>NC_142314.1:13178815-13490394 GCF_054855325.1 Carica papaya
TAATGACAGTAGTAATAATAGCAGTAGCAAAACTTGAGTCTCTTAATTAGTCTCTCTTATTTGTTTCTCTTATATTTCAACAAATTTTTATATTCAGCTAGCCTATCTCTTCATTTTTTTAACGAAAACAAATAAAGCCTAATTGATCATTTTGCCATTTGGAGGTTGATTTTTACATTCAAATTTTTCTTCAATTGAATTAATCTGACAACGAAACTTTTTTTTTCATTTGAATTAATTAATTAATTAAAAAATTGAAAAAAAAACATTTTATTGTTAATAATACTATTAAAATAAATTAATTTTTTTATCGTGTTATATATAATGCAGTAGTAGTAATAGCAGCAGTAGTAACAGCAGTAGTAACAGTAGTAGCAATAGCAGTATTAGCAACAATAATAGTAACAATGGTAGTAGCAGTAAGAAGAGTAGTAGGAATAGTAACAGTAGTAGCAATAGCATCAGTGGCGGCTGTAGCAGTAGTATATGTTGTACTAGTAGTAACAGTAGTAGTTGTAATAGAAGTAATAGTAATAGTTGTAACAGTAGTATTAGTAGTTGTAATAGCATAAGTAGTAGTAGCAATAGTACTAGTACTAGTACCTATAAATACCCATGTACTTGAAAGCTTTTAACATCAACCACAAATCAAAACTTGAGTTTCTCAATTAGTCTTTCTTATTTCTTCTTCTTATATTTCAACAAATTATTATATTCAACTACTCTATATCTTTATTTTTTTAACAAAAACGAATCGAGCTAGGTTTATTTGTACTTCCAAAATCTTCTTGAATTGAATTAATATGACAATGAAACCTTTTTTTTTCTCATTTAAATTAAGTAATAAATTTAAGTAAGGAAATCTGAAAAAAATGTTAAATTGTTAATAAAGATATTAAAATAAACTTAATTTTTTGTGTTGTTACATATAATGCAATTGTAATAACAGTAGCAGTAATAGTAATAGCTGTAACAGTTTTAGTAATAATAGTAGTAGCAGTAATAAAAATAGTAGTAGTAGCAGTAGCAGCAATAGCAGCTTTAGCAGTAGTAGTAATAATATCAAAAGTCTTAGTAGTAGTAGTAGCATTAGTAATTGTAGCAGTACTAGGAGAGCAGTAGCAATAGCAGTATTAGCAATAGCAGTAGCAATAGTAGCAGTAGTAGTAGTAGTAATAGTAGCAATAGTAACAGCAGTAGTAGCAATAGTAGAAGTAACAGTAATAGTGATAGCAGCAGTAGTAACAGCAGTAGAAATAGTAGTATTAGAAACAATAGTAGTAACAATGGTAGTAGCAGTAAGAAAAGTAGTAGGAATAGTAATAGTAGTAGCAATAGCAGCAGTGGCGGCTGTAGCAGTAGTATATGTTGTACCACTAGCAACAGTAGTAGTTGTAATAGAAGTAATAGTAATAGTTGTAATAGTAGTATTAGTAGTTGTAATAGCGTAAGTAGCAGCAGCAATAGTACTAGTATACCCATGTTCTTGAAAGCTTTTACCATCAACCACAAATCAAAACATGATTTTCTCAATTAGTCTCTCTTATTTCTTCCTCTTATATTTCAACAAATTATTATATTCAACTACTCTATCTCTTAATTTTTTTAACAAAAACAAATCAAGCTTAATCTATATTTTTGTCATTTGTAGGTTTATTTTTACTTTCAAAATCTTTTTCAATTGAATTAATATGACAACGAAACTTTGTTTTTCTCATTTAAATTAAGTAATAAATTTGAGGAAATCTAAAAAAAATGTTGAATAGTTAATAACGATATTAAAATAAACTTGATTTTTTGTGTTCTTATATATAATGCAGTAGCAATAACAATAGTAGTAGTAGCAATAGCTGTAACAGTTTTATTACTAATAGTTGTAGCAGTGGTAATAGCAGTAGTAACAGTAATAAAAATAGTCGCAGTAGTAGCAATAATATCAAAAGTATTAGTAGTAGCAGTAGTAGTAGTGCAGTAGTAGTAGAGTAGTAGCAATAGTAGCAATATCAGTATTAGAAACAGTAGTAGTAGTAACAGCATTAATAGTAGTAATAACAGTTTTAGATATAGTAATAGTAGTAGCAACAGTAGTAGTGGCAGCTGTAGCTGTAGTATTTGTTGTAGCAGTAGTAGTAGTAATAGCAAAAATAGAAGTAACAGTAGTAGTAGTATAAGTAGCATTAGTAGTAGTACCTATAAATACCCATGTACTTTAAAGCTTTTAGCATCAACCATAAATCAAAACTTGAGTTTCTTAGTTAGTCTCTCTTATTTCTTCTCTTATATTTCAATAAATTATTATATCTAGCTAGCCTATCTCGTAATTTTTTCTAACAAAAACAAATAAAACCTAATTGAAAATTTTATCATTTGTCGGTTGATTTGTACATTCAAATTCTTCTTCAGTTTAATTAATATAGCAATGAAACTTTTTTTCGTAAAAAAATATTAGATTGTTAATAATACTATTGAAATAAACTATATTTTTTGTGGTGTTATATATAATACAGTAGTATAGCAATAGTAGTAACAACAATTAAAGCAATAGTAGCAGTAGTAATAGCAGTATCAGTAATAGTGGTAGTAACGGTGGTAATAGCAATAGTAAAAATAGTAACAATAGTAAAAATAGCAGTAGTAGTAGCAATAACAGTACTAGAAGTAGTCGTAGTAACAATTGAAGTAGTAGTAATAGTAGCAGCAGTAGCAGAAGTAGTATTAGCAGTAGTAGTTGTAGTGGTAGTAGCAGTAGTGGTAGTAGCAGTAGTCATAGTAGTAAAAATAATAGCAGTAAAAATAGTACCTGCTATAGTAGTAGTAACAGTAATAATAGCAGCAGTAGTAGTATTCGTAGTAGTAGTAGCATTAGTAATATTAGTAGTAGTACTAGTACCTATAAATACTCATGTACTTGAAGGCTTTTAGCATCAATCACAAATCAAAACTTGAGTTTCTCAATTAGTCTTCCTTACTTTTTTCTCTCATATTTCAACAAATTATTATATTTAGCTAGCCTATCTCTTCATTTTTTCTAATAAAAATAAGTCAAGCCTAATTGATTATTTTGCCATTTATAGATTGATTTATACATTCAAAATCTTTTTCAATTGAATTAATATCACAACAAAACTTTTTTTTTCTCATTTAAATTAATTAATTAATTAAAGTAAAGAAATTTGAAAAAAATGCTTGATAGTTAATAATGCTATTAAAATAAACTATATTTTTGTGTTATTGCATATAATGTAGTAGTAGTAGCAGCAACAGTAGTAGCAACAGTAACAGTAGTAGTAGTAGCAATAGAAATAACAGTAGTAGTAGCAGTAGAATTAGTAGTAGTAGTAGCATTTGTAGTCATAATAGTACCTATAAAAACCCATGTACTTGAATGCTTTTAGTATCAACCACAAATCAAAACTTAAGTTTCTTAATTAGTCTATCTTATTTCTTGCTCTTATATTCGAATAAATTATTATATTCAGCTAACTTACTTTTTTATTTTTTCTAACAAAAGCAAATCAATCTTAATTGATCATTCTGCCATTTATAGGTTGATTTTTACATTCAAATTCTTCTTCAATTGAATTAATATGACAACAAAACTTTTTTTCTTCATTTAAATTAATTAATTAATTAAATTAAAGAAATCTAAAAAAATATTTGATAGTTAATAACACTGTTAAAATAAATTAATTTTTTTTTTGGTGTTACATATAATGCAGTAGTAGTGAGAGTAGCAGTAGTAGCAGTAGCAGTAGCAGTATTAGCAGCAGTAGTAGTAATAATGGTAGTAGTAGAAGTAGCAGTAGTAAAAGTAGTAATAGTAGTAGCAATAGCAGAAGTGGCAGCTGTAGGCAGTAGTGTGCTAGGACCATATAAGTAGAGGGATACATGGGCTATTTGAGTGAGAGAGTGATGACAAAGAGTAGAGAGACTATTAAGACAAGTCAAGGAAGTGGATAATGGGATATTTGTTTCTGTGAGCTTTGGGGAGAGTCTAAGATATCTAGAATTTTCCTTTAGAGAGAAAAAGGGGACTGTCTGGAGTGAGAGAGAGAGTTGAGGGCGACTCCAATTTAGGAATTTTATTGATTTCAATACATTATTTAAATTTAAATTTGACTTCATGGGCATGGGTAGGCTCATTTTTGTTTATTACAGATGGAGTGAAGCAAGAATCAAGATAAGATTCACCACCAGTGGAATCCAATACATAGGGGATACAAGAAGAGAATAAACGAGATTTATGCCATTATACTCATATGAACATAATAGCTAAAATTAACACACATGTATAAGAATATTTTTTGTCATTCACTGTGGTATAACATATGTTGATAGGAAGCTAAGGAACATTTTGACTGTGTTGAATTAGATGATGATGAATTTGAGAAGTATGTATTATTGGTAATATAAAACAGGATGCCTTGACTATTATAGGTTGCGGGGCGTTGCAGGATAAGAGAAAATTATAGGTAGGTGATTTGAGTTGAGGGAAACACCCACTAAGGTGAATGAGTTACTGCACTGTAATGCATATTCTGATTACTTGAGGTGCTGATCTGGGCTTAATGAGTGATTTATGTTCATCTTGTTATTTAATGTTGTTTTTCCAAATTAAATAAACTAGGAGGGTGATCCCGATCTAGTCAACCAAGTTCTTGAAGCATAGAGGAAACAAGAAAAGGGAAAACTAAAGGTGTGTAAGAGTGAGATTAAATAGAGGTTCATACAGCGAATAGTAATACAAGAACAATGCTTCTGAAAAAGAGAAGAAAAAGAAACAGCAAGAGGCAGTAGGATAGATAAAGAAAATTTATACATTCAATTTGTAGAATTTCGGAACTATGTGAATGTATGAACACATGTTTTAGATCTTCTCAAATTTTGTTTATCTAATATATATATTTTCTTGATATGAAAGTTTATGAGCACTTGTATATGGGTTTCCGGGCTGGGTCATTACACTGTGTGAAGTGATGCATGATTTTAAAATATTTTTTTATTTTTAAATTTGTGTAAATTTAAATTCACAAAATTATATATTAGTTAATAATAAAAAGATATAGTAAAATTAATTATTTATGAAATTATTTTGTTTCAGAAAATATTTTGCCCTTTATGAAAAAGACAATTATTTTATTTTACTTTGCTTATTTCATAATATATAAACTTTATAATAGAAACATGTATACACATCAATACATTTGCTTATTTCATAAATATATAAATTTTATAATAGAAACATGAATGCACATCAATATATTTTATAAGTAAAAGGTATAAAACTACTTTTTGATTTGCTATTTGATTAGGTTACTAGAAGGACATTGGTGATCTTTCTATTTGGTAACATCCTAAATATTATAAATCTAAAGAATATCAAAATATTTATTAAATTGAATAATATAATATTTTGACGAATTAACTAATTATTAACAAAGATTAATTAGTTTTTTTTTTATTAAAAAATAAAATAATACTTAACAACTTATTATTAAAAATCAGCAACAAGAAGCAAAAAAATTAAGTTGTACAGGAAAATAATAATACGCAGAAAATTAAAAAAGAAAAAAAAAGAAATGGACCAAGCTTGTAGCTATAAGAGGAGTGCTCGCCTGGTTGCACTCTAGAATGTAGCAAAGGAAAAGAACAAGAAGAATAAGAAAAAGAAGAATAAGTAGTACTAGTAGTAGTAGCAGTAGCAGTAATAGTAGCAGCAACAGCAGCAATAGTAATAGCAGTATTAATAACAATAGCACTAATAGCAATAGTAGCAATATTGACAGTAACAGTAACAACAGCAGTTGTAGTAATAGTGGTAGTAGCAGTAGCAGTAGTAACAATATTAGTAGTAGTAGTAGTAGCAGCAGTAGAAGTTGTAGCAATAGTAATAGTTGTAGTAGTAGTAGCAATAACAATAGTAGTAGCAGAGTAACAGTAACAGTAGTAGTAGTAGTAGTAGTAATAATATTATTGGTAGTAGTTGCAGTAATAGTGTCAGTACTAGTACCTATAAATACCCATTTACTTGAAGGCTTTTAAGATCAACCACAAATCAAAGCTTGAGTTTCTCAATTAGTCTTTTTTACTTCTTACTCTTATATTTCACCAAATTATTATATTCAGCTAGTCTATCTCTTCATGTTTTCTAACAAAAACGAATCAAGCCTAATTTATGATTTTTCCATTTGTAAGTTAATTTGTATATTCAAATTCTTTTTCAATTGACAACAAAATTCTTTTTTTCCTCATTTAAATTAATTAATTAATTCAAGTAAGGAAATCTAAAAAAAAAAGTCGGATAATTAATAATACTTTTAAATAAACAAGTACGTATAAATACCCATGTACTTGAAAGCTTTTAGCATCAACCACAAATCAAAGCTTGAGTTTCTTAATTAGTCTCTCTTACTTCTTCCTCTCATATTTGATAAAATTATTATATTCAACCAGCCTATCTCTTCATTTTTTCTAACAAAAAAAAATAAAGCATAATTGATGATTTTGTTATTTGTAGGTTGATTTGTACATTCAAATTCTTCTTCAATTGAATTAGTATGACACCAAAATTATTTTTTCTCATTTAAAATTATTAATTAATTCAAGTAAGCAAATCTGAAAAAAAAATAATTCTGGATAATTAATAATACTATTAAGATAAACTAATACCTATAAATACCCATGTACTTGAAAGCTTTTAGCATCAACTAGAAATCAAAGCTTTAGTTTCTCAATTAGTCTATCTTACTTCTTCCTCTAATATTTAAACAAATTATTTTATTCAGCTAGCCTATCTTTTTAGTTTTTCTAACAAAAACAAATCAAGCCTAATTGATGATTTTACCATTTGTAGGTTGATTTGTCGATTCAAATTCTTCTTTGATTAAATTATCTTTTATGCAAATTAATTAATTAATTCAAGTAAAGAAATCTAAAAAAACAATGTTGGATGATTAATAATACCATTAAAATAAACTAGTATCTAGAAATACCCATGTACTTGAAAGCTTTAACATCAACTACAAATCAAAGCTTGAGTTTCTGAATTAATATCTCTTACTTTTTCCTCTAATATTTGAACAAATTATTATATTCAGTTAGCCTATCTTTTAATTTTTCTAATAAAAATAAATCAGGCTTAATTGATGATTTTGTCATTTGAAGATTGATTTGTAGATTTAAATTCTTCTTCGATTGAATTAATATGACAACAAAACTTTTTTTCTTTTAAGTAAATTAATTAATTAATTCAAGTAAAGAAATCTAAAAAAACAATATTGGATAATTAATAATACCATTAAAATAAACTAATACCTATAAATACTCATGTACTTGAAAACTTTTAGCATCAACTACAAATCAAAGCTTGAGTTTCTCAATTAGTTTCTCTTACTTCTTCATCCTATATTTTAACAAAGTATTATATTCAGGTAGCCTATATCTTCATTTTTCTCTAACAAAAACAAATTAAGCCTATTTGATTATTTTGTCATTTGTAAATTGATTTGTGCATTCAAATTCTTCTTCAATTGAATTAATATGATAACAATTTTTTTATGTAAATTAATTAATTAATTCAAGTAAGAAAATCTAAAAAAAAATGTTGGATAATTAATAATACCATTAAAAGAAACCAGTACCTATAAATACCCATGTACTTAAAAGTTTTTAGCATCAGCTACAAATCAAAGCTTGAGTTTCTCAATTAGTCTCTTTTATTTCTTCCTCTCATATTTCAACAAATTATTATATTCAGCTAGCCTATCTCTTCATTTTTTTTAACAAAAAAAAAATCAAGCTTAACTGATGATTTTACCATTTGTAGGTTGATTTGTACATTCAAATCCTTCTTCAATTGAATTAATATGACAACAAAATTTTTTTCTTTATGTAAATTAATTAAATATTTTAAGTAAGGAAATCTAAAAAAATGTTAGATAATTAATAATACCATTAAAAGAAACTAGTACTTATAAATACCCATGTACTTGATAGCTTTTAGCATCAACCACAAATCAAATCTTGAGTTTCTCAATTAGTCTCTCTTACTTCTTCCTCTCAAATTTCATAAATTATTATATTCAGCTAGCCTATCTCTTCATTTTTTCTAGCAAAAATAAATCAAACCTAATTGATGATTTTGTCATTTGTAGCTTGATTTGTACATTCAAATTCTTCTTCAATTGAATTAATATGAAAAATGAAACTTTTTTTCTCATTTAAATTAATTAATTAATTCAAGTAAGGAAATCCAAAAAAAAATTCTAGAAAATTAATAATACTATTAAAATAAATTATATTTTTTATGATGTTACATATAATGCAGTAGTAGTGACAGTAGTAACAGTAGTAACAATAGAAGTATTAGCTGTAGTAGTAGTAACTGTGGTAGTAGCAATAGTAGTAGTAATAGAAATAGTAATAGTACTAGCAATAACAACAGTGGTGGCTGTAGCAATAGTGCCTGTTATAGCAGTAGTAGCAGTAGTATTAGTAATAATAGTAGCATTTGTAGTAGTAGTATTAATAGTAGTAGTGCCTATAAATACCCATGTACTTAAAGTCTTTTAGCATGAACCAAAAATCAAAACTTAAGTTTCTCAATTAATTTAACTTACTTCTTCTCATATTTCAACAAATTATTATATTCAACTAGCTTATCACTTCGTTTTTTCTAACATAAACAAATCAAGCCTAATTGATAATTTTGCAATTTGTTGATTGATTTTTACATTCAAATTCTTTTTCAATTGAATTAATATGACAACGAAACTTTTTTTTCTTCATTTAAATTAATTAATTAATTAAAGTAAAAAAATCTTAAAAAAATGTTGGATAGTTAATAATGTTATTAAAATAAACTTGATTTTTTGTGTTATCACAAATAATGAGTAATAATAGCAATAGCAGTAGTAGTAATAGTTGCAACAATATTAGTAGCAGTAATAGTAGTAGTGGTAATAACAGTAGTAACAATAGTAAGAATAGTAGCAGTAGTAGTAATAGCTGTTTTAGCAATTGTAGTAGTAATAGCAATAATAGAAGTAACAGTAACAGTACTAGTAGTAGAAGTATTAGTAGTAATAGTATTATTAGTAGTAGTAGTAATAGTACCTATAAATACCCATTTACTTGAAAGCTTTTAGTATCAATCACAAATCAAAACTTAAGTTTCTCAATTCGTCTCTCTTACTTCTTCCTCCCATATTTCAACAAATTATTATATTTCGCTAGCTTATCTCTTCATTTTTTTCTAACAAAAACAAAGCAATGCTAATTAATGATTTTGCTATTTATAAGTTGATTTGTACATTTAAATTCTTCAATTAAATTAACATGACAAAAAAAATTTCTCATTTAAACTAGATTTTTTGTGACGTTACATATAATGTAGTACTAGTATCAGTAATAGCAATAGCAGTATTAGCAGTAGTAGCAGTAACAGTACTAGTAATAGTAGTAGTAGTATTAGTAAAAATTATAACAGTAGTAGCAATAGCAGCAGTGGCGACTGTAGCTGTAGTATTTGTTGTAGCACTAGTAGTAGTAGTAGCAAAAATAGAAGTAACAATAGTAATAGTATCAGTAGTTTTAGTAGTAGTAGTAGTAGAAGTAGTATTTATAGTAGTAGTACTACCTATAAATGCCATGTACTTGAAAGCTTTAGCATAAACCACAAATCAAAACTTAAGTTTCTTAATTAGTCTCTCTTATTTCTTCCTCTCATATTTTATCAAATTATTATATTCAACTAGCTTATCTCTTCATGTTTTCTAACAAAAACAAATCAAGCATAATTGATTATTTTGCTATTTGTAGGTTGATTTATACATTCAAATTCCCTTCAATTGAATTAATATAGCAACAAAACTTTTTTTCTTTATTTCAATTAATTAATTAATTCAAATAAGAAAATCTAAAAAAAAATAATGGATAGATAATAATACTATTAAAATAAACTAAATTTTTTATGGTGTTACATATAATGTAGTAGCAGTAGAAGTATTAGCAGCAGCAGTAGTAGTAGTTGTTGTAGCAGTAATAGAAATAATAGCAGCAGTACCAATAATAGCAGTAGTAGTAATACCTACTGTAGTAGTAATAGCAGTAATAACAATAGTAAACGTAATAGTAGTAATAGCAGTAGCTGTAGTATTAGTAGTAATAGTAGTAGTAGTAGTATTAGTAGTAGTAGTAGTAGTAGTAGTAGTAGTAGCAGTAATAGTAGTACCTATAAATACTCATATACTTGAAGGCTTTTAGCATCAACCGTAGATCTAAATTTGACTTTCTCAATTAGTCTCTCTTACTTCTTTCTATAATATTTTATTAAATTATTATATTAAGCTAGCTTATCTCTTAATTTTTTTTTAACAAAAACTAATGAATCCTAATTGATCATTTTTTTATTTGTAGGCTGATTAATACATTCAAAATCTTCTTCAATTGAATTAGTGTGACAATGAAACTTTTTTTCCTCATTGAAATTAATTAATTAATTCAAGTAAGGAAATCTGAAAACAATGCTGGATAGTTAACAATACTGTTAAAATAAACTTGATTTTTTGTGTTATTACATATAATGCAGTAATAATTATAGTAGTATTAGTAGCAATAGCTATAGCAGTATTAGTAGTAGTGATAATAGTAGCACTAACAACAGTAAAAATAGTACCTGTAGTAGCAGTAGCAGCAGTAGCAGCAGTAACAGCTTTAGTAGTAGCAGTAGTAACAGCTTTAGTAGTAGCAGCAATAGAAGTAACAGTAGCAATAAAGGTAGCAGAAGTATTAGTAACAGTAGTAGCATTAGTAGTAGTAATAGTAGTATTAGTAGTAGTAGTAGTACCTATAAATACCCATGGACTCGAAGGATTTTAGCATCAACCACAAATCAAAACTTGAGTTTCTCAATTCGTCTCTCTTCTTCCTCTCATATTTCAACAAATTGTTATATTCAGCTAGCCTATCTATTCATTTTTTAACAAAAACAAATGAATTCTAATTGATCATTTTGCCATTTGTAGGTTAATTTGGACATTCAAATTCTTCTTCAATTGAATTAATATGGCAATGAAACTTTTTTTTTCTCATTTGAATTAATTAATTAATTTCAAGTAAAGAAATTTGAAAAAAAAATGCTAGATGGTTAATAATACTATTAAAATAAACTAGATTTTTTATAGTATTACATATAATACAGTAGTAGTGGCAGTAGTAGTAGCAGTATTAGCAATAATAGTAGTAGCAGTGGTACTAGTAGTAGTAGCAGTAGTATAAATAGTAATAATAGTAGGAATAACAGTAGTAGCGGCTGCATCAACAGTACCTGTTGTAGCAGTAGCAGCAGTAGTAGCAACAATGAAGTAATAATATTAACAGTAGCAATAGTATTGTAATTGTAGTAGTATTAGTAGTAGTAGTAGTACAAGGAGTACTAGTACCTATAAATACCCATGTACTTGAAGGCTTTTAAAATCAATCACAAATGAAAACTTGAGTTTCTCAATTAGTATCTCTTACTTCTTCCTCCCATATTTCAACAAATTATTATATTTCGCTAGCTTATCTCTTCATTTTTTTCTAACAAAAACAAAGCAATGCTAATTAATGATTTTACTATTTATAGGTTGATTTGTACATTTAAATTCTTCTTCAATTAAATTAATATGACAATGAAACTTTTTTTTCCTCATTTAAATTAATTGATTAATTCAAGTAAGGAAATCTAAAACAAAAATGTTGGATAGTTAATAATACTATTAAAATAAAGTAGATTTTTTGTGGTGTTACATATAATGCAGTAGTAGTAGTAGTAATAGTAGCAGCAGTAGTATTAGCAATAGTAGTAGTAATAGTAGTAGTGGTAGTAGCAGTAGTAGCTGTAGCAACTGTAGCAGTAATAGCAATAGTAGAAGTAACAGTAGTAGTAGCAGTTGCAGTAGTAGTACTAGTACCTATAAATACTCATGAACTTGAAAGTTTTTAGCATAAACTACAAATTGAAAATTGAGTTTTTCAATTAGTCTCTCTTACTTCTTCCTCTCATATTTCAACAAATTATTATATTTAGGTAGCCTGTCTATTCATTTTTTCTAACAAAAATAAATCAAGCCTAATTGATCATTTTTTCATTTGTTGGTTCATTTGTATATTCAAATTCTTCTTTAATTGAATTAATATAACAACTAATTTTATTTTTTTATTTAAATTAATTAATTAATTTAAGTAAGGTAATCTGAAAAAAAAATGCTGGATAGTTAATAATGCTATTAAAATTAGATTTTTTGTGGTATTATATATAATGCAGTAGTAGTGGCAGCAGTCTTAACAGTAGTAGAAACAGTAGCAGCAATAGCAATAGCAGTATTTGTAGTAGTAGTAGTAGCAATAGTACTAGTAGTAATAGAAGTAGTAGTAAAAATAACAGTAGTAGCAGTAGCAGTAGCAGTAGTAGCAATAGTAGTAGTAATAGAAGTAACAGTAGTAGTAGCAGTAGCAGCAATATTAGTAGTCGTAGTAATAGCATTAGTAGTAGTAGTAGTATTACTACTAAATACTACTACTACCACCTATATATACTATGTACTTGAAGGCTTTTAGCATCAACTATAAACCAAAACTTGAGTTTCTCAATTAGTCTGTCTTACTCTCTCATATTTCAACAAATTATTATATTTAGCTAGCCTATCTTTTTATTTTTTCTAAAAAATAAATTAATTGATTATTTTGCCATTTATAGGTTGATTTGTAAATTTAAATTCTTCTTCAATTTAATTTATATGACAATGAAACTACTACTACTAATGCTACTATTACTACTAATATTACTGCTACTGCTAGTACTACTGTTACTTCTACTACTGCTATTGCTATTACTACTACTAGTATTACAACTACAACTGCTACTGCTACTATTAATATTATATTTATTACTTCTATTACCACTACTAGTGCTATTATTGTTAATACTACTACTACTACTACTACTGTTGCTACTACTGTTACTGTTATTACTACTGCATTATATATAACACCACAAAAAATCTTATTTTAATAGTATTATTAACTATCCAATATTTTTTTCAGATTTTCTTACTTGAATTAATTAATTAATTTAAATAAGAGAAAAAAATTTGTTGTCATATAAATTCAATTGAAGAAAAATTTAAATGTACAAATCAACCTACAAATGACAAAATTATTAATTAATTTGTTTTTTTAGAAAAAAGGAAAAGATATGCTAGCTAAATATAAAATTTGATGAAATGAGAGGAAGAAGTAAAATAGACTAATTGAGAAACTCAAGTTTTGATTTATGATTGATGCTAAAAGCCTTCAAGTACATAGTATATATAGGTAGTACTACTACTACTACTACTATTATTAATGCTACTATTACTACTACTAATACTGCTACTGTTACTTCTACTACTGATACTACTGTCACTACTGCTACTAATATTATTATTACTACAACTTCTATTACTACTACTACCACTGCTACTACTAATACTATTAATACTACTACTTCTAATGCTGCTACTATTGCTACTACTGTTACTACTACTGCCACTACTACTGCATTATATATAACACCACAAAAAATCTTATTTTAAAAGTATTATTAACTATCCAGTATTTTTTTTAGATTTTCTTAAATTAATTAATTAACTTAAATAAGGAAAAAAAGTTTCGTTGTTATATTAATTCAATTAAAGAAGAATTTTGATGTATAAATCAACCAACAAATAACAAAATAAATAATTAGGCTAGATTTATTTTTGTTAGAAAAAATGAAGAGATAAGCTAGCTGAATATAATAATTTATTAAAATATGAGAGGAAGAAGTAAGAGAGACTAATTGAGAAATTCAAGCTTTCATTTGTGGTTAGTGTTAAAAGCTTTCAAGTACATTGGTATTTATAGGTACTAGTACTACTACTACTACTATTAATGTTACTGCTATTACTACTACTATTGTTACTGTTGCTACTACTGCTACTACTTTTACTACTACTGCTGCTTTTATTACCATTACTACTACTACTGCTGCTTTTATTACCATTACTACTACTACTGCTACTGCTAATACTGGTACTGCTACTATTGCTACTGCTTCTACTACTACTACTACTACTACTACTACTGCATTATATATAACACCACAAAAAATTTAGTTTATTTTAATAATATTATTAATTGTCTAACATTTTTGTTTCAGATTTCCTTACTTGAATTAATCAATTAATTTAAGTAAGAAAAAAAATTTGTTATCATATTAATTCATTTGAAAAAGAATTTGAATGTACAAATCAACCAACAAATGGCAAAATCATCAATTAGCCTTGATTTATTTTTGTTATAAAAAAAATGAAGAGATAGGCCAGCTGAATATAATAATTTGTTCAAATATGAGAAGAAAAAGTAAGAGATTCTAATTGAGAAACAAAAGTTTTTATTTGTGGTTGATGCTAAAAGCTTTCAAGTACATGGGTATTTATAGATACTAGTACTCCTTCTATCCTAACCTCCAACACTAATAATTGAATACATCTCTTCTCTTTTTTCTTTACTCTCATACTTCTTCAATCTTTTATTTGTAGTGGTCATAGCTGACAGTATTGTTTTACAATTACGACTATAGTTTTATTTTCTCTATTTACACTGATAATGCACACCCATTGTTTTCACAATATACTATAGTAACATCAACACGATATTCAATAATATAGTATGGTTTATGCTTACAGTCACAGAAGAACACACTTCATGCATCAACTCTAACACAATATAGTTTACTAAAAGGGTTTTCATGATAGAAGGCTGACATTTTAGAAAAAATAAATTAAGGTCTTAAAAACTAGAATATAGGATGAATGGTTAAAAGTAAATTAATTTAAAAATAAAAATAGAAAAGTATGAATGAACATTGGAGGCAGAAAATAGGTGGGAAATCAGGGCCTATTTTGAGGGAGAGTCAAGGGGAGGAAACAACAGAATATAGGTTTCGTTTACAATGATTTAGAAACAAAAATTTGAATAAGTGATAGGTGTTTGAGGGAGAGAATGGATGGAGAGATATGGGAATAAATGGAAAGCGTTACAAGGTAGAAAAAGGGAGAGGAATTGGACGGCCTTATAGGGGACTATGGTGTTAAACCGAAAACCTTCTTAAGGAAATATGGGTTGCTGTTTCTAGTGTGTGGATAAACTTTGTGTGGGTGTGTGGCCAGTTGGTGGCCGAAAAGTGTGAAAATGATGTACCTCATCTGCTGTATTATTAACAATTGTGTATTACATTTGTATGTTGTATGTTGTGTTAATAGTTATGTGTATGTGAGTGGCCAAATATTGGTTAGATTTCACATCATTTCCTTATCACATTATCTGCTGATTTTCTTTATTGTTTAATGCATTAACCTACTGTAGGTTATTAAATGTGTTGCGTAAGTGGATGGCCAACTTGTGGTCGGAATGAGTGTGACATTGGGATATTGAATATACTACTACTTATTTACTGACCTGGACAAACCGTCCACAAAATTGAATGTTGTGATGGGTTGTGTGAGTGGCCGGACAATGATCGTCTATGTAAGAGGCTAAAACGACGTCGTTCTAAGAGATCCCAAAAGGGAACCGTTTTAGGCAAAAAAAATAGAGGCATGTTTAACTCTGGTCGAGAAAGATGAAGAGGCAGAGGTATGTATGCCTCTACCACCAGCCGAAAAGAAAGAAGAGGAGACCTGCACGCCGAGGAAGAACGGTCGTGCAGAAGTCTTTCTGACCCTCCCTATAAAACGCAAAGGGAGGGAAAGATATCGGTGCAGGAAAAGAGAGAGAAAAAAAGAGAGAGAGAGAAAAAGAGAGAGAGAGGAATATAGAGAGAAGGGCTATGGTTACCATCAATTTACAACCGAGAGAGGAGAGGAAGAAGAAGAAAAAAAAAGGCAGAGGAGAGGCTGGTGCTGTGCGGCAACTTGACGCGTGTTTTTTTGTTCTACTACTCCCTTCAGCGCGATTCCACCAGATCTGTGTTGGATCCAAGGGCGCGAAGTGCTCTACGGTGAATTTCGGCCAATTTGTAACGGAGATTGGCAGCAAACAGTAGCGGTGCATGGCGATTCGGTGGAGGTGCGTGTTGAGGCACGCGAACTTCTGGTGGTTGTGCCCAGTGAGTACTTGGAACCCGGTTCGGGTAGGTGAGTTCAAAAAACACTAATGGTTTACCGTTTTACATTTAGGGTTAATTAATCCTATTTAATTTTAATGCAATAAATTATTTATTTGGTTTAGAATTCGGGATAAGTCTGGACATGGATGTTTGAAATAGTAGGATAGATTGAGAAAATTTATACATTCAGTTGGTAGAATTTCGAAACTATATGAATGTATAAACATTTGTTTTGGATCTTCTCAAATTTTGTTTATCTGATATATATATATATTCTTGATATGTAAGTTTATGAGCACTTGTATGTGGGTTTTGAGCTGGGTCATCACACTATGTGAAGTGATGCATGGTTTCAAAATATTCATTTTATTTTTAAATTTGTGTATATTTAAAATCAAAAAATTATATATTAGTTAATAATAAAAAATATAAGTTTAAAAAATAATAATAATAATATATAGTGAAATTAATCATTTATGAAATTAGTTTTGTTTTGGAAAATATTTTTTCTTTTATGAAAAAGACAATTATTTTATTTTACTTTGCTTATTTCATAAATATATAAATTTTATAATAGAAACACGTATACACATCAATATATTTTTAAAATAAAAGTTATAAAAGTACCTTTTGGTTTGTTATTTGATTAGGTTACTAGAAAGACATTGGTGGTCTTTTTATTTGGTACCATCCTAAATATTATAATTCTAAATAATATCAAAATATTTATTAAATTCAATAATCAAATATTTTCATGAATTAACTAATTGTTAATAAAGATTAATTAGTTTTATTATTATTAAAAATCAGCAAGAAAAAGTAAAACAATTAAGCTGTGTAGGAAAATAATAATATGCAGAAAATTAAAGAATATATAAAAAAAGAAATGGACCTGGCTTGTAGTTTTAAGAGGAGCGCTAGACTGGTTGCGCTCCAGAATGTAGCAAAAAAAAGAAGAAAAAAAAGAAAAAAAAGTAGTAGTAGTAGCAATAATAGTAGTAGTAGTAATAGCAGCAACAGTAGTAGTAGCAGTAGTAATTGTAATAGCAGTAGCAACAGCAACAACAGCAACAGCGGTAGTAGTAGTAACAGTAATAGCAGCAGTAGTAGTAGTAGTATTAGTAGTAGCAGTAGTAGTAGTAATAACAATAGTAGTAGTAACAGCAGCAATACTAGTGATAGTAGTAGTAGTAGTAATAGTAGCAGTAGTAGCAGTAATAACAATAGCAACATCAATAGTAATTGTAGTAGTAATAGTAGTAGTAGTAGTAGTAGTACCTATAAATACCCATGTATTTGAAGGCTTTTAGCATCAACCACAAATCAAAGCTTGAATTTCTCAATAAGTCTCTCTTACTTCTTCCTTCCATATTTCAATAAAGTATTATCTTCAGGTAGCATATCTCTTCATTTTCTTTAATAAAAATAAATCAAGCTTAATAGATCATTTTACCATTTGTAGGTTGATTTATACATTCAAATTCTTCTTCAAATGAATTAATATGACAATGAAACTTTTTTGAGTGGGAGAGTGATGACAAAGAATAGAGACTATTGGGGCAAGTTAAGAAAGTGGATAGTGGGCTATTTGTACCTGTAAGCTTTGGGGAGAGTCTAAGATATCTAGAATTTCCTTTAGAGGGAAAAATGGGACTGTCTGGAGTGAGAGAGAGAGAGTTGAGGGCAACTCTAGTTTAGGAATTTTATTGATTTCAATACATTGTTTAAATTTAAATTTGACTTCATGGGCATGGGTAGACTCATTCTTGTTTATTTATAGATAGAGTGAAGTAGGAAGCAAGATAAGATTCACCATTAGCAGAATCCAATACATAGGGGATACAAGAAGAGAATAAGCGAGATTTATGCCATTATACTCATACGAACATAATAGCTAAAATTAACACACATGTATGAGAACATTTTTGTCATTCACTGTGGTATAGCGTATGTTGATAGGAAGCTAAAGAACATTTTGACTGTGTTGAATTAGATGATGATGAATTTGAGAAGTATGTATTACCAGTAATTTAAAATAGGAGGCCTCGACTATTATAGATTGTGGGGCATTACAAGATAAGAGGAAACTATAGGTAAATGATTTGAGTTGAGAAAAACACCCACCAGGGTTAATGAGTTATTGTACTGTAATACAGATTCCGATTTCTTGAGGTGCTGATTTGGGCTTACTGAGCGATTTAAGCTCATCCTGTTATTTAATGTTGTTTTTCCAAATCAAATAAAATAGGAGGGGTGATCCCGATCCAATCAACCTAGTTCTTGAAGCATGGAGGAAACAAGAAAAGGGAAAACTAAAGCTATGTAAGAGTGAGATTAAAATAGAGGTTCATGCAGCGAATAGGAATACAAGAATAATGCTTCTGAAAAAGGGAAGAAAAAAATATAGCAAGAGGCAGTAGGATAGATAAAAAAAATTTATACATTCAGTTGGTACGATTTCGGAACTATATGAACATATGAACACATGTTTTGGATCTTCTCAAATTTTGTTTATCTTATATATATATTTTCTTTATATGGAAGTTTATGAGCACTCGTATATGGGTTTCCGAGCTGGGTCATTACACTGTGTAAAGTGATGCATGATTTTAAAATATTTTTTTATTTTTAAATTTGTGTAAATTTAAATTCACAAAATTATATATTAGTTAATAATAAAACGATATAACTTTTTAAAAAATAATAATAAAAAGATACAATGAAATTAATTATTTCTGAAATTATTTTGTTTTGGAAAATATTTTGCCTTTTATGGAAAGACAATTATTTTATTTTACTTCCTTTATTTCATAATATATAAACTTTATAATAGAAACACGTATATACATCAATACATTTGCTTATTTCATAAATATATAAACTTTATAATAGAAACACAAATACACATTAATATATTTTATAAATAAAAGGTTTGCTATTTGATTAGGTTACTTGAAAGACATTGGTGGTCTTTATATTTGTTAACATCCTAGATATTAGAATTCTAAAGAATACCAAAATATTTATTAAATTGAATAATCTAATATTTTAATGAATTAACTAATTATTAATAAAGATTAATTAGTTTTTTATTATTAAAAAATAAAATAATACTTAATAACTTATTATTAAAAATCAGCAACAAGAAGCAAAAAAATTAAGTTGTATAGGAAAAGAATAATATGCAGAAAATTGAAGAACACAAAAAAAAAAGAAATAGACCAGGCTTGTAGCTGTAAGAGGAGCACTCACCTTGTTGCACTCTAGAATGCAGCAAAAGAAAAGAACAAGAAGAATAAGAATAACAAGAAAAAGAAGAATAAGTAGTAGTAGGAGGAGTAGTAATAGCAGCAACAGTAGTAACATTATAAATATCATGATTTCATATATAATCTGCAACATAGCATATATTATACTTTTATATTCCAATCATCAAACAACAATTGCCCTTTTTTATCAGCCTACTAGTATCCATGGGGATCCATAAAGGTGTCCCCACTATATGTGAACCCTTTCCATTAACAATCTTAATTCCAGGGCCGTCCCCATACCCCATCCGGTATGAGCGCCAAGACATTAATCCTTAATACCCCATCCGGTATGAGCGCCAAATTACCAAGTCTTCATACCCCATCAAGTATGAGAACGTTCACGGTAGGGTTCCCTATGAACTCGATCCATCCACCATCTCCCAAGATATCTAGTGAGGCTGTCACCTTATCTGTTTATTAGATCACATCCCTTTCCTATTCATCCTTAATCTCCGTTACCAAATTAAACACAATCACATAAACAACGAACATGTACCCAGTAATACAATCATATCTTAAATCCTAAAATCACACAGTGGTCAAGTAATACAGTAAGACATGCATTTAAAACTCTAAAACCAGACACCATCATGCCTTTAAACTATAAAATAAATCAACAGGAATAAACAGAGAACAATATCCGATTTTGGGCTCTATTAGCAATCCGTAATTAATTATGCATATTAATCTAACTTGTACAAAAACCGTATTATTATTTATTAAAACTTCACATCTATGATAGGAAATATAGTGAGGGGTCCTTACTTGATTCAACGCAAAAAACTAGATGGTTACTGCGTCTATGGGCGGTCCCAGGGTTCCCTGAATTTTTCTTCAGGAACTGAAATGTGCTTACGGTACCTACAGGTGTCCCAAATAAACCCAAAAATTAGACCCAAGGCCTACTCAGCAAATTTTAGAATTCTGGCACAATGGCTCCGCCGTGCTCCGGCAATGGCACTGCCACCCGTGGCAGCGATCCGCCTCGGGTTGGCTATTTTTGGCCGAATTCAGCCAAACTTGCACCGGTTCCTGTGAGAAAACACACTTAGGGCCTTCGGTGGGCTAAAAAATACAGAAAATTGAAACTTACCGGTAGTGGAGCTCTCCGGTGCGGCGGCTCCTCTAACTCACATTGTGGTTGGGTGTTTTGCTTTGGTCAACTTGTAGAGAAGGAAACAGTGGTCATAACGGTGGAAAAATCACATCGAACGTGAATCGGGAAGGGCCTCATCGGAGGCATTTTTCGAAACACCCTGCGGCGGCATTTTTCGGCTAATCGGCCAGTTCCTTCACTCAGATTTGGCCATGGGTGGTTTAAACTTGAATTTCGTGCAAGAGAGAAAATTCTTACCTCGTTTAGCAGTCAGAAATTACTCCGGTACGGCGGTGGGTGGCGACGATCGGCTCCCCGGCAGCTAGGGTTAGGGTTTGGGTGTGGATGGGGTTATTTATACCCATCCACTTTTGATCTGGGCCGTCCATCGCTTTTAATCTGGACCGTCCGATCACAATTAAATAGGGAGTGAATCTTGGACGTCCGTGCGCGCGAGAATGGATCTCAGCCATTCGATCTCACACACGCAGATCGCCCACGTGGCTCCCCCCGCGTGTCCTCCTGCGTCAGCGCCTCTGCCACCTAGCGCGTCCTGGTTGGTCGAGGCTGCTGACGTGGCGTAACTTTTTTAAATTGTGTTTTGACCCCCGATTTTTGATTTTCTTTTTAAAAATACCCCAGAACCCAAATTTTCACCTCTTTTCCCAAAAAAAATTTTCAATTAAATCCCTAACCAACTTTTTTTACCCTTTTTATTATTATTCTCATTAAATCAAATTAAAATTAAATAAATTAAATTAAAATCATATAAATAATAATTACATTTACATATAAAATAATAATAATAATAATAATAATTAATAAAAAAAAAAGAAAGGTTGGGTGTTACAATTCTCCCTCCTTAAAAGAAATTTGGTCCCTTAAATTTGTCTCTTACTCTTGATCGAATAGCTGGGGGTACTGGGCTCTAAAGTCTGATTCTAGCTCCTATGTGGCCTCCCTTGGTGTGTTGTTCTGCCATATGACCTTCAGAAAAGATATCTCCCGATTGCGGAGTAATATGCTCTTTCGATCTGCAATGCCGACTGGTACTTCCTCATAGGATAAATCCTCCCAGAGTGAAAGAGGTTTGTGGGCTAAGACATGAGAGGGGTCCGGGTTGAACTTGCGTAGCATGGACACATGAAACACATTGTGGATCTTAGAAAGTTCTGAAGGCAGTGCTAGTCTGTAGGCAGCAGTACTAATCCTATCTAAGACTTCAAATAGTCCAATAAATCGGGGGTTCAGTTTCTCCCTCTTGTCGAACCTACTGATTCCATTAAAAGGAGTGATGCCGAACCTACTAATTCCCTTAAAAGGAGTGACCTTAAGAAACATCCGGTCGCCTTCATCAAATGCTAACTCTCTCCTCCGGGTGTCCGCATAACTCTTATAACTGCTCTGAGCCATCTGAATGTTCTTCTTGATATTAACTATTTTAGATGTAGTCTCCTCTACCAGCTCCAGGCCGAATAATTTTCTATCGCCCACTTTTTCCCGATAAATCGGTGATCTGCATGGGCGCCCATATAATGCCTCAACGGAGCCATGCTAATACTCGCTTGGTAGCTGTTGTTGTAGGTGAACTCTATCAGGGGTAGATGGTCGTCCCAATGGCCCCCGGAGTCAAGGACATAAGCTCGGAGCATATCCTCAAGTGTACGGATTGTCTTTTCTGATTATCCATCAGTTTGAGGGTGGATGGCAGTACTGAGGGACAACTTCGTTCCCATGGCTTGCTGAAAGCTACCAAAATTGAGAAGTGAACCTGGGGTCCCTGTTGGACACCACTGTCACTGGGACTCCATGCAATCTTACTATTTTCTGGATATATATTCTTGCCAACTTGTCCAAAGGATCGGTCATCCTAATGGCCAAGAAGTGGGAAGACTTGGTAAGCCAGTCAATAATTACTCAGATGGCATCATGTCCTGAACGTGCCTTAAGTAACCCTGCCACGAAGTCCATGGTGATATGTTCTCACTTCCACTCTGGGATCGGTAATGGTTGAAGTAACCCACCTAGGTGCTGATGCTCTGCCTTGACTTGCTGACATACCAAGCATTTAGGCACAAAGTAAGCTATGTTTCTCTTCATCCCATTCCATCCAAACCGGGGTCACATGCTTTGATATATTTTAGTGCTTCCGAGATGCATGGTAAACTTTGAGCTATGGGCCTCTGTCATCATGTCTCTCTTTAACTCACTGTCACTTGGGACACACACCCTGTCCTGGAATCAAAGTAACCTATCGGCGGAGACTCAGAATCTGAGCTAAATCATTGTTCTGCATCGTTCTTGAGGGCTACTAGGGCGGGATCAGCTAACTGAGTTTCCTTTATTCTCTGGATTAATTCAGGCTAGACTGTCAGATGACACAAACATATGACTCTCCTCAAGTCCTGAAGTCGAACCTGTTGTATGGCCCCAATTTGCCTGCATTCTGAAACCATCAAATGGGATAAGATATCTGCACTTTTTCTGTTGAGTGCATCGGCTACCACGTTGCCCTTACCCGGATGGTACAAGATGTCACAATCATAGTCCTTAAGAAGTTCTATCCACCTTCTCTGACGCATGTTGAGATACTTTTGAGTGAATATGTGTTTCAAACTCTTGTGATCGATATAGATCTGAAAGGTCTCTCCATATAAATAATGAAACTAAGTCTTTAAGGCGTGTATGATTGCGGCAAGCTCTAAGTCATGGGTGGGATAATTTTTCTCATGACTCTTTAACTGTCTGGACCCATAGGCTATGACCTTCCCATACTGCATTAGAACACAACCCAGGCCTAGATAGGAGGCATCACTGTAAATTGTATATCCCCCCAATCCACTCGGTAAGGCCAGCACAGGTGCAGTAGTCAGCCACTTCTTTACTTCTGAAAAACTTCTTTCACAGTCCTCATTCCACTCAAACTTGGCATTCTTCTTTATGAGTCGGGTTAGGGGAGCAGCTAGACTAGAAAATCCTTCAACGGCCTGCGGTAATAGCCTGCCATTCCCAGAAAGCTACAGATTTCTTTAATTGATGTCAATTTCTCCCAGCCGAGCATCGCTTCAACCTTTTCAGGATTCACTGATACTCCATCCTTTGATATGATGTGTCTCAGGAATGTGGTCTACTCAAGCCAAAATCCACACTTACTCAACTTTACATACAGCTTCTTTCTTCTGAGAACCTGCAAAACCTGAGCTAGATGGTGAACATGTTCCTCTCTGCTTTTTGAATAGACCAGGATGTCATCAATGAACACGATAACAAATTGATATAAGAATTGTCTGAAGACCCTGTTCATCAGATCCATGAATATGGCTGGGGCATTGGTTAGCCCAAATGGCATGACCAGGAACTCATAGTGTCCTTACCTGGTTCGAAAAGCCGTCTTAGGGATGTCTTCTGTCCTTATTTTTACCTGATGGTAACCTGATCGTAGGTCTATTTTGGAGAAGACCCGCGCACCCTACAACTGATCGAAGAGGTCATCAATCCTAGGAAGGGGATACTTGTTCTTGATTGTGACCCTATTCAATCCTCTGTAATCAATACATAGTCTCAACGTTCCATCTCCCTTTATGGCAAAAGTGACTCCGGCACCCCAAGGGGACACACTATATCTGATAAAACCACTATCATGAAATTTAGTGATCTGTTTTCTCAGCTCCTCCATCTCAACGCAGCTCATGCGGTAAAGAGCAACCGAAATAGGCTGGATGCCTGGTTGTAGATCTATGGTAAACTCGACTTCCCTGTCCACTGGCAGTCCGGGTAGTTCATCCAGAAAAACATCTAGAAAGTCTTGGACTACCAGAATCTCTTGAATACAATTCTCTTTCTTGGGTTTGCCTAGTTAGAGAAAAAAGCAAGGTTAAGGTACTCGACGAATAAGAAAACTTGCCATCAAGGAATAAGTACTAAATGATTTTATTAATTTGTAAATGACTCCTTATTAAGAGGATTGAATACAAACTTCTTGCTAAAACAATCTACGGTGGCGTGATACACTGCTAGCCAATTCATCCCTAAAATTGCATCAAAATCCCCCGTGTCTAATTCTATTAGGTCAACACTCAATTTTTTATTTGTTATCTCTAGGGCACAAGCCCTGTAGACAACTTCTCCCAATAGTGTTACACTCCTAGTAGTAGACACAAACAACGTTGAATCAAGTTTATCAGGTAATACCTTAAATTTTGATGCAAAAATAGGTGAAACAAATGAATACGATACACCAGTGTCAATTAAAACATGAGCAAGATGGTTGTAGATAATATACATAACCTGTACCACGTCCGAGTCGACTTCAGCATCCTGTTGGGTAAGGTTATAAGCTCTGCCCTGAATAGGAGGTCTGCCCTGATTCTGGTTCCTTGGGCACTCTCTCGCATAATGTTGGGCACTACCACATATGCGACAGGTGTTGTTGAGGCGGTAGCAGGTTCGGTCCCCGTGATCCCTGCCGCAATGCTGACAGATCTTACCACATCCTACCACCAGAGCCTGAGGAGGAGCCTGGATCACTGGCCTAGGCCTCTTGTTCTATTGGACAGCCACGGTAGGTGCTGGTATGTGGGGTGGAGTTGAGGGTCTGAGGTTCCCTGCTGCCTGAGGGAGGGTGTGGAAGCTCCTCTCCACTAGTTGTTCTTTGGCCAGAACGACTGAATAGGTCTTGAGCTCCAGTATGAATAAATACTGCCTGATCTCTGGACGGAGGCCCCACTGGAATCTCCTAACTTTCCTACCCTCATCCAACAGCGTCTCAGGGGAGTATCGGCCCAACTCCAGGAACTTATGAGTATATTCTGACACATTCATGTTCTCCTGGACCAAGTGGACGAACTCCATCTCCTTCAGATGTCGGAGATGCTCTAGGAGGTACTCTGCATGAAAGGCTGCTAAGAACTATTCCCAAGTAACTGGAACAGGCAAGGTGGTCTCCTTGAGTCCCACCAGCGGTCTGCTTCTCCCACTAGCATGTAGGTAGCAAAGGTGACCTTCTGCTCAGAAGTCACCCTTAAGGTCTTGAAGGCCTTCTCTGTCTCTGTCAACCAGTACTCAATATCTTCAAAAGAGGATCCCCCTGCAAAAGTGGATGGGTTTAGTCTCTTGTACCTCTCTATATAGCCCGGGTTAATCATGGGAGGAACTGGGTCCCGTGGGAAAGGGACTGGGCCAGGCTGATGGTAGATGGGGGGCCCTGTGGTGGTACTTGTTGATACGGCGGGGGCACCAGATTATACAATGGTTGTGGTACCGAGTGGTACTGTGGAGGAGCAGGGTCATACCAGGGTGGCTCAAGATCCTCTCACTACAGTGGTGGCTCAACCTGTGGCAGCGGGGGAGGGTCAGGTAGCTCCCTCCTCTCCTCTCGGCCCTACTGGGCCACAATGAGTCTTTCTAACATCTTAAATATCCTGTCCACGTCTTCCCTAAGTGAATCCTCCTAGGCTGCTTGATTTAATGGGGGTCTTCCTCTTCTCATTTCTCTATACCTGCATTTCACAAGGAAGGGTTGAGTGATAATTTAGTGTTTGGTGTTTCTCTAAGTATTATTGTGTAACGGACGAGTCCAAGGAACGAAGCTCTGATACCAACTGTAACGACCCCAAAAATTTAAAAAGAAATGCATATAATAATTTGAGTGCGGAAGCGAAATAAAGGTTAAGGTTAAGGTTAACATCCCTTACACGATAACTCAAAAGTACTAACAAATATCACGGAACAAATTTTCTGAAAGAAATACAAAAAATAGAAAAAATAAAGGAAACTATAAAGTATCTAGGGTCTACTAGTAGCCTTCTTGTAGATCAGGTTCGGGAACCGGGTCCTCTTAATCTGAAATGGTTAAAAAAGGGGTGAGCTACACTAGTCCAGTAAGGACATCACAATATATCGCCATCACAGAAGTAAAGGTTGGTAGAAAATAAAAAACAACCAATGGAGCCCAAATTTTAAACAAATTCATTTATCAATAATAAAACCATTTACCGTCCACTTACTGCAGTGTGATTTATAAAAACAACCTATGGAAACAATAACATTATAAATATCATGATTTCATATATAATCTGCAACATAGCATATATTATACTTTTATATTCAAATCATCAAACAATAATTGCCATTTTTTATCAGCCTACTAGTATCCATGGGGATCCCTAAGGGTGTCCCTGCTATGAGGGTGAAGCGAGCCATCCCCATACCTCGTCTGGTATAAGCGCCAAATGACCAAGTCTCCATACTCCGTCCGGTATGAGACAACGTTCACGGTAGGGTTCCCTATGAACCCGGTCCGTCCACCATCTCCTAAGATATCTAGTGAGGCTGTCACCTTATCTGTTTATTAGATCACATCCCTTTCCTGTTTATCCTTAATCTCTGTTACCAAATTAAACACAATCATATAAACAATGAACATGTACCCGGTAATACAATCATATTTTAAATCCCAAAATCACACAGTGGTCAAGTAATACAGTAATACATGCATTTAAAACTCTAAAACCAGACACCATCATACCTTTAAACAGTAAAATAAATCAACAGGAATCAACAAAGAACAATGTCCGATTTTGGGCTCCATTAGCAATCCGTAATTAATTATGCATATTTATCTAACTTGTACAAAAGACCATATTATTATTTATTCAAACTTCACATCTATGATAGGAAATAGGGTGAGGGGTCCTTACTTGATTCGACGCCAAAAATTAGATGGTTACTGCACCTACGGGCGATCCCTAGGTTCCCTCAATTTTCCTTTGGGAACTAAAAAGCACTTACAGTAACTACAAGTGTCCCAAATAAACCCAAAAATCAGACCCAGGGCCTACTCGACAAATTTTAGAATTCTGACACAGTGGCTCCGCCGTGCTCCAGCGACGGCGTTGCCGCCTACGGCGGTGATATGCCTTGGGTTGGCTTTTTTCAGCCGAATTCAGTAGAACTTGCATCGGTTCTTGTGAGAAAACACACTTAGGGCCCTCGATGGACCGAAAAAATATAGAAAAGCAAAACTCACCAGCGGTTGGGCTCTCCGGTGCGGTGGCTCCTCTGGCTCACATTGCGGTTAGGTATTTTGCTTCGGTCAACCTGTAGAGAAGGAAACGGTGGTCACAAAAGTGGAAAAATTATATCGAACGGGAATTGGTAAGGGCCTCATCAGAGGCATTTTTTGAAACACCCCGCGGCAGCGTTTTTCGGCCAATCGGCCGGTTCCTTCACTCCGATTTGGCCATGAGAGGGTTTAAAATTGAATTTCGTGCAAGAGGGGAAATTCTTACCTCGTTTGGCGATCGTAAATTGCTCCGGTATGGTGGCGGGTGGCAGCTATCGACTCCCCGGTGGCTGGGTTGTCTTCTCCGAAGAAGGGCTCTAGCAGCTAGGGTTAAGGTTTGGGTGAGGATGGGGTTATTTATACCCATCCACTTTTGATCTGGGCCGTCCATCACTTTTAATCTGGACCGTCTGATCGCGATTAAATAGGGAGTGCATCTGTGTCATTCATCGCGATTCAATCTGGACTGTTCCTGCGCGATGCAATCTGAGCCGTCCGTGCGCATTTTTGATCTGGGTTGTCCGTGCGCGCGGGAACGGATCTCAGCCGTTCGATCGCGCGCACGCGGATTGCCTGCGTGGCTCCCCCTGCGTGGCCTCCCACATCAGTGCCTCTGCCACCTGGCGCGTCCTGGTTGGTCGAGACTGCTGACCGGGCAGCTGACGTGGCGTAACTTTTCTAAATTATGTTTTGACCCCCGATTTCTGATTTTCTTTTCAAAAATAACCCTAGTACCCAAATTTTCACCCATTTTTCCTAAATTTATTTTCAATTAAATCCCTAACCAATTTTTTTTACCCTTTTTATTATTATTCTCATTAAATCAAATTAAAATTAAATAAGATAAATTAACATCATATAAATAATAATTACATTTATATATAAATAAAAAATAAAATAATAATAATAATAATAATAATAAATTAAAAAAAATAAAGGTTGGGTGTTACAGTATCAATAGCAATATTAGCAATAATAATAGTAGTAATATTAGTGGTAGTAATAGTACTAGCCGTAGCAGTGTAGCAGCAGTAGTAGTAGTAGCAGTAGCAGTAGTATTAATAGTAGTAGTAGCATTAGTAATAGTTGTAGTAGTAGTACTAGTACCTATAAATACTCATGTACTTGAAAGTTTTTAGCATCAACCACAAATTAAAACTTTAGTTTCTCAATTAGTCTCTCTTAATTCTTCCTCTCATATTTCAACAAATTATTATATTTAGCTACACTATCCATTCATTTTTTCTAATAAAAATAAATCAAGCCTAATTGATCATTTTTCTATTTGTTAGTTTATTTGTACATTCAAAATCTTCTTTAATTGAATTAATATGACAACAAAAATTTTTTTTTACTTAAATTAATTAATTAATTTAAATAAGGAAATCTGAAAAACAAAATGCTATATAGTTAATAATACTATTAAAATAAGATTTTTTGTGGTGTTATATATAAGTCAATAGTAGTGGCAATAGTCTTAACAGTAGTAGCGATAGTAGCAGCAATAGTAATAACAATATTAATAGTAGTAGTAGTAGCAGTGGTAGTAGTAATAATAGAAATAGCAGTAGTAGCGGTTGTAGCAATAGTAGCAATAATAAAAGTAACAGTAACAGTAACATAGCAGTAATAGTAGGAGTAGTATTAGTAGTAGTAGTAGTAATATTAGTAGTAGTAGTACTACTACTACTACTACCTATATATGCTATATACTTGAAGGTTTTTAACATCAACCATAAATCAAAACTTGAGTTTTACAATTAGTCTGTATTACTTCCTCCTCTCATATTTCAACAAATTATTATATTCACCTAGCCTATCTTTTGGTTTTTTCTAAAAAAATAAATTAATTGATCATTTTGTCATTTGTAGGTTAATTTGTACATTTAAATTCATGTTCAATTGAATTTATAAGACAACGAAACTTTTTTTTCTGTTATTTAAATTAATTAATTAATTCAAGTAAGAAAATCTAAAAAAAAATCATGGATAGTTAATAATACTATTAAAATAAGATTTTTTATTGTGTTATATATAACGCAGTAGTAGTGACAGTAATCTTAATAGTCGTAGCAATAGTAGCAATAATTATAGTAGCAGTGGTAGTAGTAGTAATAATAACAATAGTAGCAGTAGCAGCTATAGCAGCAGTAGCAACTGTAGCAGTAGTAGTAATAATAGTAATAGTAGTAGACGCAGTAGAAGTAACAGTAGTACTAGCAGTAGTAGTTATATTAGTATTAATAGTAGCATTAGTAGTAGTAGTAGTATTATTAGTACTAGTACCTATAAATATCCATGTACTTGATGGCTTTTAACATTAACCACAAATCAAAACTTGAGTTTATCAATAAGTGTCTCTTACTTCTTCCTCTCATATTTCAACAAATTATTATATTCAGGTAACCTATCTCTTCATTTTTTCTGACAAAATAAATCAAGCCTAATTGTTTATTTTGCTATTTGTAGGTTAATTTGTACATTCAAGTTCTCCTTCAATTGAATTAATGTGAGAACAAAATTTTTTTTCCTACTTTTAAATTAATTAATTAATTTAAGTAAGAAAATCTGAAAAAAAAAGTTGGATAGTTAATAATACTATTAAAATAAACTAATTTTTTTTTGTGTTGTGTTACATAATTTTATTAAAAGTTTTAAATAATTTTTTAATTTAATTTTAATAAAAATTATAGTTCCAATTGTCTAAGTTTAATATAATTTTATTTGAAAATTGATAAAAAAATAATTAATTAATTTTAATATGATTAAAATAAATAAATAAACTAAAAAATAATTATATAAATCATAGTAAACCTACTCATTTCATATGTAAGAATTATATTAAGGATAAAATAATATTTTACTATTCAAATTTTAATCCGTTTTCTTTTATTATTGTAATTGTGTATTTTATTAAAAAACAGTCACAAGTTTTAAATTCTTTTAAATGACTAAAAGAGGTAAAAGTAAATATAAGAATTTGATGTAGGCAATAATATTTTTTAGAAAATTAATTTAAATAATTAATATAATTTACTATAGTTTACTATCACGAAGAGTTATCGGGGTACTACTATCAACGTGGATACAATTACGGTAATAATGATCATATTTTTATCTGATCACACAGCAAATACAATGCATAGTAAAAATAATCATATTTGTACTAGATCACACAACAAATACAATGCATAATGACATCAATCATATATGTACTAGAACACACAACATGTACAATTCACAATAATAGAAACACATTTGTACAAAATCACACAGTAGATACAATTCACAATAATAACATCACATTTGTATAAGATCGCACAGTAGTTACAATGCACAATAACATTATTCTCATATGCAATAATCATACAAGAGAAAAAGTATACAATAACCTTATCGTCCATGTAATATGGTTCACTATCACTTAGATAGACGAGATTTTGATCATATACACACCCTCACACACTTGATATTTGACTAAATAGTTAGATGTATCACACAATTTTGTGCTATTTAAATTTTTTCTTATATTGACCTAAATTTTTACTCAATAGTCTTTATTAAATTTCTCTAAAATTTACTATTATGATTTGACTTTGTGAATGTATCTTCTTACTCTTATTTTATTTGAATTTTAGTTATTTTTCTCTAAACTTTTGACCTTACGAAAATTCTTAATCTCCGTATTCTCAATTAAGTTTTTTCCATGTACTCTCCTTAAGCATTGATATTTGACTAAATTGTTAGATGTATCACACAGTTTTGTACTATTTAAAATTTTCCTTATGTTGACCCAAATTTTCACTCAATAGTCTTTATTAAATTTCTCTGAAGTTTACTACTATGATTTGACTTTGTGAATGTATCTTCTTATTCTCATTTTATTTGAATTTTAGTGATTTTTCCTCTAAACTTTTGACCTTACGAAAAGTCTTAATCTCCGTATTCTCAATTATGTTTTTTCTATGTACTCTCCTTAAGCATTGATATTTGACTAAATTGTTAGATGTATCACACAGTTTCGTACTATTTAAAATTTTTCTTATATTGACCCAAATTTTCACTCAATAGTCTTTATTAAATTTCTCTGAAGTTTACTACTATGATTTGACTTTGTGAGTGTATCTTCTTACTCTTATTTTATTTGAATTTTAGTGATTTTTCCTCTAAACTTTTGACCTTACAAAAAGTCTTAATCTCCGTATTCTCAATTAAGTTTTTTCCATGTACTCTCCTTAAGCATTGTAAATTTCCTTTACTTTGTCTAATAGTTATTTTCGTATTTTCTTTAAAATTTTTACTGTGTAATCCAATTTAAATTTATAAAATTACTCTAACTAATTTTTATCAAACATACAGGGTTTATTTTTTTATTTGATTTTAAGTATTTATAACATTTTCTCCTTTTTTTTTCTTGATGTACTAATACCCTTATAAAGCTCTTTATCGATTTTTATATTCAGTCCATTGCAAAACTTCGTAATTAAATGTAGTGTTCCCTTGTGCCACAAGCCCAAACCCACTAGTGCTTTTTTATTTGACCCATTGCAAGTTCCTAACCACCCAGCTCATCCTTTAACTAGGACGGTAGCCCAAAATTCCCCGTTAAACATACCTTTCTCTTTATTTTTTTTATTATGTACATTTATTTTATTTTATTTTATTTCATAAGTTACATACTTTGGTTTCTATCCACTAGTAATTTTTGAGTATTTTTTTAGTTTGACCCATTTTTTTCCTCATTTAAATTAATTGATTAATTCAAGTAAGAAAATCTGAAAAAAATATTAGATACAATTACGGTAACAATGATCATATTTTTACCTTATCACACAATAAATACAATGTATAGTAAAAATAATCATATTTATACTATATCACACAGCAAATACAATGCATAATAATATTAATCACATATGTACTAGAACACACAACAAGCATAATTCACAATAAGAGCATCACATTTATATAAGATCACACAGCAGCTATAATGCACAATAACATTATTCTCATATGCGATAATCATACAAGAGGAAAAATGTATAATAACCTTATTTTCCATGTAATAGGGTTCACTATCACTTAGATAGACAAGATTTTGATCATATACACACCCTCACACACGTGATATTTGATTAAACAGTTAGATGTATCACACAGTTTCGTACTACTTAAAATTTTCCTTATATTGACCTAAATTTTCACTCAATAGTCTTTATTAAATTTCTTTGAAGTTTACTACTATGATTTGACTTTATGAATGTATCTTCTTACTCTTATTTTATTTGAATTTTAGTAATTTTTTCTCTAAACTTTTGACCTTACGAAAAGTCTTAATCTCTGTATTCTCAATTAAGTTTTTCCCATGTACTCTCCTTAAGCATTGTAAATTTCCTTTACTTTGTCTAATAGTTATTCCCGTATTTTCTTTGTATTTTTTATAGTGTAATCCAATTTAAATTTATAAAATCACTCTAATTAATTTTTATTAGACGTACAAGGTCTGTTTTTTTATTTGATCATAAGTATTTATAACACTTTTCCCCTTTTTTTTTCCTTAGTGTATTAATACCCTTATAAAGCCCTTTATAGATTTTTATATTCAGTCCATTACCAAACTTCATAATTAAATGTAGTGTTCCCCTACACCATAAGCCCAAACACACCAGTGCTCTTTTATTTGACCCATTGCAAGTTCCTAACCACCCAGCTCATCCTTTAACTAGGCCGATAGCCTAAACTCCCTGTTAAACATATTTTTTTCTTTAATATTATTATTACCTACATTTTTTTTCTTTTATTTTATTTCATAAGTTACATACTCTGGTTTCAGCCCACTAGTAATTTTGGAGTGTTTTTTTTAATTCGACCCATTTTCTATTTTGGGTTTTACTCCATTTACGTACAAAGGTATTTGTACGCATACATAATATTTTCGTGCATACAGTCACGCACACACACTTATATAGCTATATATATATATATATCGATTATATGTATTTTTATGAACCAACACACACTCAGTATATATATATATACAGAAAAGGCACACATATAGAATGTATATATATACTCACGCATGCATATATGTATACCAAAAATAAATATTTATATATACAATTATATATATATATCTATCTCTACATGTCAGTACATATATACTGTGTGTGTTCACGTGTGCTTTATATATAAATAAGTATATATATATATATATAAAGCACACGTGCACACACACAGTATATATGTACTGACATGTAGAGATATATATATATATATAATTGTATATATAAAAATTTATTTTTGGCTTCAAACCTTTCCTTACACGTACCATCACCTTGCTTCTCTATTTTCATCCATCAACAGAAAATAAATTTGAAGCTAGAAAAATAGAATTTAAAAGAAAAATAAAAATAAATGAATAGTCTCCATCGGGTTGAATCCTGCATTAAATTTCTTATTAAAAGAACCCACTAGTTAGATTTAATTTTTAAGGACTTCTAATAGCAACTTGCCCTTCACTTGAATTTAAATTGAAAAGGGGTTCGAAGCTCCTCTCGGCATTCAAGTTTCCCTCTCTTTCATCTTTAAACCTTTTCTAAATCTATGTGTAAACACGTGAATGGTGTGAATGAGGAATTAAATCAAAATAGCAAAGGAAGGAGAAGTGAAAAGCTCATTGGTGTTGGCCTCCTTCTCCAGCAAACCGGCACCTCAGTTCTCCACTAAACTCGACTGCTCTTCTCTATTCTCCGTCACGCTTCTGCTTGACAGGGGGTACGGACCACTCTATTCATACTAGCCCCTAAATTTCATAGCCGTCAAATCTTTGCGTGCATGGCAACAGAAGGATCGCAGGATCAAGCCTCACTAGCAGTAATTTCATACTTTTTATCCGAGCGAAATTTGGGCTGTTGGATCTCTCTACTCCGTAAATCGAGACCATTAGTTCTCTTGGTCGTTTTATCTTCCGGCCTTTTAGTCCCAACTGCTCGTTTTCGAATTACCCCTTAGTTGTTTGTTCGGCATCTAGAATCCTAGCAGTCTGATCTGCACACTCTCCTCCTTGTGCGGTTGACCACACGTGCAGGTTAGCTGGCATGGCTATCCACATGGCAGGGTGTTATTGGTCAGTCTCATCTACTGAGGTGTCCTGCTTTTCTGGGGTTACATTATTCCCCCTTTCCACTTAATTTTCTTTCATCTGGGTTTCCTAGCTAATTACAGTTTTGCCCCTTTTTAATATTTGTTTTTCAATTATATTCTTATGAATACAATTAATAAATTTTTAGGGTTTTTCTTAATTGCTTAAAGTTACATGGCTTTCCTTTTATTTTCAAAATTCCCTTAATGCATAAATAAAATTTTAGTAAAAATTTATTCATATAAACATCATGATGTTACAAAACGAGTATCTTTTTATAAAATCTTTGTGTTGAAAAGATGAGATGAAATAAAATAAATAAGATAATCATATTCACATATATAAATTCAAAACTATATTGAATTTTATCTTTACATGCTCATCTACTATAACATTATATACTATTGACTTTTATCTTTTCATAAAATTTATATTTCCCAGTGTCCTTAACTAAATTTTATTGTTAGGTGAATTGATCTTCCATAAAAATGCATCATCAGCAACCCAAAAGACACTATCCACCATAAAAAGTCCAACACCTTCAACTAGACTATTAACAATAATAAAGAATGTTTCTTTAATAGCTAAAAGTTTTACTTGATTTGAATATAACATAAGTTTTCTAATGTCCTAGAGCCAATAAGTTTTCTTTTCAATCAAAATGTTACTTTTACCTTGGTAACTCTTTCTCATTATTTATTATCTGTCATGTAAATTTTTTTGAGTTAGTTTTACTTTTCATATTTAAACGTTTTTTGTATGTATAGATGGTTTGTTTTCTTGGTTGACGTTAATGCCACCAAATTCCCCTCTTGTGTTGCAACAATAAGGTTGTAGTTTCTTTGTAGATGAACATGCCTAATTTACAATTAATAATACTATTAAAATAAACTATATTTTTGTATTGTGTTATATATAATTTTATTAAATATTTTAAATAATTTTATAATTTAATTTTAATAGAAATTATAGTTTCAATTTTCTAAGTTAATATAATTTTATTTGAAATTTGATAAAAAAATTAATTAATTAGTTTTAGTATGATTATAATTATGGAATGTATAATAAAAAAACAAACTAAAAAATAATTATATGAATCATAGTAAATCTGCTTGTTTCACACTGTAAGAATTATATTAAGGACAAAACATTATTTTACTGTTCAAATTTTGATCCTTTTTTTTGTAATTATAATTGTGTATTTTATTAAAAAAATAGTCCCAGATTTTTAAATTCTTTTAAATGACTAAAATAGTTAAAAGTATATATAAGAATTTGAAGTAATTTAAGTCTTAATTAGCATGATGTCTCTCCAGTTGTAATCTCACACTCTCTTTCTTCTTGCTGTTGTAACTCTGTCCCTCCCTGTTCGGCCTTCCCTCTCTCTCTCTCTCCATTCTCCAAAAAACTCTTGTCTGTGACTTTTTTTTTCTCTCTTTTAATGGAGCAAATATAAAGACAACAAAATGAATGTTGCTTAGTTTAACTAGGTTGAGGCTGAGTTTATAATTAAAAAAAAAATGGGCTAAATAAATTTTGGACCTTATTTGATTTTGGACATAATAAAAAGAAAACTATGTTTATAATTATATAGTTACATAGTATATATCACACCCACAATACATAAGAATGGACTAAACATTTTTAATGGGTTTGAGTTAAATAAAAAATCAAGACCTAATTGATTTTGAACATAATAAAAAGAAAGCTTGGTTTATAATTATACATTTATATATCACACACACAATATATTAGAGTGGGCTAAACATTATATATACATACTCCGGGTAGTTCCTATATCTTTAAAACCTTATGTATAGATAATTATGTTTTGTAATTAGTATATTCTTCCCTAGAAACTGGGCATGAGTAAATGCCACTTGAGAACCATATACTAATGCATCTAGAATGATAAGTATGGTCAGAAATAGGAAGTCTTTGCAAAATTTCTCCAGGCGCAAAGTCGTCACAGCATATAACACATTTATTTGTATTACCATGTCTTTCAGTATAAGGATATCTCCGGATGGCATTCAATACTAGGTTTGAAAACTCTAAGTCCGTAAATATACATGGTCATATTTATATATGCACACACACACACACAGAAGCGCATATATACTATATAATAAAGACTGCCTAGCATGTGTGTGTGTCTATATATATGTATACATATATACAGGATAATCACTAGAAATAGGAAAAATATGAGTTCGTAGTGGCAAGGTTCTTGCCTACCGTGGATAGAGTTGTCGTAATAGTGGTTTAATGACTATTTTACTGAAGTTCATTTACGGTTATATCTTTTTTTGGGGCTATTTTCCTAATGTGATTAAGGTCCTTGTTATAGAAAAATTACTACAGCTAGAGAAGACTATTGGTGGGGAAAAGCATCAGAGCCTTCTTCAAGGAAGAAAAAATAAGTAGTGTCTGAAGCAAAGTTCACCCCTGTCGTTCGTGGGCTAGATCGAACAACCAAAACCCATTCACACATATACCATCTGATTGAACAACCTAAATCCTTTCACGACTAAAAGTCAAATGGATGATCCAGATTGCATCCTGCCTGAAATGATCTAACAGCCAAAATTTAAGAAAATGTAAAAAGACCAAAAAGCCATTAATGAAATCATAGATTAGATGTCACAGTTCAAAGGGGCAAAACTGAATGGCTAAGGGTTATATTTGCACATACAAAGACGAAAATAGCCTCGATCAATCCAACGGTTCGATCTTCATTGAAACTGATCGTATGACTTATGTTTAAGATATATAAATAAATCATAAGCCCAAGTCCTCCTATTTGAGAGGAATTAATCAGAAGAGATGAGAGAGAACAACAATTTCTGAATATAAATAAAATTAGTTTTATGAATTTTCTAGAACTTTTGGTATTATTAATGGTAAAGAAATGCCCTATTATGGCTTAAACATAAGGTTATTATTGATACCATTCTTGAGTTGTTGAGTTATATTAGATTTACTTTCTTTCTTGAAAATGGTCTTTTACCACTTTTTCAATTGCTAAGATAAAAGCAAAAAAACTACATTTTCAATGGCTTATATAAAAACTACTTACTATATTTTCATTAGCTTAGATAGAACAATTTTCCTAAACTAAGGCTCTCATCAATCTCTAAACTTATTCCTATTAGGCTCATAAGTTCTTCTCTTACAAGTGATTCACATATATCAGGTTTACAAAGAAATAATTTAACCACAAATTTTGGTTGAACCTACAAGTTAAAACTTCATAAGTAACTTTTCAGGATTCTCTCTTTAATTTGTTCCTCTCTTGTGGTTTATTGGTACTTTCGGATGAAGAGACCTTTGATAATTTTGAACTTATTATTTAAGAGGGAATCACTTTAGAGTATCCTCTCATTTTATACGTTATTTTGTAGCTCTTATCTAAAAAAAATTGATTTGCAAAAAAAAGATCGTTATGATCAAAACTATGGAACGGACTTACCCCAAGAGACCAAGAGACCCAAGAAACCTCTATAAACTATCAATAATAACTAACTCATAATAGCAATAGTAGTAGTATTAGTAGTAGTAATAGAAGGAGTACTAGTACCTATAAAAATCCATATACTTGAAGGCTTTTAGTAACAACCACAAATCAAAACTTGAGTTTATCAATTAGTCTCTCTCACTTCTTCCTTTCATATTTCAACAAATTATTATTTTCAGTTAGCCTATCTCTTCATTTTTTCTAACAAAAACAAATCAAGCCTAATTGATCATTTTGCCATTTATTGGTTGATTTATACATTTAAAAGCTTTTTCAATTCAATTAATATGACAACAAAACTTTTTTCCTCATTTAAATTAATTAATTAATTAATTCAAGCAAGTAAATTTGAAAACAATGTTGGATAATTAATAATGCTATTAAAATAAACTATATTTTTATCTTATTACATATAATGCATTAGTAGTAACAGTAATAGTAGCAATAGTAAGAGCAGTAGTAGTAGCAATAGAAGTAATAGTAGTAGTAGTAATAGCAGTAGTATTAGTAGTAGAAATAGCATTTGTAGTAGTAGTAGTACCTATAAATACCCATGTACTTGAAGACTTTTAGCATCAACCACAAATCAAAACTTAAGTTTCTCAATTAGTCTCTCTTACTTCTTGCTCTCATATTTCAACAAATTATTATATTCAGCTAGTTTATTTCTTCATTTTTTCTAATAAAAATAAATCAACCTTAATTGATAATTTTACCATTTGTAGGTTAATTTTTACATTCAAATTCTTCTTTAATTGAATTAATATGACAATAAAACTTTTTTTCGTTCATTTAAATTAATTAATTATACCTAGCATATCTATTCATTTTTTCTAACAAAAACAAATGAAGATTAATTGATCATTTTTCTATTTATAGGTTAATTTATACATTCAAAATCTTCTTCAATTGAATTAATGTGACAACAAAATTTTTTTTTTCTCATTTAAATTAATTAATTAATTCAAGTAAGGAAATTTGAAAAAAATGCTAGATAGTTAATAATACTATTAAAATAACTAAATTTTTTATTATGTTACATATAATGCAGTAGTAGTAGTAATAGTAGCAGTAGCAGCAATAGTGATTATAGTATTAGCAGCAGTAGTAGTAGCAATAGGAGTAGCAATAACAGTAGTAGAAATAGCAGCAGTTGCGGCTGTAGCAGTAGTAATAGTAGTAGCTACAATAGAAGTAACAGTAGCAGCAGTAGCAGAAATAGTAACAGTAGTAGTAATAGCAGCAGTGGTAGCTATAACAATAATATCTGTTGTAGAAATAGTAGCAATAGTAACTATAATAGAAGTAACAGTAGTAGCAGTAGTATAAATAATAACAATAGTAGTAATAGCAGCAGTGGCAGCTGTAGCAGTAATACCTGTTGTAACAGTAGTAGCTGCAATAGAAGTAACAGTAGTAGCAGCAGTAGTAGTATTAGTAGTAGTAGTAATAGTATTAGTAATAATACTAGTAGTAGTAGCAGTACCTCTAAATACCCATGTACTTGAAAGCTTTTAGCATCAACGATAAACCAAAACTTGAGTTTTTCAATTAGTCTCTCTTATTTCTTACTCTCATATTTCATCAAATTATTATATTCAACTAGCATATCTCTTCATTTTTTTTTAAATAAAAACAAATCAAGCTTAATTGTTCATTTTATCATTTGTAGGTTGATTTGTACAATCAAATTCTCTTCAATTGAATTAATTTGGCAACAAAACTTTTTTTTCTTTATTTAAATTAATTAATTAATTCAAGTAAGGAAACCTAAAAAAAATACTTTATAATTAATAATACTATTAAAATAAACTAAATTTTTTATAATGTTACATATAATGCAGCAGTAATAGTAGTAGTAGTAGCAGCGACAGTAGCAGTAGTAGCAGTAGTAGTATTAGCAGTAGTGGTAGTAGTAGTAATAGTGGTAATAGCAGTAGTAGCAGTAGTAACAGTAGTAGAAGTAACAGTAATAATAGCAATAGCAGTAGTATTAATAGTAGTAGTAGCATTAATAGTAGTTGAAGTAGTAGTACTAGTACCTATAAATACTCATGTACTAGAAAGTTTTTAACATCAACAACAAATTAAAACTTGAGTTTCTCGATTAGTCTCTCTTACTTCTTCATCTCATATTTCAACAAATTATTATATCTAGCTAGCATGTCTATTCATTTTTTCTAACAAACATAAATCAAGCCTAGTTGATCATTTTGCAATTTGTTGGTTTATTTGTACATTAAAAATCTTCTTTAATTGAATCTTATTTCCATTGGGCCTCACTAATGGAACAAATGCAAAATATTATAAAGTTAGAATTGTTGATGAAACTAATCATTGTCTTATTGATTTGTGGACACAAAGGATATCAAAATTATGCTTTGAATTTAGGGAGATCTAAAGAGTTTGCTCTTGCATTTTTTTATGGTGGTCTTGGAAAGTTAAAATGAAATTAATCTTTCTTTAAATTACTTGATAATGTATTATCTTTTCTCTTAAAAGAAATTTTTAAATGTTATATGTATAATATACATATTTGTTTTATGTATATACATATAACATTGAGGTGTGTAGGAAGAAATAAATATGGTAAAGTATATTTCCCAAGCCTCTATCCCATCCTTTGTTTTATGTTTTGGTGAGATGTACTAGATAATTATGTTTTTTTGAATTTCATTAATATCATTAAGAAATAAGCAAAGCAAGCATAAAGCAAGTAAATTAAATATGAGAATAGAAAATTTTTATGCTGGAAAAATCCAAATTTTGTAAAACATTAAATTGAACATTTTTATGGTATGACTGGATCTAGTCCGATCAATTATATTACAGACTGACAACCAATGTTGCTATAATTTTAGTTTGATTTCTTTCATTTTATATTCTTATATTCATACATATAAGAATATGTATATTCTTATTTACATTCAATTTTTTTATCTATTAATAAAAATGTATATTCTTATATATATATATTCATTTCATATCACTTTACTTCATGAAATGACACATATATTCATCTAATTAATGAATTAAATGCATCTTTTAATTAATTGCATAAAAATCAATATTACTTGATGATGTGACGTAGTGTAGTGCGCACTTCACTAACTATATATATACATATATATATATCAAATAAGATTAATTCATTAATAATAAAAAGTCTAGTGTCTTCATTTTCTTTAAGTAATCAATTCATTAAGAGTTAGGAAAACATTACAGCAATATTGGGAGGTAAACTCTCCCAAAAATACAAATAAGAATGGGAACCAACAATCGGCGCAATGATACGGGATATCGTTGCCTTGTCTTCGAACCCAACTTATGGATACATTAGCTCAAAGTGCCAGCAGAGTCCTACAATCTTCGATAATAAATTCGAACTTAGAACAATCTTCCCCATTGGTCGTCAAAGCATTTTTGACCATGTGTCTGTCTACTTCGACAGTGCTTGACTAAGTGATATTGGAGATTATATATTGTAGTGAATTACGGTAGCCAAGTAGTTTAGTTAGATAGGGAGATCGACACCCTCATAACCTGTCAGAGAAAACCGTCAATACTCTTTCTGCCAAGTCTCGAACGACTGCTCCCTATCCTACCTTATAACCTGTATCAAAAATTATACCATCCATATTGCATTTCCAGATCCCAGGCGATGGAGCTTCCCACAGCAGGGACCTTGACTTGGTGCGTGAGAGTTGTACCTTACCTATGTCTATAACTTAATGTGTCTGTCTCTGTTCATACAAAAAATTCCTCGCTAAAAAGATGGAGGTCTACCTTCAAGTCCACAGAAATTCATTTCGCTCAAGTTAGAGGTGCCATAAGTAGCAAAGTATCTCCGTTAACTCTCGCTTCACCATTTTTTTAGCTTGATGTTCCATCCATCTGAATACTTCGTTGGTCTATCTTGCCTGGAAGTGTATACCCAATTTTTGCCAGCAAGCCCTGGCATTTTCACAATCAAATAAGACATACTCGGTGGTTTCCTCCTTGTCATATCTAGGGTGCACGTTCACAATTCCAATCCCTTTCTCCTCCAGTTTAGATTTTACCAGGGGGATATTATTCAACAATCTCCATGTGAAATTCTTAACTTTGGGGGGGACTTCTGACTGCCACAAATAGTTCCACATGTTAAATGATCGTTGTGCATGGTATCCATGGAAACCCACCAAATGCTAGTATGTTAATTTTACGATGTATTTTCCATCCTTCGAGTGACTCCAAATACATTTGTCAGCCTTGCTTCTCAGGCTTATTGGAATACTCATAATGAGATCGATTTCTTCATCCACTATACACTCCTAACATTTCCGTTGACATTTATTTTTATTTATTAAAGAGTTTCATCTGATGATGTTGTTTTTACCGGTACCATTGAGGGCATTAAGGATTCTTTCTACAAGATGGATAGAAAATACTAATCACTTAACACTCAAATCCCCATTCCACCTGCAGTAATGGGTATCACTGAACTCTTTCTAAAACATGTTCAGTATGGGTCTTTGCAGCCTTGTCTGACTAAGGCACATCAGTTACCAAAAATGGCTACACACGCACCGTCCTTCTCTAATGCATACTAAACAAGTTTCATAGTTTTTCAGTAATTCTTTTATTTTTATTTGTTGTTATTTCAAATTTTCTTATCCACTATTGTAATATTCTTTAACTTATTTATATTATTCCAATTTTATTGCTTATTTGTATAACGACCCCAGAAATTTAGAATGAAATATGTGTATTAAAAATGTCAAATGCGGAAGCGTAATAAAAATTTTGATTAACATCCCTTACACAAAGACCAAAAACGTGCTCAAAATATAAAAGAACAAACTAACTAAAAGAGATACTCGAAAATAAGAACTATAAATATAACTACGGAGTCTTTAGGCGTCCCCTTCGCCGTCTTCCTGCGGAACGGGCTCGGGAGCAATGTCTTCCTGATCTAAAATTGTTAAATAAGGAATGAGCTACACCAGCCCAGTAAAGAAATCACACTATCTCACCGCCACGGAGGTAAAAGTGAGTAGAAAACACAAAAAGACCAATGGAGCATAATTTATAACAAATTATTTTATCAATAATAAAATCCTTTACTGTCCACTTACCTCGGTGAGATCCATAAAACAACATATGAAAGCAATAACATTATCATCATCATGAAATCATATGAACTGTAAAACATAATACTTACCACGCCTTTGCATTTCAATCATTAAACAACATATTTTCCTCATTTACCAGCCTACTAGTATCCATGGGGATCCATAGGGGTCCCGCTACCCGTGAACCCTTAACATTTATAACCTGATTCCAGGGCTGTCCCCATACCCCGTCCGGTATGGGCGCCAAAACCATGAACCTCAATACCCCGTCCAGTATAAGGGTAAAACGGGCCATCTCCATACCTCGTCTGGTATGGGTGCCAAAACACATAAGGTCTCCATAACCCGTCCGGTATGAGAGACCGCGTTCCCGGTAGGGTTCCCTACGAACCCGGTCCGTCCACCATCTCCCAGGATATCTAGTCAGGCTGTCCACATTATCCACTTATCAATTACATTAACCTTTTTGGCCTTTCTCTTGGTTTCAATCATCCAAACACACACAACATGTAAACCAGTAATGGACACCAAACAAGACAACACAGTATCGGGTTAAGCATAATAACAACCATAATAAGGAAACCATGATTCATGCATACGAGGCCATAATATAATTACATCAAACATCATGCTGCATTTAATACTGAAAATTAAATCTAATAATAACAGACCAACACAGTATCAGACTCGGGCTCCATTGGCAACCTTAATCAATTATACATCTATAAAGTCACACAGTACAGTTTAATTATTTATTTAGCTTTAATACCGTGATAGGAAATAGGGTGAGGGGTCCTTACTTGTTTTGGGGTCTGAATACGGCTCTACAGTGCGCCTACAGGCTGTCCTTAATTTTCCCTAAATTTTTCCCAGAAAACTGAAACGCACTACTCGTACCTGCACGTGCCCCAAAAAATTCCAAATTAGACCTAGGGCCCCTTTCGGCCAATATCGCAATTCCGGCACGGCGACGACGATTCGCCTCAGGTTGGCCGTTTTTGGCCGAATTAGGCCACGCTTGCATCGGACCCTGCGATAGAACAACCCTAGGACCCTCGGTGGGCCAAAAAATCACAAAAAACTGAAACTTACCGACAGTGGTGCTCTCGGGTGCGGCAGCTCCTCCGGCGTGAGTCGCGTTTTGATGTTTGGCTCCGATTAACCTGTAGAGAAAAGAACGGTGATCACAGTGGTATAAAATTTGCATCAAACGGAGGCCGGGAAGGGCCTCATCAGAGGCAAAAACCGAGGAGGGGAGCGGCAGTGCCGCTGGGTTTTGACTGGGTTTTTCGGCCGTTTGGCTCCGGTTTGGCCATAGGCGGACTCAGCGTCGAAAAACGAGCAAGGGAGAGAAAATTTACCTCGATCAACGTTCAGAAACTTCCCCGGTGCGGCGGCGGGTGGCGGCAGCCGGCTCCTCCGGCGTCTGGTTTTTCTTCTCCGGCGAGCACTGGTGGCTAGGGCTTCTTTGGTCAGGTGTGGGTGGGGGTATTTATACCCTTTGCCTTTTAATTTTAACCGTCCATCAAGATTAAATCTGGACCGTTCGATCGTGATTTAATTGGGATTAAATCTGGGCCGTCCATCAAGATACAATCTAGGCCGTCCGTGCCTGATTGAATCTGGACCGTCCGTGCGCGTGAATCTGGGCCGTCTGTGTGCACGTTTGATCTGGGTCGTCCGTGCGCGCGGGAACGGATCTGGGCCATCCAATCGCGCGCACGCGGATCGCCCACGTGGCTCGTCCCCTGGTCAGCGTTTCCTTGCCACGCGGCGCGTCCTGGTTGGCCGGGGCTGCGACCGGGCCGCTGACGTGGCTGCTGACGTGGTACTGACGTGGCACAACTTTTCTAAATTGTGTTTTGACCCCCGGTTTCCGTTTTTCTTTTTAAAAACACCCCCAGAATCCAAATTTTCACCCCTTTTTTCCAAAATCAATTTCAATTAAATCCAAATAATATTTTTACCCAATTTTATCATTATTATTATTTTTATTTTCATTAAATTAAATCAAATTAAATTAAATTAAATAAAAAATCAAATAAAATTCCAATAATTACAAAATAAATAAATAAAATAAATTGAAAAAATAATAATAATAATAATACACTTGGGGTGTTACAATTTGGTTCTTTTTTCATTTTTTTAATTAGTGTTTCTTTTACTTGTAATTTAACTTAATATCTTTTTTTATTCTAATTTCATTTGTTATTCCAAAAATTTTGTTATCATATCACTTTACCACTTTGGTCAATGATTCATAATTTAATTGTCTATTTATTTTATTCATGTAATTTCTAAATGTACTTACTTTGGTTCTCCATTTGCTTTATTAAGGTATTATTATTATTTTACTATTCTTTTATTTTCAATTTATTGTTCTTATGACCTTCTTTTTTGATTAATTTTATAAGTGTTTAAACAAGTTTAATGGCAGACTTCTACTTACCTATGTGTTTCTCTTGGTCTACCAAGTTCTGGACTTTAATTTATTTTAAATCACTAAGCTTGTGATTTAAATTTCAAAATCATTTTTCGTATTCAATTGTTGGTTATTTCCTTCATTTCCTTTATTTTTCCATATGTACATACATATGCTTATATATATATCCACAGCACACAGATTTATATACTTAAATTTTTTTTTGTACATGTAACTACGCCCATATAAATATATGTATTCATAGTAACATATACTAAAATGACCCATACTCTAGATGGAGTCAGGAGTATCCATGCATATCAACCACAAATTTATGCTAACTGGAATTAACATGAAATGCAGAAAAATTAACTATCTATGACTTCTTCCCTTACAACATTAGTGAAATTTAAAATAGTTAGCCCGTAAAATGATATGTTAACACTTTTAAAAAGCTAGATAATGGTTTAGAGTTTGAAAAAATAAGTTGACACTAACTGATGTTAAATATATCCTCCACACCCTATGGATCTCATTATTTCGGTTAATCTTGAGTTTTTTCTTAGTTTTCGTGCTCTGAAAAATGGGAATAAATGAACTACACATGCTGAATAAAAATAATTTAATACCATAATCTCCAAGACTAATAATTGAATACCTCTATTCTCTTTTTTCTTTACTCTCATACTTCTTCAATCTTTCATTTGTAGTGGTCATAGCTAATAGTATTGTTAAATGGTTACAATTACGACTATAGTTTTTTTTTCTCTATTTACACTGACAATGCACACTCATTGTTTTCACAATATACTATAGTAACATCAACACGATATACAATAATATAGTATGGTTTACGCTTACAGTCACAGAACAACACACTTCATGCATCGACTCTAACACAATATAGTTTACTAAAAAGGTTTTCATGATAAAAGGCTGACATTTTGGAGAAAATCAATTAGGGTCCTAAAAACTAGAATATAGGATGAATGGCTAAAAGTAAATTAATTTAAAAATAAAAAAATGGAAAAGTATGAATGAACATTGGAGACAGAAAATAGGTGGGAAATTGGGGACTATTTTGAGGGAGATTCAAGGGGAGGAAACAATAGAATGTAGGTTTTTTTTGCAAAGACTTAGAAATGAAAATTTGAATAAGTGATAGGTGTTTGAGGGAGAGAATGGATGGAGAGATATGGGAATAAATGGAAAGGGTTACAAGGCAGAAAAAGGGAGAGGAATTGGACAGCCTTCTAGGGGACTATGGTGTTAAATCTAAAACCTTCCTACGGAAATATGGGTTGCTATTTCTAGTGTGTGGATAAACTTTGTGTGGGTTTGTGGCCAGTTGGTAGCCGGAAAGTGTGAAATTGGTATACCTCATCTGTTGTATTATTAACAATTATGTATTGCATTTGTATGTTGTATGTTGTGTTAATAGTTATGTGTATGTGAGTGGCCAAATATGGGTTAGATTTCACATCATTTCCTTGTCACATTATCTGCTGATTTTCTTTACTGTGTAATGCATTAACCTGCTGTAGGTATTAAATGTGTTGTGTAAGTGGATGCTCAACTTGTGGTCGGAATGAGTGTGACACTGGGATATTGAATATACTACTGCTTATTTACTGACCTGGACAAACCGTCCACAAAACAGAATGTTGTGATGGGTTGCGTGAGTGGTCAGAGAATGAACATCTATGTAAGAGACTAAAACGACGTCGTTCTAGGAGACCACAAAAGATAACTATTAGAGGGAAAAAAAATAGAGGCATGTTTACCTCGGTCGGGAAAGATGAGGAGGCATAAATTAATTAAAAGATATAGTGAAATTAATTATTTCTGAAAACCCACATACAAGTGCTCATAAACTTCCATATCAAGAAAATATATATATCAGATAAAAAAATTTGAGAAGATCTAAAATATGTGTTCATACATTCATATAGTTCTAAAATCCTACCAACTGAATGTATAAATTTTCTTTATCTATCCAACTGCCTCTTGCTATTTTTTTTTTCTTCTCTTTTTCATAAGCATTGTTCTTGTATTCCTATTCGCTGTATGAACCTCTATTTAATCTCACTCCTATATAGCTTTAGTTTTCCCTTTTCTTGTTTCCTCCATGCTTCAAGAACTAGGTTGACTGTATCGAGATCACCCTCCTATTTTATTTGATTTGAAAAAACAACATTAAATAACATGATGATCATAAATCACTCAGTAAGCCCAGATCAGCACCTCAAGCAATCAGAATCTGCATTACAGTGCTGTAACTCATTCACCCTGGTGGGTGTTTTCCTAAACTCAAATCACTTACCTATAATTTCCTCTTATCCTGTAACACCCCGCAACCTATAATAGTTGAGGCATCCTATTTTAAATTACCAATAATACACACTTCTCAAATTCATCATCATCTAATTCAACACAGTCAAAATGTTCCTTAGCTTCCTATCAACATACGCTATACCACAGTGAATGACAAAAAATATTCTTATACATGTGTGTTAATTTTAGCTATTATGTTTGTATGAGTATAATGGCATAAATCTCGTTTATTCTCTTCTTGTATCCCCTATGTATTGGATTCCGCTGGTGGTGAATCTTATCTTGATTCCTACTTCACTCCATCTGTAATAAACAGAAATGAGCCTACCCATGCCCATGAAGTCAAATTTAAATTTAAATAATGTATTGAAATTAATAAAATTCCTAAACTGGAGTCGTCCTCAACTTTCTCTCTCACTCCAGACAGTCCCCTTTTTCCCTATAAAGGAAAATTCTAGATATCTTAGATTCTCCCTAAAACTCATAGGTACAAATAGCTCGTTATGCACTTCCCTAACTTGTCCCAATAGTCTCTTTACTCTTTGTCATCACTCTCCCACTCAAATAGCCCATTTATCCCTCTGCTTATATGGTTCCCAGCACACTACTGCCTAAATTTCCCTTGAATTTCAACGTAATTACCATGGCAGCTCTTATTTCATAACCCATATGTTACCTCATCCTTAGTCTACCTAGCCACCCCTTTCAGCCACTCATTTGAAGGTTAAAACACCCTCCCAACACAATAACCGTCTGCTACATATCCTCGGTTATTAACCTTACCATTTGCAGTTCCATATTTCACATTATGGTTTACCTATTTTAGGGTATTTTTCCTCACCCTTCAACTTATATTCAGCTTATTTGTTTCCACTCATAGTCCTTAAGTGCTCATTTTATTCTCCTCGATAATTCCATACCAATCTACCTCCAATCTGCATGCTCACATAGTAGCCAAACGATAATATCAACAACCACTCCACGCACATTCTATTTTTACATACCTGCAATCCTTTGGTGTTTTTCATAATTTTATATTGAATGTCAAACACATATTTAGATGATCGTTGTCCGACCACTCACACAACCCATCACGACATTTAGTTTTGTAGACGGTTTGTCCAATTTAATAAATAAACAGTAACATATTCAATATCCCAATGTCACACCCATTCCGACAACGAGTTGGCCATCCACTTACGCAACACATTTAATAATGTACAGTAGGTTAATGCATTACATAGTAAAGAAAATCAGTAGATAATGTGACAAGCAAAATATGTAAAATCCAACCCATATTTGGCCACTTGTACAAACACAACTATTAACACAACATACAACTTACAAATGCAATACACAATTGTTAATAATACAGTAGATAAGGTACACCATTTTCACACACTTTCTGCTCACCAACTGGCGACACACCCACACAAAGTTGATCCATACACTAGAAACAGTGACCCCATGTTTCCTTAGGAAGGTTTTTGGTTTAACACCATAGTCCCCTAGAAGGCCGTCTAATTCCTTTCCCTTTATCTGTCTTGTAACCATTTCTATTTATTCCCATATCTCTCCATCTGTTCTCTCCCTCAAACCCCTATCATTTATTCAAAATTCTGTTTCTAAATCATTGCAAACAAAACTAATGTTCTATTCTTTCCTCCCCTCAGCTCTCCCTCATAACAGGCCCTGATTTCAATCTATTTTCTTTCTCCAGTGTTCATTCATACTTTTTCATTTTTTTATTCTTAAATTAATTTACATTCAGCTATCTCTCTCTCTTTAGCAAATCTGATTTATTCTTCAGAGTTAATTTTAGCCATTTATCCTATTTTCTGGTTTTTAAGACTTTAATTGATTTTCTCCAAAATGTCAGCCTTCTATCATGAAAACCCTTTCACCCTATTACTGTATCATCACATATCTATATACACTTTTGGGTTTAACCTTTTATGATGCACGATCTAACATTCTACTAAAAGTTCAAATATCTTTCCTTTTTTTTAACCCCAATCATGCATACATCCTCTGAAAGAAGGAATTTAAAAATATGAATCTCAATTTTGGTGTTCGAAACCCAAATTTGTCTTACCTCCTCTCAGCGCGTGGATTTTTACTTGCAATGTCCATTCTCTCTCAAGTCCTCTTTGGCGAGTAACGCAATGCCATCGGTTCCTTTTTAGATGTTCGTACTCTTTCTGCCCATCCTTCTGTTAATCAGACTAGCTATTTTAAGATCTTACTTTCTCTCTAGAATCTCGTAATCGTTTGGCTTGCTCTCCTCTAAGTCGATCTCACTATCTCTCTCTCGCGACTCTCCCTCTTTTGTTTGGGTTCCCCCCTCCCCCCCCCCGTTCCAAATGGCTGAGAAGAAGAAGTTGTTATAAGGGTTGTGAGGACTATTCGATGTCAAGGGTAGATTTGCATCGTTGGTTTCATATCTCTTTTTAAAAAAAATTCCCAAATTTCCCTTCTTTCTTTAAAATCCTTATCACCTAGCCCCTATATCATCTCCATATTGCTTCTCTTTTTTCAAAACCTTTGAGATTTAGTCCTTTCTTTTAACCTTTTATAGTATTTTTAAATTTTGTTTCTATTAAATCTTTCCAACATACTTCGAGGGTCACTATTCAATTGTTGGGAATTTACATATCCTCATCCTGCAAGTTTCTTCAAAACACTTTTAAGACATTCAATTATGAATTAGATTTTACAAGTTTAACAAAATGATCCACAATTAAATTACTTACCTCTTTACCCATTCTGCAGAACTATGCTCATTTACATGTACTATTTTGTTTCATCCATTCTGGAATTTAGATATATACAGCAATTTTTCTAGCAAGTTAGAACATTATAACAGGACATACATATCACTAAGATCATTCAACACAACCACTAAACTTACCTAATTATATTTCCAATTTTCATTCTCATCATTACACCTCTTTTATATATGTTTTTCTTTAATTTCTTTCCCAGTAGATTTTACACTCAACTCCACCAACCCAACTCCCTATTGCATTAGTCACACCAGAATGTAACGCACGCACATATACAGAGCTTGCACTTTACACATCGAATCAAGCCCTTTGGAGCCTTCTCTTTCTTGACTACATCTCCGACCTCATTTATCACATGCATTTAGGAGATTCACTTCCATTCGAACCCTCTGATATTCGGTCCACTCTGCTGACTGAGCATGGGTCAGTTGTTCCGCATCACACAGCCAACATAGGCCACACACACACCACAACGAAGTTTAAATTCAGGTGAAGGTGCAAGTTGCTATTAAAAGTCTTTAAAATTAAATCTAACTAGTGGGTTTTTTTAATAAGAAATTTTATACAGGATTCAACCCGACGGAGACTATTCACTTGTTTTTATTTTTCTTTTAAATTCTATTTTTTTAGCTTCAAATTTATTTTCATTTGATGGATGAAAACGGAGAAGCGAGCTGAGGGTACATGTAAAGAAAGGTTTGAAGTCGAAAACAAATATTTACATATATGCTTATATATATGTATCTATCTCTGTATGTCAGTACATATATACTGTATGTGCGCGCGTGTGCTTTATGTAAATATATATGTACATATAAGCATCTGTGAGTATATGTATACATTCTATATGTGCATTTTCTGCATATATATATACTAAGTGTGTGTTGGTTCATAAATATACATATAATCAATACATATATATATAGCTATATAAGTGTGTGTGCGTGACTGTATGCATGAAAATATTATATATGCGTACAAATACTTGTATACGTAAAAGGAGTAAAACCCAGAATAGAAAATGGGTTGAACTAAAAAAAAATACTCCAAAATTATTAGTGGGAAAAAACCAAAGTATGTAACTTATGAAATAAAATAAAAGAAAAAAATGTACATAATAATAATAATAAAGAAAAGGGTATGTTTAATAGGGAGTTTGGGCTATCGGCCTAGTTAAAGGATGAGCTGGGTGGTTAAGAACTTGCAATAGGTCAAATAAAAAGCACTGGTGGGTTTGGGCTTGTGGCGCAGGGGAATACTACATTTAATTATGAAGTTTGTTAATGGACTGAATATAAAAATCTATAAAGGGCTTTATAAGGGTATTAATACACCAAGAAAAAAAAAGCGAAAAAATGTTATAAATACTTATAATCGAATAAAAAAACAGACCCTGTATGTCTGATAAATATTAGTTAGAGTGATTTTATAAATTTAAATTGGATTTTATCGTAAAAATTACAAAGAAAATACGTGAATAACTATTAGACAAAGTAAAGAAAATTTACAATGCTTAAGGAGAGTACATGGGAAAAACTTAATTGAGAATACAGAGATTAAGACTTTTCGTAATGTCAAAATGTTAGAAGAAAAATCACTGAAATTCAAATAAAATAAGAGTAAGAAGATACATTCACAAAGTCAAAACATAGTAGTAAACTTTAGAGAAATTTAATAAAGACTATTGAGTGAAAATTTGGGTCAATATAAGAAAAATTTTAAATAGCACGAAACTGTGTGATACATCTAACTGTTTAGTCAAATATCAAGTGTGTGAGGGTGTGTATATGATCAAAATCTAATCTATCTAAGTGATAGTGAACCCTATTACATGGACGATATGGTTATTGTACACTCTTCCTCTTGTATGATTATTACATATGAGAATAATGTTATTGTGCATTATAGCTACTATGTGATCTTATACAAATGTGATGCTGTTATTGTGAATTGTATCTGCTGTGTGATTTTGTACAAATGTGATGCTATTATTGTGAATTGTACTTGTTATGTGTTCTAGTACATATGTGATTAATGTTATTATGCATTGTATTTGTTATGTGATCTACTACAAATATGATTATTTTTACTATCCATTGTATTTGCTATGTGATCAGGTAAAAATGTGATCATTGTTACCGTAATTGTATCTATGTTGATAGTGGTGTCCCGATAACTCTTCGTGAGAGTAAACTATAGTAAATTATATTAATTATTTAAATTAATTTTCTAAAAAATATTGTTGCCTACATCAAATTCTTATATTTACTTTTAACTGTTTTAGTCATTTAAAAAAATTTAAAAACTTAAAACTATTTTTTTAATAAAATACACAATTATAATTATAAAAGAAAATGGATCAAAATTTAAACAGTAAAATAATGTTTTATCCTCAATATAATTCTTACATTGTGAAATGAGCAGATTTACTATGATTCATATAATTATTTTTTAGTTTATTTATTTATTTTAATCATACTAAAATTAATTAATTTTTTTCATTAATTTTCAAATAAAATTATGTTAAATTTAGACAATTGGAACTATAATTTTGATTAAAATTAAATTACAAAATTATTTAAAATTGTTAATAAAATTATATGTAACACAACATAAAAAAATTAGCTTATTTTAATAGTATTATTAACTATCCAACATTTCTTTTTAAGATAGGCTAGCTGAATATAATAATTTGTTAAAATATGAGAGGAAGAAATAAGAGAGAGTAATTGAGAAACTCAAGCTTTAATTTGTGGTTGATGTCGAAAGCTTTCAAGTACATGGATATTTATAGGTACTAGTTTATTTTAATAGTATTAATAATTATCAAAAAAAATTTCAGATTTTCTTATTTGAATTAATTAATAAATTTAAATGAGGAAAAAAAAGTTTTGTTATTATATTAATTCAATTGAAAAATAATTTTGAATGTACAAATAAACCTACAAATGACAAAATGATCAATTAGCCTTGATTTGTTTTTGTTAGAGAAAATGAAGAGATATGTTACCTGGATATAATACTTTGTTGAAATATGGGAGGAAGGAGTAAGAGAGACTTATTGAGAAATTCAAGTTTTGATTTGTGGTTGATGCTAAAAGCCTTCAAGTACACGGGTATTTATAGATACTATTACTACTACTACTACTACTACTACTACTACTGTTGTTCCTACTATTGCTACTATTACTACTGTTGCTATTGTTATTACTGCTAACATGCTGCTGCTGCTACTGCTAATGCAAGTACTGCTGCTACTACTACTACTGCTGCTGTTACTACTACTACTGTTATTACTACTACTACTGCTGTTATTACTACTACTACTACTATTGTTGATGTTGTTACTACTGTTGCTCCTGTAATTACTGCTACTGCTGCTACTGCTATTATAGTTATTACTAATACTACTACTACTGCTGCTATTACTACTACTATTACTATATCCACTAATATTACTTATTCTTCTTCTTTTTGCTACATTCTGGAGTGCAACCAGGGGAGTACTCCTCTTACAACTACAAGCCAGGTCCATTTCTTTTTATTCTTCAATTTTTTGCATATTATTATTTTCCTGCACTGCTTAATTTTTTTGCTTCTTCTTACTGATTTTTAATAATAAGTTGTTGAATATTATTTTATTTTTTAATAATAATAAAACCAATTATTCTTTGTTAATAATTAGTTCATTCGTAAAAATATTATATTATTCAATTTAATAAATATTTTAAAATTATTTAGAATTATAATATTTAGGATGGTACCAAATAGAAAGACCACTAATGTCTTTCTAGTAACCTAATCGAATAGCAAACCAAAAAGTAGTTTTATAACTTTTATTTTTAAAATGTATTGATGTGTGTACGTGTTTCTATTATAAAGTTTATATATTTATGGAATAAGCAAATGTATTGATTTGTATACGTGTTTCTATTATAAAGTTTATATATTTATGAAATAAGAAAAGTAAAATAAAATAATTGTCTTTTTCATAAAAGGCAAAATATTTTCCAAAACAAAATAATTTTAGAAATAATTAATTTCACTATATATTTTTATTATTATTTTTTAAAGTTATATCTTTTTATTATTAACTATATAATTTTATGAATTTAAATATACACAAATTTAAAAATAAAAAGAATATTTTGAAACCATGCATGACTTCACACAGTGTAATGACCCAGCTCAGAAACCCTCATACAAGTGCTTATAAACTTACATATCAAGAAAATATATTTATATATAATATATCAGATAAAAAAAAGATCATATGACTTACTTTCCAACCGGCTTCTATGTATTCATCGTTATTTTAGATGTGAATTTGACTTAAGTAAATTTGGATGATCCAACGATAAGATTATATGCACAATCAAACATTTCAGCTCAATTATACTTCTTACTGTTTTTTATCTGAGTGACAACATATTATGCAGGCATTTTTATCTAAATGACAACATATTCTTATTATTTCTAGATTTTAAAAAAATGTTTATATTTACTTTTAACTTTTTTAGTCATTTAAAAAAATTTAAAAACTTGAGACTATTTTTTTAATAAAATACACAATTATAATTACAAAAGAAAATGGACCAAAATTTCAATAGTAAAATAATGTTTTGTCCTCAATATAATTCTTACATTGTGAAATGAGCAAATTTACTATGATTCATATAATTATTTTTTAGTTTATTTATTTATTATATATATTTTAATTGTAATCATATTAAAATTAATTAATTAATTTTTTTTCATAAATCTTCAAATAAAATTATATTAAACTTAGACAGTTAGAATTATAATTTCTATTAAAAATAGATTACAAAATTATTTAAAATTTTTTATAAATTATATCTAACATAATATAAAAAATCTAATTTATTTTAATAGTATTATTAACTATCCAGAATTTTTTTTTCAAATTTCCTTACTTGAATCAATTTAAAATGAGAAAAAAAGAATTTGTTATCATATTGATTCAATTGAAGAAGAATTTGAATGTACAAATCAACCTACAAATGACAAAATAAACAGTTAGGCTTGATTTATTTTTATTAGAAAAAATAAAGAGAGGCTAACTGAATATAATAATTTGTTGAAATATGAGAGGAAGAAGTAAGAGAGACTAATTGAGAAACTCAAGTTTTGATTTGTGGTTAATGTTAAAAGCTTTCAAGTACATGGAATTTATAGGTACTTGTACTAATACTACCACTGTTACTACTAATGCTACTATTACTGTTAATATTACTACTACTGCTAGTACTACTATTATTTCTACTGCTGCTATCACTATTACTACTGCTACAACTGCTACTGCTGTTACTGTTACTACTGTTACTATTATTACTATTTTACTACTTTTACTACTACTGCACTACTGCTGTTACTGCTATTACTACTGCATCATATATAACACCACAAAAAATCTTATTTTAATAGTATTATTAACTATCTAACATTTTTTTTTAGATTTTCTTACTTGAATTAATTAATTAATTTAAATAAGGAAAAAAAAGTTTTATTGTCATATAAATTCAATTGAAGAAGAATTTAAATAAACAAATCAACCTACAAATGGCAAAATGATTAATTAATTTGTTTTCTTAAAAAAAATAAAAAGACAAGCTAGTTGAATATAATAATTTGTTGAAATATGAGAGGAAGAAGTAAGACAGACTAATTGAGAAACTCAAACTCAAGTTTTGATTTATGATTGATTTTAAAAGCCTTCAAGTACATAGTTTATATAGGTAATAGTAGTAGTACTACTACTACTAATACTACTAATGCTACTACTACTATTACTTTTACCACTGTTACTACTCCTACTATTTCTATTGCAGCTACTGCTACTACTGTTATTATTACTATTACCTCGATTACTACTATTGCTACTGCTACTACTACTATTACTTATACGGCTACTGCTATTGTTGCTATTACTGTTACTACTACTACCACTACTACTACATTATATATAACACCACAAAAAATTTTATTTTAATAATATTATTAAGTATCCAACATTTTTTTTCAGACTTTCTTACTTCAATTAATTAACTAATTTAAATAAAGAAAAAAAAATTTTGTTGTCATATTAATTCAATTAAAGAAGAATTTAAATGTACAAATCAACCTACAAATGGCAAAATAATAAATTAAGCTTGATTTATTTTTGTTAGAAAAAATAAATAGATAGGCTAGTTAAATAAAATAATTTGTTGAAATATGATAGCAAAAAGTAAAAAAGACTAATTGAGAAACTCAAGTTTTGATTTGTGTTTGATGCTAAAAACCTTCAAGTACATAGATATTTATAGATACTAATACTAAACATCAAAACCTTCAAGTACATAGATATTTATAGATACTAATACTACTACTACGACTATTACTAATGTTACTACTACTATTAATATTACTGCTACTGCTACTACTACTACTACTGTTATAACGACCCCGAAAATTTAAAATGAAATGTGTATTAAAAATATCAAACGCGGAAGCGAAGTCAAAATTTCGATTAACATCCCTTACACTAAAACCAAAAACGTGCTCACAAAATATAAAAGATCAAACTAACTAAAGGAGAAACTCGAAAGTAAAAGCTATGAATATGACTATGGAGTCTTTAGGCGTCCCCTTCGTCGTCCTCCTGCGGAACGGGCTCGGGAACAATGTCTTCCTGATCTGAAATGATTAAATAAGGAATGAGCTACACTAGCCCAGTAAAGACATCACGATATCTCACCATCACGGAGGTAAAGGTGGGTAGAAAACACAAAAAGACCAATGGAGCATAACTTACAACAAATCCTTTTATCAGTAATAAATCCTTTACCATCCACTTACCTCGGTGAAATTCATAAAACAATATACGAAAGCAATAACATTATCACCATCATGAAATCATATAAACTGTATAACATAATACTTATCACGCCTTTTGTAATTCAATCATTACACAACATATTTTCCTCATTTACCAGCCCACTAGTATCCATGGGGATCCATAGGGGTCCCGCTACCCGTTAACCCTTAACACTTGTAATCAGATTCCAGGGCCGTCCCCATACCCCGTCCGGTATGGGCGCCAAAACACATAAGGTCTCCATACCCCGTCCTGTATGAGAGACCACGATCCCGGTAGGGTTCCCTACGGACCCGGTACGTCCACCATCTCCCAAGATACCTAGTCAGGCTAACCACATTATACAATTATCAATTTACATAATCTTTCATTCTCCTTTTCCTCAGTCAGCATCATCAATTTACATACAAATAAGCAAACAGTAATTTATGCCAAACAAGACAACATACAACATCGGTTTCTCAGTCATTCAAACCATAATCAATAAAACAGTAAAATGTGCACGCGAAACAATGAAATGAAAACATCAGACCTCATACTGCATTTAAAACTGTAAAATATGCCAAATAACAGTTAACCAACAAACACACTAGACTCGGGCTCCATTAGCGACCTTAAGCAATTTCACACATTCGTTAATTCAAGAAATACCGTTTTATCATTATTGAACTTTAATACCGTGATAGGAAATAGGGTGAGGGGTCCTTACTAGTTTCGGGGTCCGAACACGGCTTCACAGTGCGCCTACAGGCTGTCCCTAATTTTCTCTGAATTTTTCCTGAAAAACTGAAACGCACTACTGGTACCGGCGGCAGTGCTCTCGGGTGCGGCGGCTCTCCGGTGAGGTTCGTGTTTTGGTGATTCGGCTCCGATCAACTGTGCGATGAAGGTTGGGTCTCGGTGATGATAAGCTGTAATGTATATGATTGCCGCTCAGAAATTAAGGACAGCAAAGAGAGGGCTTCTTTTGTGACAGAGATGGCCTGAGCTGCTTAGAGTCGCGCTGAAGAAAATACAGAGATGGGTGATATTTGTGCTTATGTCAAATAGTAGAGGCCAATAATTGGTTCTGCGAGTAGTAGGAAAATAAAGAATGAGAAGAACAATTTGAGGGGATTTTTCTGAGTATTTTGCGAAGAATTCATGGAGAAGATGAGCTCTCTCTTCTTGGCCTAAATCAAATGCGCGTGCGGATGGCCTAGATCAAACGCGTGCGCGGACGGCCCAGATTACACTAGTGTAGACGGCCCAAATTGAATCACGCACGGACAGCCCAGATCACATCGCGATGGACGGTCCAGATTCATTTTCAATTTAATCGCGATCAGATGGACTAGATTAAATCGTTATGGATGGCTTAAATTAAAAAGGAAAGGTTATAAATAATCTCATCCACACCCAACCCCAAACCCTAGCCGCCAGAGCCCTCGCCAGAGAAGACAGCCCAGCCACCAGAGGAACCGACCGCTACCACCCGCCGCCGCACCAGAGCACTTTTCGGCTGCCAAACGAGGTAAAATTTCTCCCCTTGGCTCAGATTTCAATGTTAAACCCCCTTATGGCTAAATCTGAGCCAAACCACCGGCCAATTGGCCGAAAAATGCTGCCGAAGCCCAGTGGCACCGCCGCGGGTTTTCTCAATTTTTGTCTCTGATGAGGCTTTTTTCGATTCCCATTCGATTTAATTTTTACACCACAGTGACCACCGTCCTTTCCTCTATAGGTTGATCAAAGGAAAACGCCAAATTGGAGGAGCCGCCGTACCCGAGAGCTCCGCTACCGGGAAGTCTCGATTTTTTTAGTTTTTTCGGCCCACCGAGGGCCTTATGTGTGTTTTATCACAGGAACCAATGTAAGTTTGGCCAAAAATGGCCAGAAACGGCCAACCCGAGGTGAATCGCCGCCGCAAGCGGCGGAGCCGCCGTGCCGGAATTCTGAAATTGGCCAAGGAGGCCCTGGGTCTGATTTGGAGTTTTTTGGAGACATGTACAAGTACCGAAAGTGTGTTTCAGTTCCCAGGAAAAAAAATTCAGGGAATCTAGGGACTGCCCGTAGGTACAGTGAAAAACTGATTTTAGACTTCGAATCAAGTAAGGATCTCTCACCCTATTTCCTATCACGACATTAAAGCTTAATAAATGATAAAACGGTGTTTTATGAATTAATAGATATGTATAATTGATTAAGGTTGCTAATGGAGCTCGAATCTGATATATTTTTTGTCAGTTGCTGTTTTAGTTATTTTACAGTTTTAAAGGTATTATGGTGTCTGATCTATTTATTTTATGGTTTTGAATGCATGAATCACTATTTACTTCACTACTGCTTGATTTTGTGAATCTGATGATATGCCTGCATTGTTGGATGCTCGTTACTGGTTTAAATATTCATGATTATGTGAGGAACAAAAAACTAAGAAAAGAATGGAAAAGGTATGTGAATTGATAAATTGATAAGTCGACAGCCTCACTAGATATCTTGGGAGATGGTGGACGGACCAGGTCCATAGGGAACCCTACCGGGAACGTTGTCTCTCATACCGGAAGGGGTATGGAGACTTTAAATGTTTTGACGCTAATACCGGACGGGGTATGGGGACGGCCCGCTTCACCCTCATGCCAGACGGGGTATTGAGGTTTATGGTTTTGGAGCCCATACCGGACGGGTATGGGGACGGCCCTGGAGTTAAGTTATTAAGGTGAATGGTTCATGTGTAGCGGGGACCCCTATGGATTCCCATGGATACTGGTAGGCTGGTAAAAGAGAAAATTTGTTACCTGATGATTGAAATATTAAAAGTAGGACGTGTTATGTTACAGAGTGCGTATGATTTCATGATATTATAATGCTATTATTTTTATAAGTTGTTTTCATGAATCTCATCGAGGTAAGTGGACAGTAAAAAGTTTTATTATTGATAAATGAATTTATTATAAATTATGCTCCATTGGTCATTTTTGTTTTCTACCAACCTTTACTTCTGTGACAGTGAGATAGTGTGACATCTTTACTGGGGTAGTGTAGCTCATTCCTTACTTAACCATTTCAGATCAAGAGGGCTTAGTTCCCGAGCCCGTTCCGTAGGAAGATGGCGAGTAGATGCCTAAAGATTTTATAATTTTCCTTATAGTATTCATTTCTAGTATTTACTTTAGTTAGCTTATTCTTTCATATGTTTAATACGTTTTGGTTATTGTGTAAGGGATGTTAATCATAATATTTTATTTCGCTTCCGCACTTAGAAATTTTATATATACATTTCTTTTTAATTTCTGGGGCCGTTACAGTTGGTATCAGAGCCGCGTTCCTTGAACTTGTCCCGTACACAATAATATTTAGACAAATACCAACCGATTAATCGTTACTCAACCCTTCCTTGTGAAATGCAGGTGCAGAGAGATGAGGAGAGGAAGACCCCCACTAAACCGAGCAGCCCAGGATGATTCACTTCGGGAAGATGTGGACAGAATATTTGAGATGCTAGAAAGGATCATTACTGCCCACCAAGGCCGAGAGGAGAGAAGGGAGTTACCCGACCCTCCCCCACTACCACAGGTTGAGCTACCGCTACAGCGAGTGGATCCCGAGCCACCCCAGCACAAGCCTGCTCCTCCACAGTACCCCCCGGCACCACCACTGTAGTATAATCTGGTGCCCCAGCCACAGTATTGCCCGGCACTGCCACAGTACAATTCGGTGCCCCCATTATATCAGTAGGTGCCACCATAGGGCCCCCCAGTCTATCCTTAGCCTGGCTCAGTCCCTCTTCCACAGGACCCAGCTCCTTCCCTAATTGACCCAGGCTACATGGAGAGGTACAAGAGACTGAACCCTTCCACTTTTGTAGGGGAGTCCTCTTTCGAAGATGCCCAGTATTGGTTGGCGGAGACAGAGAAGGCTTTCAAGACATTAGGAGTGGTTCCCGAGCAGAGGGTTACCCTTGCTTCCTATATACTGGTGGGGGAAGTAGGTCGTTGGTGGGAGCTCAAGTAGACCACCCTGCCTACACCAGTCACTTGGGAGTAGTTCTTAGCAGCCTTTCATGCGGAGTACCTCCCCGAGCACATCCGACATCTAAAGGAGATGGAGTTTGTCCAGCTGGTCCAGGGAAACATGACGGTATCGGAATATGCTCGTAAGTTCCTAGAGCTGGGCCGATACTCCCCTGAGACATTGATAGATGAGGGCAGGAAGGCTAGGAGGTTCTAGTGGGGCCTCCGCCTAGAGATCAAGCAGCACTTATTGGTACTAGAGCTCAAGACATATTCAGCCGTTCTAGCAAAGGTGAAGATCGTTGAGAAGAGTTTCAACACCCTTCCTCAGTCAGTAGGGAGTCACAGACTCTCAACTCTACCCCACAGACCAGCACCTACTGTGCCTGTCCAACAAAATAAGAAGCCTAGACTGGCGATCCAGGCTCCCCTTCAAGCTCCAGGGGCAGCACGTGGCAAGATCTGTCAGCACTGCGACAGGGATCACGGGGACCAACCATACTATCGCCTCAACAACACCTGTCGCATATGTGGTAGTGCCCAGCACTATGCGAGAGAGTGCCCAGGAACCAGAACCAAGGAAGACCTCTTATTCAGGGTAGGGTTTACAACCTCACACAGCAGGATGCCGATGCTGACCCGGACGTGGTACTGGGAAAGCCCAAGAATAAAATTTGTATCCAAGAGATTCTGGTAGTCCGAGACTTTCCAGATGTGTTTTCGGACAAACTACCCGGACTGCTAGTGGACAGGGAAGTTGAGTTCACTATAGATCTACAACCAGGCACCCAGCCCATTTCGGTTGCTCCTTACCGCATGAGCCGCGTTGAGATGGAAGAGCTGAGGAAACAGATCACTGAATTGCAAGACAGTGGTTTTATTAGGCACAGTGTGTCTCCTTGGGGTGCCAGAGTCAGTTTTATCGAGAAGAGAGATGAAACGTTGAGACTGTGTATTGATTACAGAGGATTGAATAAGGTCACAATCAAGAACAAATATCCCCTTCCCAGAATTGATGACCTCTTCGATCAGCTACAGGGCGCGCAGATCTTCTCCAAAATAGACCTGCGATCAGGTTACCATCAGGTGAAAATAAGAACAGAAGATATCCCCAAAATGACCTTTTGAACCCGGTACGGACACTATGAGTTCCTAGTCATGCCATTTGGGCTAACCAACACCCCGGCCATCTTTATGGATCTGATGAACAGGGTCTTCAGAGAATTCTTGGATCAATTTGTTATCGTGTTCATCGATGACATCTTGGTCTACTCAAAAAGTAGAGAAGAGCATGCTCATCATCTAGCCCAAGTTTTGCAGGTCCTCAGAAAAAGGAAGCTATATGCAAAGTTGAGTAAGTGTGGATTCTGGCTTGAGCAGACCACCTTCTTAGGACACATCATATCAAAGGAAGGAGTATCAATGAATCTTAAAAAGGTTAAAGTGGTACTTTGCTAGGAGAAATTGACATCAGTTAAGGAAATCCGTAGCTTCCTGGGAATGGCAGGTTATTACCGCAGGTTTGTCAAAGGATTCTCTAGTCTAGCGGCTCCCCTAACTCGACTCACAAAGAAGAATGCCAAGTTTGAGTGGAATGAGGACTGTGAGAGAAGTTTTTCAGAATTAAAGGAGCGGCTGACCACTGCACCCGTGCTGGCTTTACCGAGTGAATCGGGGGGATATACAGTTTATAGTGATGCCTCCTATCTAGGCCTGGGTTGTGTTCTAATGCAGCATGGGAAGGTCGAAGCCTATGGGTCCAGACAGTTAAAAGATCATGAGAAGAAATATCCCACCCATGACTTGGAACTTACCACAATCATACACGCCTTCAAAACCTGGCGCCATTATTTATACGAAGAGACCTTTTAGATCTATACCAATCATAAGAGTTTGAAACATATATTCACTCAAAAGGATCTCAACATGCGTCAAAAAAGGTGGATAGAACTCCTTAAGGACTATGATTGTGATATCTTGTATCATCCGGGTAAGGGCAATGTGGTGGCAGATGCTCTCAGCAAGAAAAGTGCAAGTATCTTAGCCCATTTGATGATTTCAGAACACAGGCAGATTGGGGCCACACAACAGGTTCGGCTTCAAGACCTGAAGAGAGTCGCATGTTTGGGCCGTCTGACCGTCCAGCCCGAGTTAATACAAAGAATAAGGGATGCCCAATTAGTCGACCCCGCCCTAGTAGCCTGCAAGAATGATGCAGAACAGGGAGTGAGCTCAGAATTTTGAGTCTCTGCCGATGGGTTACTTCGGTTTCAGGACAGGGTGTGTGTCCCAGATGACAGTGAGTTAAAGAGAGACATCATGATAGAGTCCCATAGCTTGAAGTTTGACATGCATCCCGGAAGCACCAAAATGTACCAAAGCATGCGACCCCAGTTTTGGTGGAATAGGATGAAGAGGGACATAGCTAACTTTGTATCTAAATGCTTGGTATGTCAGTAGGTCAAGGCAGAGCATCAACGCCCAGGCGGGTTACTTCAGCCTTTACTGATCCCGGAGTGAAAGTGGGAACATATCGCCATGGACTTCGTAATGGGATTACCCAAGGCACGTTAAGGACATGATGCCATATGGGTAATTGTTAACTGGCTTACCAAGTCTTCCCACTTCCTACCCATCAGGATAACCGATCCCTTGGACAAGTTGGCAAAAATATATATCCGAGAAATAGTCAGATTGCATGGAGTTCCAGTGATAGTGGTATCCGACAGGGACCCCAGGTTCACTTCTCAGTTTTGGAGTAGCTTCCAGCAAGCTATGGGAACAAAGCTGTCTCTTAGTACTACCTTTCATCCCCAGACTGATGGACAATCAGAGAGGACAATTCGTACGCTTGAGGATATGCTCCGAGCTTGTGTCCTGGACTCTGGGGGCCATTGGGACGACCATCTACCCCTGATAGAGTTTGCCTACAACAACAGCCACCAAGCTAGCACCGGCATGGCTCCATATGAGGCGTTATATGGGCGCCCGTGCAGAACACCGATTTGTTGGGAGGAAGTGGGCGATAGAAGATTGTTCGGGCCGGAGTTGGTAGAGGAGACCACTTTCAAAATAGTTAAAATCAGGAAGAACATTCAGACAGCTCAGAGTAGGCAGAAGAGTTATGCAGATACTTGGAGGAGAGACCTACAGTTTGAGAAAGGCGACCGGGTGTTTCTTAAGGTCACTCCTTTCAAGGGAATTAGTAGGTTCAGCAGTAGGGGAAAATTAAACTCCCGATATATTGGACCCTTTGAAATCTTAGATAGGATTGGTACTGCTGCCTACAGACTAGCACTACCCCAGAGCTCTCCAGAGTCCACAACGTGTTCCACGTATCCATGCTATGTAAGTACAACCCGGACCCTTCTCATGTCTTGGCTCATGAACCGCTTCCACTCCAAGAGGACTTGTCTTATGAAGAAGTACCAGTCGGTATCACGGACCGAAAGAGCAGAATACTGCGCAACCAGAAAATATCTTTTATAAAGGTCCTGTGGCATAACCACACGCCCAGGGAGGCTACCTGGGAGCTAGAATCAGAATTTAGAGCCCAGCACCCCCATTTGTTCGTCCAAGAGTAAGAGGCAAATTTGGGGGACCAAATTTCTTTAAGGGGGGGAGAGTTGTAACACCCAAGTGTTTTTTTTTCTTATTTTATCTTATTATTATTATTTTTATTTATTTGAATTTTTTAGATTTTTATTTAATTTAATTTAATTAAATTTAATGAAAATAAAAATAATAATAATGATAAAATTGGGTAAAATATTAGTTGAATTTAATTAAAATTGATTTTGGAAAAAAAGGGGTGAAAATTTAGATTCTGGGGGGTGTTTTTGAAAAGAAAATCAGAAACTGGGGGTCAAAACGTAATTTAGAAAAATTGTGCCATGTCAGCAGCCACGTCAGCGGCCCGGTCAATAGCCTCGACCAACCAGAACACGTCGCGTGGCAAGGAAACATTGACATGGGAAGGGCCACGTGGGCGATCCGCGTGCGCCCGATCGGACGGCCCAGATCCGTTCCCGCGCGCGCAGACGACCTAGATCAAACGTGCGCACGAACGGCCCAGATTCACGCGTACGGACGGCCCAGATTGCATCGCGATGGACGGCCCAGATTTAATCTTGATGGACGGTTGAGATTAAAAGGCAAAGGGTATAAATAACCCCACCCACACCTGACCACAAAACCCTAGCCGCCAGTGCCTCGCGGGAGAAGAAGAACCAGACGCCGGAGGAGCCGGCTGCCGCTACCCGCAGCCGCACCGGGGAAGTTTCCGACCACCGATCGAGGTAAATTTCCTCCCCCTGGCTCATTTTTCGATGCTGAGTCCGCCAAACGGTTAGAAAATCCAGCCAAAGTCCAGCGGCGCCGCCGCAACCCCCCTCTGTTTTTGCCTCCGATGAGGCCCTTCCTGGTCTCCGTTCGATGCAAATTTTATACCACTGTGATCACCGTTCTTTTCTCTACAGGTTGATCGGAGCCAAAAATCAAAACGCAACTCACGCCGGAGGAGCCACCGCAACTGAGAGCACCGCCACCGGTAAGTTTCGGTTTTTCGTGATTTTTTGGCCCACCGAGGGTCCTAGGGTTGTTTTATCGCAGGGACTGATGCAAGTTGGCCGAATTTGGCCGAAAACGGTCGAAAAATAGCCAACTCGAGGCAGATCGCCGCCACAGACGGCGGCACCGTCGTCGTAGCACGGTGGAGCCACCGTGCCAGAATTCTGATATTGGCTTAAAGGGGCCCTAGGTCTGATTTGGGATTTTTTGGGACACATGCATGCACCGGTAGTGCGTTTCAATTTTTCCAGAAAAAATTCAGGGAAATTAGGGACAGCCTGTAGGTGCACTGTAGAGTCGAATTCAGACTCCGAAACAAGTAAGGACCCCTCACCCTATTTCCTATCATGGTATTAAAGCTAAATAAATAATTAAATTGTACTTTGTGACTTTATAGATGTATAATTGATTAAGGTTGCCAATGGAGCCCGAGTCTGACACAGTGTTGCTCTATTATTGTTTGATCTATTTTTCAGTATTAAATGCAGCATGATGTCTGATGTATTTATTTTATGGTCTCGTATGCATGAATCATGGTTTCTTTTATTATGGTTGATGTTATGATTAACCCGATACTGTGTTGTCTTGTTTGGCGTCAATTACGGGTTTATATGTTGTGTATGATTGGATGATTGAGACTAAGGAAAAGGGCAGAAAGGTTATGTGAATTGATAAGTGAAAAATGTGGACAGCTTGACTAGATATCTTGGGAGATGGTGGACGGACCGGGTCCGTAGGGAACCCTACCGGGAACGTGGTCTCTCATACCGGACGGGGTATGGAGACCTTATGTGTTTTAGCGCACATACCGGACAGGGTATGGGGACGGCCTGTTTCACCCTCATACCGGACGGGGTATTGAGGTTCATGGTTTTGGCACCCATACTGGACGGGGTGTGGGGACGGCCCTAGAATCAGCTTATAATGTTAATGGTTCACGGGCAGCGGGGACCCCCTATGGATCCCCATGGATACTAGTAGGCTGGTAAAAGAGGAAAATATGTTGTTTAATGATTGAAATGCAAAGGTGTGGTAAGTGTTATGTTATACAGTTTATATGATTTTATGATGATGATAATGTTATTGCTTTCATATGTCGTTTTCATGGATCTCACCGAGGTAAGTGGACAGTAAAGGTTTTTATGTTGATAAACGAGTTTGTTATAAATTATTCTCCATTGGTCATTTTTGCTTTCTACCCACCTTTACTTCCGTGGCAGTGAGGTAGTGTGATGTCTTTACTAGACTGGTGTAGCTCATTCCTTATTTAACCATTTCAGATCAGGAAGACGTTGTTCCCGAGCCCGTTCCGCAGGAAGACGGCGAAGGGGATGCTTAAAGACTTCATAGTTATATTTATAGTTCTTATTTCGAGTATCTCTTTTAGTTAGTTTGTTCCTTCATGTTTTGAGTACGTTTTGGTTATTGTGTAAGGGATGTTAATCAAAATTTTTATTACGCTTCCGCATTTGAGATTTTTAATACATACATTTCATTTAAATTTTCGGGACCGTTACATATATATATAGCTATATAAGTGTGTGTGCGTGACTGTATGCATGAAAATATGTATGCGTACAAATACCTATGTACGTAAATGGAGTAAAACCCAGAATAGAAAATGGGTCGAACTAAAAAAAACACTCCAAAATTACTAGTGGGAAAAAACTAGAGTATGTAACTTATGAAATTAAATAAAAGAAAAATATGTACATAATAATAATATTAAAGAAAAAGGTATGTTTAACAGGGAGTTTGGGCTACTAGCCCAGTTAAAGGATGAGCTGGGTGGTTAAGAAGTTGCAATGGGTCAAATAAAAAAGCACTGGTGGGTTTGGGCTTGTGGCGCAGGGGAACACTACATTTAATTATGAAGTTTGTTAATGGACTGAATATAAAAATCTATAAAGGGCTTTATAAGGGTATTAATACACGAAGGAAAAAAAAAAGGGGAAAAATGTTATAAATACTTATGATCAAATAAAAAAACCGACCATGTATGTCTAATAAAAATTAGTTAGAGTGATTTTATAAATTTAAATTGGATTACACCGTAAAAATTACAAAGAAAATACACAACTATTAGACAAAGTAAAGGAAATTTACAATGCTTAAGGAGAGTACATGGGAAAAACTTAATTGAGAATACAGAGATCTAGACTTTTCGTGGTTTAGAGGAAAAATTACTAAAATTCAAATAAAATAAGATAAAGAAGATACATTCACAAAGTCAAATAATAGTAGTAAACTTCAGAGAAATTTAATAAAGACTATTGAGTGAAAATTTGGGTCAATATAAGGAAAATTTTAACTAGTACGAAACTGTGTGATACATCTAACTGTTTAGTTAAACATCAAGTGTGTGAGGGTGTGTATATGATTAAAATCTCGTCTATCTAAGTGATAGTGAACCCTATTACATGGACGATAAAGTTATTGTACACTTTTTCTCTTGTATGATTATTGTACATGAGAATAATGTTATTGCGCATTGTAGCTGCAGTGTGATCTTATACAAATGTGATGTTGTTATTGTGCATTGTATCTGCTGTGTGATTTTGTACAAATATGATGCTATTATTGTGAATTGTACTTGTTATGTGTTCTAGTACATATGTGATTAATGTTATTATGCATTGTATTTTTTGTGTGATCTAGTACAAATATGATTATTTTTACTATGCATTGTATTTACTGTGTGATCAGGTAATGTGATCATTGTTACCGTAATTGTATCTGCGTTGATAGTGGTGTCTCGATAACTCTTCTTGATAGTAAACTATAGTGCTACTACTGCTACTGCTGTTGCTGCTGTTGCTACTATTACTGCTGCTACTGTTGCTGCTATTGCTGCTGCTGCTACTGCTACTGCTATTACAGTTACTACTTCTATTACTACTACTGCTACTATTACTACTACTACTGCTGCTATTGCTACTACTACTTCTTCTTTTTCATATTCTTGTTATTCTTATTCTTCTTCTTCTTCTTCTTCTTTTTGCTACATTCTGGAGCACAACCAGCTGAGTGCTCCTCTTACAACTACAAGCCAGGTCCATTTCTTTTTTGTTATTCTTCAATTTTCTGCATATTATTTTTTTTCCTGCACAGCTTAATTTTTTTGCTTCTTTTTGGTGATTTTTAATAATAAGTTATTGAATATTATTTTATTTTTTAATAATAATAAAACTAATTAATCTTTGTTAATAATCAGTTAATTCGTAAAAATATTAGATTATTCAATTTAATAAATATTTTGATATTATTTAGAATTATAATATTTAGGATGGTACAAAATAGAAAGACCACCAATGTCTTTCTAGTAACCTAATCAAATAGCAAACCAAAAGATAGTTTTATAACTTTTATTTTTAAAATGTATTGATGTGTATATGTGTTTCTATTATAAAGTTTATATATTTATGAAATAAGCAAATTTATTGATATGTATACGTGTTTCTATTATAAAGTTTATATATTTATGAAATAAGCAAAGTAAAATAAAATAATTGTCTTTCTCTTAAAAGTCAAAATATTTTCCAAAACAAAATAATTTCATAATAATTAATTTCTCTATATATTTTTATTATTTTTTTTAAAGTTATATCTTTTTATTATTAACTAATATATAATTTTGTGAATTTAAATATACATAAATTTAAAAATAAAAAGAATGTTTTGAAACCATGCATCACTTCACACAGTGTAATGACCCAACTCAGAAACCCGCATACAAGTGCTCATAAACTTACATATCAAGAAAAATATATATATATATATATATCAGATAAACAAAAGATCATATGTCTTACTTTCCAACTGGCTTCTATGTATTCATCGTTATTTTGGATGTGAATTTGACTTAAGTAAATTTGAATGATCCAATGATAAGATTATATGCACAATCAAAATTTCAGCTCAATTATACTTCTTACTGTTTTTTGTCTAAGTAACAACATATTGTGCAAATATTATTGTCTAAGTGACAAAATATTCTTATTATTTTTAGCTTTAAAAGAATTCTTATATTTACTTTTAACTATTTGAGTCATTTAAAAAAAATTAAAAACTTGAGACTATTTTTTTAATAAAATACACAATTATAATTACAAAAGAAAATGGATCAAAATTTGAACAGTAAAATAATATTTTGTCGTTAATATAATTCTTACATTGTGAAATGAACACATTTATTATGATTCTTATAATTATTTTTTAGTTTATTTATTTACTATATATTTTTTAATTATAATCATACTAAAATTAATTAATTAATTCTTTTTTCAAAATCTTCAAATAAAACTATATTAATCTTAGACAGTAAGAACTATAATTTCTATTAAAATTAGATTATAAAATTATTTAAAGCTTTTAATAAAATTATATCTAATACAATATAAAAGTCTAGTTTATTTTAATAGTATTATTAACTATCCAGAATTATTTTTTTTTCAAATTTCTTTGAATTAATTTAAATGAGAAAAAAAGTTTCGTTATCATATTAATTCAATTGAAGAAGAATTTGAATGTATAAATCAACCTACAAATCGCAAAATAAACAATTAGCATTCATTTATTTTTGTTAGAAAAAATAAAGAGATATGCTAGCTGAATATAATAATTTGTTGAAATATGAGAGGGAGAAGTAAGAGAGACTAATTAAGAAACTCAAGTTTTGATTTGTGGTTAATTTTAAAAGCCTTCAAGTGCATGGGTATTTATAGGTACTAGTACTAATACTACTACTACTATTAATGCTATTATTACTACTAATATTACTACTATTTCTAGTACTACTGTTACTGCTATTACTACTACTACTGTTGTTATTGTTACTACTGTCACTATTACTACTATTTTTACTACTGTTACTACCACTGCTAGTGCTACTATTGCTAATACTGCTACTGCTACTGCTACTACTGCTGTTATTACTATTACTACTGCATTATTATAACACCATAATAAATCTTATTTTAATAGTATTATTAACTATCCAAATTTTTTTTATAGATTTCCTTACTTGAATTAATCAATTAATTTAAATGAAAAAAAAATTTGTTATCATTTTAATTCAATTGAAGAAGAATTTGAATGTACAAATTAACCAACAAATGGCAAAATGATCAATTAGTCTTAATTTATTTTTTGTTAAAAAAAATGAAGAGATAGGCTAGTTGAATATAATAATTTGTTGAAATATGAGAGGAAGAAAGTAAAAGAGACGAATTGAGAAACTCAAGTTTTGATTTGTGGTTGATGCTAAAAGCTTTCAAGTACATGGGTATTTATAGGTACTACTATTACTACTACTACTACTACTAATGCTACTACCACTACTAATACTACTGCTACTGCTACTACTTTTACTTCTATTATTGCTATTACTGCTAGTACTGTTATAACAAATACTACAACTACAGCTACCACTACTACTATTACTACTACTGTTATTATTTTTACTATTGCTACTACTACTACTAGCACTGTTAGTACTATACTACTAATATTGTTATCGCTTCTGCTGCTATTGCTGTTACTGCTGCTACTATTACTGTTACTACTATTGCATTATATGTAACATCACAAAAAAACTAGTTTATTTTAATAGTATTATTAACTATCCAGCTTTTTTTTTCAGATTTTCGTACTTGAATTAATCAATTAATTTAAATAAGAAAAAAAAATTCGTGGTCATATTAATTCAATTGAAAAAGAATTTGAATGTACAAATCAACCTACAAATGGAAAAATGATGAATTAACCTTGATTTATTTTTGTTAGAAAAAAAAATGAAAAGATAGGCTAACTAAATATAAATATTTGTTGAGACATAAGAGGAAGAAGTAAGAGATACTAATTGAGAAACACAAGTTTCCATTTATGGTTGATACTAAAAGCCTTCAAGTATATGGGTATTTACAGGTACTAGTACTCCTGCTACTACTATTAATAATACTATTACTAATAATATTACCGCTACTGCTACTACTGTTACTACTATTATTGCTACTACTGTTACAGCAGGTATTACTGATGTAGCCGCTACTGCTGCTATTGCTAGTATTGTTATTATTTCTACTACTACTGCTGCTGCTACTATGACTGTTACTACTACTACTGGTAATACTATTGTTGCTACTACTACTGCCATTACTATTGTATTATATGTAACACCACAAAAAATCTAGTTTATTTTAATAGTATTATTAACTATCCAATATTTTTTATATTTATTTACTTAAAATTAATTAATTAATTTAAATAAGAAAAAAATTACCATATTAAGTCAATTGAAGAAGAATTTAAATATATAAATTAATCTACAAATGGAAAAATGATCAATTAGGCTTGATTTATTTTTATTAGAGAAAATTAAGAGATAGGCTACCTGAATATAATACTTTGTTGAAATATGAGAGGAAGAAATAAGAGAGACTAATTGAGAAATTCAATCTTTGACTTGTGGTTAATGTAAAAGCCTTCAAGTACATTTGTATTTATAGGTACTATTACTACTACTACTACTAATGCTACTACTACTATTATTACTAATACTACTGCGACTGCTAATACTGTTACTTCTACTACTGCTACTACTGCTACAGCCATCACTATTGCTATTGCTACTACTGTTACTATTTCTACTACTGCTACTACTACTATTATTACTACTACTGCTAATATTGCAATTACTACTGCTACTACTGTTGCTACTACTATTACATTATATGTAATACAAAAAAATTAGTTTATTTTAATAGTGTTATTAACTATCTAGCAATTTTTTTCAGATTTCTTTACTTTAATTAATTAATTAATTTAAATAAAAAAAATTTCGTTGTCATATTAATTCAATGAAAGAAGATTTTAAATGTATAAATCAACCTACAAATGGCAAAATGATCAATTAGGCTTGATTTGTTTCTGTTAAAAAAATGAAGAGATAAGCTCGCTGAATTAATAATTTGTTGGAATATGAGAAGAAGAACTAAGACAAACTAATTAAGAAACTTAAGTTTTGATTTCTAATTGATGCTAAAAGCCTTCAAGTACATGGGTATTTATAGGTACTAGTTTATTTTAATGGTATTATTAATTATCCAACATTTTTTTACATATTTTCTTAGTTGAATTAATTAATTAATTTAAATGAGGAAAAAAAATTTATTGTCATATTAATTCAATTGAAGAAGAATTTAAATGTACAAATCAACCTACAAATAGCAAAATCATCGGTTAGACTTTATTTATTTTTGCTAAAAAAATAAAAAGATAGGCTAGTTGAATATAATAATTTGTTGAAATATGAGAGGAAGAAGTAAGAGAGACTAATTGAGAAACTCAAGTTTTAATTTGCGGTTGATGCTAAAATTTTTTAAGTACATTGACATTTATAGGTACTAGTTTATTCTAAAAGTATTATTAATTATCCGGCATTTTTTTTTTCAAATTTCCTTACGCAAATTAATTAATTAATTTAAAAGAGAAAAAAGAAAGTTTTATTGTCATATTAATCCAATTGAAGAAGAATTTGAATGTACAAATCAACCTATAAATTGCAAAATCATAAATTAGGCTTGATTTGTTTTTGTTAGAAAAAAATGAGGAGATAGGCAAGCTGAATATAATAATTTGTTGAAATATGAGAGGAACAAGTAAAAAAGATTAATTGAGAAACTCAAGCTTTGATTTATTGTTGATGCTAAAAGTCTTCAAGTGCATAGGTATTTATAGATAATAGTACTATTACTACTGCTACTACTACTACCAATAATATTGTTACTACTACTACTACTACTATTATTACTGCTCTGCTACTACTGTTGTTATTGCTACTACTGGTACAGCTACTACTGCTGCTACAACTCTTACTACTGCTACTGTTACTACTGCTAATATTACTACTACTGCTACTGCTACTGCTACTACCACTACTACTACTACTATTGCTACTACTGTTACTGCTAATATTGCTATTGCTACTATTAGTGCTATTGTTACTAATACTGCTATTATTAGTACTGCTACTGCTATTGCTACTCTACTACAACTAATACTATTTATTCTTCTTGTTCTTTTCTTTTGCTGCATTCTAGAGTGCAACCAGGCGAGTGCTCCTCTTACAGCTCCAAGCCTGGTCCATTTCTTTTTTTTTTGTCTTCTTCAATTTTCTGCATATTATTATTTTCCTGTACAACTTAATTTTTTTGCTTCTTATTGCTGATTTTTTAATAATAAGTTGTTAAGTATTATTTTATTTTTTAATAATAAAAAAATTAATTAATCTTTATCAATAATTAGTTAATTCGTCAAAATAGTAGATTATTAATTTAATAAATATTTTGATATTCTTTAGAATTATAATATTTAGGATGTTACCAAATAGAAAGACAACTAATGTCTTTCTAGTAACCTAATCAAATAGCAAACTAAAAAGTAGTTTTATAACTTTTATTTAGAAAATGTATTGATGTGTATTCGTGTTTCTATTATAAAGTTTATATATTTATCACATAAGCAAATGTATTGATGTGTATACGTATTTCTATTATAAAGTTTATATATTATGAAATAAATAAAGTAAAATAAAATAATTATCTTTTTCATAAGAGGCAAAATATTTTTCGAAATAAAATAATTTCAGAGATAATTAATTTCACTATATCTTTTTATTATTAACTAATATATAATTTTTTGTATTTAAATTTACACAAATTTTAAAATAAAAAATATTTTAAAATCATGTATCGCTTCACACAGTGTACTGACCCAGCTTGGAAACCCATATACAAGTGCTCATAAACTTCCATATCAAGAAAATATATATATATTAGATAAACAAAATTTGAGAAGATCCAAAACATGTGTTCATACATTCATTTAGTTCCAAAATCCTACCAACTGAATGTATAAATTTTCTTTATCTATTCTACTGCCTCTTGCTGTCTTTTTTTCTTCTCATTTTCAGAAGCAGTGTTCATGTATTCCTATTCACTGTAATTCCATACTAATCTACCTCCAATCTGCATGCCCACATAGTAACCAGAACGATAATATCAACAACCACTCCACGCACATTCTATTTTTACATCCTACAATCCTTTTGGTGTTTTCCACCACTTTATTTTCCAACTCAGCATATACCATTTTATATTGAATGTCAAACACATATTTAGATGACCGTTGTCTGGCCACTCACATAACCGATTACAACATTTAGTTTTGTAGGTGGTTTGTCCAGTTTAATAAATAAACAGTAGCATATTCAATATCCCAGTGTCACACCCATTCTGACCATGAGTTAGCCATCCACTTACATAACACATTTAATAACCTACAGCAGGTTAATGCATTACATAGTAAAGAAAATCAGTAGATAATGTGACAAGGAAATGATGTAAAATCCAACCCATATTTGGCCACTCATACACACACAACTATTAACACAACATACAACTTACAAATGCAATACATAATTGTTAATAATACAGCAGATGAGGTACACCATTTTAACACACCTTTCGGCCACCAGCTGGCGACACACCCACACAAAATTGATCCACACACCAAAAACAGTGACCCATGTTTCCTTAGGAAGGTTTTCAGTTTAACACCATAGTCCCCTAGAAGGCCATCTAATTCCTCTCCCTTTATCTACCTTGTAACCATTTCCATTTATTCCCATATCTCTCCATCCATTCTCTCCCTCAAACCCCTATCATTTATTTGCAATTTCATTTCTAAATCATTGTAAACAAAACCTACTTTTTGTGTTTCCTCCCCTTAGCTGTCCCTCAAAACAGGCACTAATTTCCCATCTATTTTCTTTTTCTAGTGCTAATTCATACTTTTTTCATTTTTCTATTCTGAAATTAATTTACATTCAGCTGTCCCTCTCTCTTTAGCAGATCTGATTTATTCTTCTGAGTTACTTTTAGCCATTCATCCTATTTTTGTGTTTTTAATACTCTAATTGATTTTCTCCAAAATGTCAGCCTTCTATCATGAAAGCCCTTTCACCCTCAATTCTCTTGCCTTATTGCTGCATCATCACATAACTATATGCACTTTTGGGTTTAGCCTTTTATGATGTACGATCTAACATTCTACTAAAAGTTCAAATATCTTTCCTTTTTTTTTAAACCCCAATCATGCATACATCCTCCAAATGAAGGAATTTAAAAATATAAATCTCAATTTTGGTGTTTGAAGCCCAAATTTGTCTTACCTCCTGTCACTGCGTGGATGTTTACTTACAATGTCAGTTCTCTCTCAAGTCCTCCTCGGCGACACCGTAAGCAATGCCATCAATTCCTCTTTAGATGTTTGTACTCTTTCTGCCCATCCTTTTCTCAATCAGACTAGCTATTTTATGATCTTACTTTCTCTATAGAATTTCGTACTCGTTTGACTTGCTCTCCTCTAAGTCGATCTCACTATCTCTCTCTTGCGATCGACCCTCCCTCTTTTGTTAGGGTTCCCCCCCCCCCAAATGGCTGAGAAAAAGAAGTTTTTATAAGGGTTATGAGGACTATTCGATGTCAAGGGTAGATCTGCATCATTGGTTTCATTTCTTTTTTAAAAACAAATTCCCAAAATTCCATTCTTTTTTTAAATCCTTACCACCTAGCCCCTATATCATCTCCATATTCCTCCTCTTTTTTCAAAACCTTTGAGATTTGGTCATTTCTTTTACCTTTTTATAGTATTTTAAAATTTTGTTTCTACTAAATCTTTCCAACATACTTCAAGGGTTGCTATTCGATTTTTGGGATGTTACATATCTAGAATTTATTTGGTTAAATGTGCTTACCCGAAATCCCTTCTCCCACTCTTAGTCACTACCTATCTTTTTCTCAACGACTCTTGTGTACTTCCATATTTTTCTTTTCCTCTTTTTTTTTCTTATTTTCCTTTCCTAAACCATTACTTGATGAAACTCACCTCATTATCTTAGCCATATCTCACCAGATTTATGCACGAAATATTTGAACCACCAACACATTTGAGTCCTCTTTTTCAAACACTAACACGTCCATATTTAACATTTATTTCAAAGATAAGGAAATACACATATATGGACGCCCATCTTTACATTCATATGATGCTATACCTTACTCTATTTTCTAGATTTTCATTCTAAATCTTCCTCATGCGATTTAAATGAATTAACATGCACTTTAAACTCAAATTCGAATTGAAAAGGGCTGAAATGATCTTACCTCTTGCTCCCAACAACAATGTTGATCTAGTTAATGTTTCCCTCATTCGCTCTTATTTCTCTTTACCTTCCTCGCCATCTATCGATAGCCTCTCTCTCTCTCTTACATCCTATTTAGATAAATTTTAGTTATTGTTAATTAATGTGTAATAATGACAGTATTTGGATGATACTGATAAAGGATGAGAATGTCAAAATTTTTTTAAGTTTGGATGATTGTATATTAATTTATGTTAATGGCATATTTTTGTTTGGATGGTAGGATGGTATGGTTGTATTTTTAGTCAAATTACTAATTTACCTGTAACACCCAAGTAAAATAAAATTTTATTTTATTATTATTATTATTATTTATTTATTTGATTTTTATTTAATTTAATTTAATTTAATGAAAATAAAAATAATAATAATGATAAAATTGAGTAAAAATATTAATTGGATTTAATTGAAATTGATTTTGGAAAAAAAGGGTGAAATTTTGGATTCTGGGGGTGTTTTTGAAAAGAAAATCGGAAACCAGGGGTCAAAACGTAATTTATAAAAGTTGTGCCACATCAGCACCCACGTCAGCAGCCACGTCAGCGGCCCGGTCAGCAGCCTCGGCCAACCAGGACACGCCGCGTGGCAAGAAAACGCTGACCAGGGGACGGGCCACATGGGCGATCCGCGTGTGTGCGATCGGACGACCCAGATCCGTTACCGCGCGTACGAACGGTCCAGATCAAACGTGTGCATCAACGGCCCAGATTCACGCTCATGGACTGCCCATATTCAATCAGGCACGGACGGCCCAGATTGCATCGCGATGGACGGCCCAGATTTAATCCCAATTAAATTGCGATCGAACGGCCCAGATTTAATCTTGATGGACGGTTGAGATTAAAAGGAAAAGGGTATAAATAACCCCACCCACACCTGACCACAAAAACCCTAGCCGCCAGTGCCTCCCCGGAGAAGAAGAACCAGACGCTGGAGGAGCCGGCCGCCGCTGCACTGGGGAAGTTTCTGACCGCCGATCGAGGTAAATTTTCTCCCCCTTGCTCATTTTTTGATGCTGAGTCTACCTATGGCCAAACCGAAGCCAAACCACCGGCCAAACGGCCAGAAAACCTAGCCGAAGCCCAACGACACCGCCGCGCCCCTCCTCGATTTTTACCGCCGATGAGGCCCTTCCCGAGCTCCGTTCGATGCAAATTTTATACCACTGTGATCACCGTTCTTTTCTCTACAGGTTGATCAGAGCCAAACATCAAAATGCGACTCACGCCGGAGGAGCCGCCGCACCCGAGAGCACCACCGCCGGTAAGTCTCAGTTTTTCGTATTTTTTGGCCCACCGAGGGCCCTAAGGTTGTTTTATCACAGGGACCGATGCAAGTGTGGATGAATTTGGCTGAAAATGGCCAACCCGAGGCGAATCGCCATCGTGCTGGAATTTTGATATTGGTTGAAAGGGGCCCTAGGTCTGATTTGGGATTTTTTGGGTCACGTGCAGGTACCGGTAGTGTTTTTTAGTTTTTTGAAAAAAATTTAGGGAAATTAGGGACAGCCCGTAGGTGCACTGTAAAGTCAATTTCAGACCCCGAAATAAGTAAGGACCCCTCACCCTATTTCCTATCACGGTATTAAAGCTAAATAAATAATTAAAATGTACTGTGTGACTTTATAGATGTATAATTGATTAAGGTTGCCAATGGAGTCCGAGTCTGATACGGTGTTGGTCTGTTATTGTTTGATTTAATTTCCAGTATTAAATGCAGCATGATGTTTGATGTAATTATGTTATGGTCTCGTATGTATGAACTATGGTTCTTTTTATTATGGTTTGTATTATGGTGAACCCGATACTGTATTGTCTTATTTGGTGTCAATTACTGCTTTACATGTTTTGTATGATTGGATGATTGAGATTAAGGAAAAAAGCAAAAAGGTTATGTGAATTGATAAGTGGATAATGTGGAGAGCCTGACTAGATATCCTGGGAGATGGTGGACGGACCGGGTCCGTAGAGAACCCTACCGGGAACGTGGTCTCTCATACCGGACGGGGTATGGAGACTTTATGTGTTTTGGCGCCCATACTGGACAGGGTATGGGGACGGCCCGTTTCACCCTCATACCGGACGGGGTATTGAGGTTCATGGTTTTAGCGCCCATACCGGACGGGGTATGGGGACGGCCCTGGAATCAGGTTGTAAATGTTAATGGTCCACGTGTAGAGGGGACCCCCTATGGATCCCCAAGGATACTAGTAGGCTGGTAAAAGAGGAAATCTGTTTCCTGATGATTGAAATGTAAAGGTGTGATATATGTTATGTTATAAAGTGTGTATGATTTCATGATATTATAAGGTTATTGTTTTCATATGTTGTTTTCATGGATCTCGCCGAGGTAAGTGGATAGTAAAGGTTTTTATGTTAATAAACGAGTTCGTTATAAATTATGCTCCATTGGTCATTTTTGTTTTCTACCCACCTTTACTTCCGTGGCGGTGAGATAGTGTGATGTCTTTACTGGGCTAGTGTAGCTCATTTCTTATTTAACCATTCAGATTAGGAAGACATTGTTCCCGAGCCCGTTCCGCAGGAAGATGGCGAAGGGGACGCCTAAAGACTCCATAGCTATATTTATAGTTCTTATTTCAAGTATCTCTTTTAGTTAGTTTGTTCTTTCATGTTTTGAGTACATTTTGGTTATTGTGTAAGGGATGTTAATCAAAATTTTTATTACACTTCCGCATTTGACATTTTTAATACATATATTTTATTTAAATTTCCGGGGCTTACATTACCTCTACTTATTATATGTAATAAAATCAAAACTTGAGTTTCTCAATTAATCTCTCTTATTTCTTCTTCTCATATTTCAAAAAATTATTATATTCAGCTAGTCTATCTCTTCATTTTTTTTAACAAAAAAAAATCAAGCTTAATTGATCATTTTGCCATTTATAGGTTAATTTGTACATCCAAAATCTTCTTCAATTGAATTAATATGACTACGAAACTTTTTCTTCATCATTTAAATTAAGTAATTAATTCATGTAAGGAAATCTGAAAAAAAAAATTGGATGGTTAATAATACTATTAAAATAAATTTGATTTTTTGTGTTATTATATAAAATACAGTAGTAATAGCAATAGCTGTAACAATTTTAATAGTAGTAGTAATAGTAGTAGTAATAGTAGCAGTGGTAATAATAGTAGTAATTGTAGTAAAAATAGTAGCAGTAGTAGCAATAGCAACAATATCGGCTTTGGCAGTAGTAGAAGTAGTAGCAACAATAGAAGTAACAGTAACAGTAACACTAACAGTAACAGAAGTATTAGTAGTAATAGTAACATTAGTAGTAGTACTAGTAGTAGTAGTAGTACTTATAAATACCCATGTATTAGAAAGCTTTTAGCATCAAACACAAATCAAAACTTGAGTTTCTCAATTCATCTCTCTTACTTCTTCCTCTCGTTTTTCAAACAATTATTATATTCAGCTAGTCTATCTCTTCATTTTTTCTAACAAAAATAAATCAAGTCTAATTAATCATTTTGTAATTTGTAAGTTAATTTGTACATTCAAATTCTTCTTCAATTGAATTAATATGGTAATGAAACTTTTTTTCTCTCATTGAAATTAATTAATTTATTTAAAGTAAAGAAATCTGAAAAAAATGATGAATAGTTAATAATACTGTTAAAATAAACTAGACTTTTTATGGTGTTATATATAATATAGTAGTAGTGGCAGTATCTGTAGCAGTATTAGCAGTAATAATAGTAACAGTGAGAGTAATAGTAGAAATAGTAAAAATAATAGCAATAGCAATTGTATCAGTCGTACCTACTATAGCAGTAGTAGCAATAATAGAAGTAACAGTAGTAGCAGTAGCAACAGTATTAGTAGTAGTAATAGTATTAGTAGTAGTAGTAGAAGGAGTAGTAGAAGCTATAAATACTCATATATTTGAAGGCTTTTAGCATCAACTATAAATGAAAACTTGTGTTTCTCAATTAGTATCTCTTATTTTTTCCTTTCATATCTCAACAAATTATTATATTCCGCTAACTTATCTCTTCATTTTTTTAACAAAAAAATCAATGTTAATTAATCATTTTGCCATTTTTAGGTTGATTTGCACATTAAAATTCTTCTTCAATTAAATTAATATGACAAAAAAATTTTTCTCCTCACTTAAATTAATTGATTAATTCAAGTAAGAAAATCTGAAAAAAATATTAGATAGTTAATAATACTATTAAAATAAACTAGATTTTTTATGATTTTACATATAATGTTATACCAGTAACAGTAATAATAACAACAGTAGCAACAGTAACAATAGCAGTATTAGTAGTAGTAGAGTAATAGTGCTAGTAGTAATAGTAGCAGTAATAGAAATAGTAACAGTAGTAAAAATAACAGCAGTGGTGATTGTAGCTATAGTATATGTTGTAGCAGTAGTAGCAACAATAGAAGTAATAGTAGTAGTAGTATCAGTAATATTAGTAGTAGTAGTAGAATTAGTAGTAGTAGTAGTACTAGTACCTATAAATACCCATGTACTTTAAAGATTTTAGCATCAATCACAAATCAAAACTTGAGTTTTGCAATTGGTCTCTTTTATTTCTTCCTCTCATATTTCAACAAATTATTATATTCAACTAGTCTATCTATTCATTTTTTCTAATAAAAATAAATCAAGCCTAATTGATGATTTTGCCATTTGTAAGTCGATTTGTAAACTCAAATTCTTCTTCAATTGAATTAATATGGCAACGAAACTTTTTTTATTTAAATTAATTAATTAATTCAAGTAAGAAAATCTATAAAAAAATGTCGGATAGTTAATAATACTATTAAAATAAACTAGATTTTTTGTAATGTTACATATAATGTAGTAGTAGCAATAGTATTAATAGTAGTAATAGCAGTATTAGCAATCATAATAGTAACAATGGTAGTAATAGTAGTAAAAATAGTAACAGTAATAGCAATAGTAGTAGTAGTAGTAACAGCAGCAGTAGCAGCAATAGCAATAGTAGTAATAACAGTATTAGAAGTAGTCGTAGTAACAGTAGAAATAGTAATATTAGCAGCAGAAGTAGCAATTGCAGTATTAACAGTAGTAGTAGTAGTAGAAATAAAAGCAGCAGCAGTAGTACCTACTATAGTAGTAGTTGCAGTAATAACAGCAGTAAAAATAATAGTAGTAATAGAAGTAGCAATAGTATTCGTAGTAGTAGTAGCGTTAGTAATTTTAGTAGTAGTACTAGTACCTATAAATAATCATGTACTTGAAGGCTTTTAGCATTAACCACAAAACAAAACTTGATTTTTTCAATTAGTCTCTCTTACTACTTTAATATTTCATCAAATTATTATATTTAGTTAGTATATCTCTTCATTTTTTCTAATAAAAATAAATGAAGCCTAATTGATCATTTTTCTATTTGTAAGTTAATTTATACATTCAAAATCTTCTTCAATTGAATTAATGTGACAATGAAAGTTTTTTTTTTCAATTAAATTAATTAATTTTAAGTAAAGAAATCTTTAAAAAAAATTATTCGATAGTTAATAATACTATTAAAATAAACTAGATTTTTTATATTGTTACATATAATACAGTAGTAGCAGCAGTAATAGTATTAACAGTAGTAGTAATAAAAATAGTAGAAATAGTAACAATAGTAGTAATAGCATCAATAGCGGCTGCATCAGTAGTACCTATTATAGCAGTAGTAGCAACAATAGAAGTAACAGTAGTACTAGTATCAGTAGTATTAGTAGTAATAGTAGAATTATTAGTAGTAGTAGTAGTAATACTAGTATCTATAAATACCCATGTACTTGAAAACTTTTAACATCGACCACAAATCAAAACTTGAGTTTCGTGGTGTTACATATAATGTAGTAATAGTAGCAATAGTAGTAGCAGCAGTAAAAGCAGTAACAATAGTAGCAATAGCAGTATTAGAAATCGTAATAATAACAGTGATAGTAGCAGTAGTAAAAATAGTAACAGTAGTAGTAATAACAATAGTAGTAGCAGTACCAACAGTAGAAACAGTAGCAATAACAGTATTAGAAGTAGTCGTAGTAATAGTAGAAGTAGTAATAATAGCAGCAATAGTAGCAGTAGTAGCAGTAGCAGTATTAGCAACAGTAGTAGAAGTAGTGGTAGTAGCAGTAGTAGTAGTAGTAGAAATCAAAGCAGTAACAGTAGCACCTACTGTAGTAGTAGTTATAGTAATAATAGTAGTAAAAGTAATAGTCGTAATAGAAGTAGTAGTAGTATTTGTATTAGTAGTAGCATTAGTAATATTAGTAGTAGTAGTAGTACCTATAAATAATCATGTACTTAAAGGCTTTTAGTATCAACCACAAAGTAAAACTTGAGTTTTTCAATTAGTCTCTCTTACTACTTCCTCTAATATTTCATCAAATTATTATATTTAGCTAGCATATCTCTTCATTTTTTCTAACAAAAACAAATGAACCCTAATTCATCATTTTTCTATTTGTAGGTTAATTTATACATTCAAAATCTTCTTTAATTGAATTAATGTAATAATGAAACATTTTTTTTCATTTAAATTAATTAATATATTTCAAGTAAAGAAATTTGAACAAAAAATGTTGGATAGTTAATAAGACTACTAAAATAAAATTTTTTGTGGTGTTATATATAATGTAGCAATAGTGGCAGTAGTCTTAATAGTAATAGCAACAGTAGCAGCAGTTGTAGTAACAGTATTAACAGTAGTAATAATAGTCGTAGTAGTAGTAATAGAAGTAGTAGTAATAATAACAGTAGTAGTAGTAGAAGTAGTAGCAGTTGTAGCAATAGTAGCAGTAATAAAAGTAACAGTAACAGTAGCAATTGTAGCAATAGTAGCAGTAATAGAAGTAACAGTAGCAGTAACAGTAGTAGTATATTAGTAGTAGTAGCAGTACTACCTATATATACTATGTACTTGAAGGCTTTTAGCATCAACCATAAATCAAAACTTAAGTTTCTCAATTAGTCTATCTTACTTCTTCCTCTCATATTTCAACAAATTATTATATTTAGCTTGCCTATCTTTTTATTTTTTTAGGAAAATAAATTAATTGATCATTTTGTCATTTGTAGGTTGATTTGTACATTTAAATTCTTCTTCAATTGAATTTATATGATAACGAAACCTTTTTTTTATTATTTGAATTACTTAATTAATTAATTCAAGTAAGAAAATCTTAAAAAAAGTGCTAGATAGTTAATTAATACTATTGAAATAAGATTTTTTGTTGTATTATATATAATGCTGTAGTAGTGGAAGCAGTCTTAATAGTAGTAGCAACAATAGCAGCAGTAATAGTAGCAATATTAATAGTAGTAGTAGTAGTGTTAATAATAGTAATATAAGTAGTAGTACTAATAACAGTAGCAGCAGTAGTAGCAGTAACAGCAGTAGTAGTTGTAGTAGTAGTAGTAACAATAGTAATAGTAGTAGAAGTAGTAGAAGTAACAGTAGTACTAGCAGTAGCAGTAATATTAGTACTAATAGTAGCATTAGTAGAAGTAGTAGTAGTATTAGTTCTAGTACCTCTAAATACTAATGTACTTGAATGCTTTTAACACTAACTACAAATCAAAAATTGAGTTTCTCAATTAATCTCTCTTACTTTGACGAATTAACTAACATTAGCAGTATTATTAAATTGAATGATATAATATTTTGACGAATTAACTAATTATTAAGAAAGATTAATTAGTTTTTTATTATTAAAAATAAAATAATACTTAACAACTTATTATTAAAAATTAGCGACAAGAAACAAAAAAATTAAGTTGTACAAGAAAATAATAATATACAGAAAATTGAAGAAGAGAAAAAAAAAAGAACTGGACAAGGCTTGTAGCTATAAGAATAGCGCTCACCTGGTTGCACTCTAGAATGCAGCAAAAGAGAAGAACAAGAAGAATAAGTAGTATTAGTAGTAATAGCAGTGGCAATAGCAATAGAAGCAGTAGTAGTAGCAGTATTAGTAACAATAACACTACTACCAGCAGTAGCAATATTAGTAGTAATAGTAGCAGCAACAGTAGTAGTAGTAATGGTAGTAGCAGTAGGAGTAGCAGCAATATTAGCAGCAGTAGTAGTAGTAGGAGTTGTAGTAGTAGTAGCAGCTATACCTGTAGTAGCAATAACAACAGTAGTAGTAGAGTAGAAGTAACATTAGTAGTAGTAGTAGAGTAGAAGTAACATTAGTAGTAGCAGTAATAATAATATTATTAGTAGTAGTAGCAGTAGTAGTAGTAGTGCTATTACCTATAAATACCTATGTACTTGAAGATTTTTAGCATCAACCATAAATCAAAGCTTGAATTTCTCAATTAGTCTTTTTTACTTCTTTCTCTCATATTTCAACAAATTATTATGTTCAGCTAGCCTATCTCTTCATTTTTTTTTGATGAAAACAAATCAAGCCTAATTTATTATTTTGCAATTTGTAGGTTGATTTGCACATTCAAATTCTTCTTCAATTGAATTAATATGTCAATAAAACTTTTTTCTTTCCTCTTTTAAAATAATTAATTAATTCAAATAAGCAAATATGAAAAAAAAAATATTGGATAATTAATAATACTATTAAAATAAACTAGTACCTATAAATACCCATGTACTTGAGAGTTTTTAGCATCAACCACAAATCAAAGCTTGAGTTTCTGAATTAGTCTCTCTTACTTCTTCCTCTCATGTTTCAACAAATTATTATATTCAGCTAGCCTATCTTTTCATTTTTTCTAACAAAAACAAATCAAGCCTAATTGATGATATTGCCATTTATAGGTTGATTTATACATTTAAATTCTTCTTCAATTGAATTAATACGACAATAAATTTTTTACTGATTTAAATTAATTAATTAATTCAAGTAAGAAAATATAAAAAAAAAAGTTGGGTAATTAATAATACTATTAAAATAAACTAGTACCTATAAATACCCATGTTCTTGAAAACTTTTAGCATCAACCACAAATTAAAGCTTGAGTTTCTCAATTAGTCTCTCTTACTTCTTCCTCTCATATTTGAACAAATTATTATATTCAGCTAGCCTATCTCTTCATTTTTTCTAACAACAGCAAATCAAACCTAATTGATGATGTTGCCATTTGTAGGTTGATTTGTACATTCAAATTCTTCTTCAATTGAATTAATATGACAACAAAACTTTTTTTTCTTATTTAAATTAATTAATTAATTCAAGTAAATAAATCTAAAAAAAAATCTGGATAATTAATAATACTACTAAAATAAACTAGATTTTTTGTGGTATTATATACAATGCAGCAGTAATAGTAGCAGTATCAACAATACCAGTATTAGTAGTAGTAATAATAGTAATAGTACTAACAGTAGTAGTAGTAACAGTAGTAGTAGTAACAGTAGTAGCAGTAGCAGTAGCAGAAGTATCAGCAGTAGCAGTAGCAGTATTAGTAGTAGTATTATTAGCTGGGTAGTAACAGTAGTAGAAGTAATAACAATAGTAGTAGTAGTAGCAGTATCACCAATAGTAGCTGTAGTAGTAGTAATAGTTGTAATAGTAGTAGCAGTAGTAGCAACAGTAAAAGTAACAATAGTAGTAATAGTAGTAGTAGTATTAGTAATAGTAATAGTAGTACTAGTAGTATTAGTACCTAGAAATACTCATGTAATTGAAGATTTTTAGCATCAACCACAAATCAAAACTTGAGTTTCTCAATTACTCTCTCTTACTTCTTCCTCTCATATTTCAACAAATTATTATATTCAGCTAGCCTATCTCTTCATTTTTCTAACAAAAATAAATGAAATCTAATTGATCATTTTGCCATTTGTAGGTTAATTTATACATTCAAAATCTTCTTCAATTGAATTAATACGACAAAGAAACTTCTATTCCTCATTTAAATTGATTAATTAATTCAAGAAAAGTTGAAACAAATTCTAGATAGTTAATAATATTATTAAAATAAACTATATTTTTTGTATTATTACATATAATGCAGTAGTAGTAGCAGCAATAGTAATAGCAGCAATAGTAGTAGTAGCAATACCTGTAACAATATTAGTAGTAGTAGTAGCAGTGGTAATAGCAGTAGTAAAAGTAGTAGTAGTAATAGCAGTAGCAGTAGTAGTGGTTTTAACAGTAGTAGTGGTTTTAGCAGTAGTAGCAGCAACAGCAGTAGTAATAATAATAGTGGTGGTGGTGGTAGTAGTAGTAGTAGTAGTACCTAGAAATACTCATGTACTTGAAAGCTTTATGCATTAACCACAAATCAAAATTTGAGTTTCTCAATTCGCCTCTCTTACTTCTTCATCTTATATTTCAATAAATTATTATATTGAGCTAGCCAATCTTTTCATTTTTTCTAACAAAAAAAATCAAGCCTAATTGATCATTTTGCCAATTAGAAGTTAATTTGTACATTCAAATTCTTCTCCAATTGGATTAATATGGTAATTTTTTCTTATTTAAATTAATTAATTAATTTCAAGTAAATAAATCTGAAAAAAATGCTGAATAGTTAATAATACTATTAAAATAAACTAAATTTTTTGTGGTGTTACATATAATACAATAGTAGTGGCAGTAGTAGTAGCAGTAGTAGTAGCAGCAACAGTAGTAGTAACAGTCGTAGTAGCAGTAGTAGCAGTAATAGAAATAATAACAATAATAGTAATAGCAGCAGTAACAGCTGTATCAGTAGTACCTACTGTAGCAGTAGTAGCAACAATAGAAGTAACAATAGTAGCAGTAACAGTAGTATTAGTAGTAGTAATAGCATTAGTAGTAATAGTAGAAGGAGTACTAGTATCTATATATACCCATGTACTTGAAGGCTTTTAGTATCAACCATAAATAAAAACTTGTGTTTCTCAATTAGTATCTCTTACTTCTTCCTCTCAAATCCCAACAAATTATTATATTCAGCTAGCCCATCTCTTCATTTTTTTTCTAACAAAAACAAATCAATGTTAATTCATCATTTTGCCATTTGTAGGTTGATTTGTACATTCAAATTCTTTTTCAATTGAATTAATATGAAAACAATTTTTTTCCTCATTTAAATTAATTAATTAATTCAAGTAAGAAAATTTGAAAAAAAAATGCTGGTACTATTAAAATAAACTAGTTTTTTTTGTGATTTTACATATATTGCAGTAGTAGTAGCAATAGTAGTAGCAATAGCAGCATAAGTAATAGCAGTATTAGTAGTAGTAGTATTAACAGTGCTAGTAGCAGTAGTAGCAATAGTAGATAATAATAGTAGTAGCAATAGCAGTAGTGGTGGCTATAGCTGCAGTATTTGTTATAACAGTAGTAGTAGTAGTTACAACAATAGAAGTAAGAGTAGTAGGTGTAGCAATAGTATTAGCAGTGGTAGTAACATTAGTAGTAGTAGAACTAGTACCTATAAATAGCCATGTACTTGAAAGCTTTTAGCATCAATCACAAATCAAAAGTTTCTCAATTAGTCTCTCTTATTTCTTTCGCTCATATTTCAACAAATTATTATATTTAGCTAGCCTATCTATTCATTTTTTCTAACAAAAAAAATCAAACTTAATTGATGATCTTGCCATTTGTAGGTTGATTTGTACATTTAAAATCTTCTTCAATTGAATTAATATAGAAACGAAACTTTTTCTTTCATTTAAATTAATTAATTAATTGAAGTAAGTAAATCTGAAAAAAAAAACATTTTGGATAGTTAATAATATTATTAAAATAAATTATATTTTTTGTGGTGTTACATATAATGCAGTAGTAGTAGCAGTAGTAGGAGCAATAGTAGCAGTATTAGCAAAAGTAGTAGTAACAGTAGTAGTAGCAGTAGTAGCAGTAGTAGCAATAGTAGTAGGAGTAGCAGTAGCAGTAATAGCAATAGCAATAATAGTATTAGTAATAGTAATAGTAACAGTGGTACTAGTAGTAGCGTAGCAATAGTAGCAGTAGCAGTATTAACAGTAATAAAAATAATAGCAATTACAGTAGTACCTGCTGTATTTGTAGTAGCAGTAAATGTAATAGTAGTAATAGTAGTGGCAGTAGTATTAGTAGTAGTAGTAGTATCATTAATAGTAGTAGTAGTAGTACCACTAATAGTAGTAGTAGTAGTACCATTAATAGTAGTAGTAGTAGTACTAGTACCTACAAATACTCATGTACTTGAAAGCAGGCTTTTAGCATCAACCATAAATCAAAACTTGAGTTTCTCAATTAGTCTCTCTTACTTCTTCCTCTCATATTTCAACAAATTATTATATTCAGCTAGCATATCTCTTCATTTTTTTCTAACAAAAATAAATCAAGCCTAATTGATCATTTTGTCATTTGTAGGTTGATCTATACAGTTAAAATCTTCTTCAATTAAATTAATATGACAACAATTTTTTTTTTCTCATTTAAATTAATTAATTAATTCAAATAAGGAAATTTGAACCAAATGCGGGATAGTTAATAATGGTATTAAAATAAACTTAATTTTTTAAGTTATTACATATAATGCAATAGTAGTATCAGTAGTAGTAGTAGTATAGTTGTAGCAGTATAGTAGTAGTACTAATGCTAATAGAAGTAGTAGCAATATAAAAATAATAGCAGTAGTAGTAGTAGCAGCAGTAGCAGCTTTAGCAGTAGTAGCAACAATAGAAGTAATTATAGAAATAGAAGTAGCAGAAGTAATAGTAGTAGTAGGATTAGTAGTAGTAGTACTTATAAATACCCATGTACTTGAAAGCTTTTAGCATCAACCACAAGTCAAAACTTGAGTTTATTAATTCATCTCTCTTACTTCTTCCTCTCATATTTTAACAAATTATTCTATTCAACTAGTTTATCTTTTCATTTTTTCTAACAAAAATAAATGAAGCCCAATTGATCATTTTTCTATTTTTAGGTTGATTTATACATTTAAATCTTGTTCAATTAAATTAATATAACAAAAAACTTTTTTTTCTCATTTAAATTAATTAATTAATTTAAGTAAAGAAATCTGAAAAAAATTTTGGGATAGTTAATAATATTTTTAAAATAAACTTAATTTTTTGTGTTATTACATATAATGCAATAGTAATAGCAGTATTAGTAGTAACAATAGTTGTAGTAGTATAGTAGTAGTAGTGGTAATAGTAGTAGTAACAATAGTAAAAATAGTAGCAGTAGTAGCAGCAATAGAAGTAACAGTAGCAGTAGAAGTAGCAGAAGTATTAGTAATAGTAGCAGCATTAGTAGTAGTAGTAGTAGTAGTATTAGTAGCAGCAGTAGTAGTAGTACCTATAAATACTCGTGTACTTGAAAGCTTTTAGCATCAACCACAAATCAAAGCTTCAGTTTCTCAATTCGTCTCTCTTACTTCTTCCTCTCATATTTTAACAAATTATTATATTCAGCTAGCCTATCTTTTCATTTTTTCTAACAAAAACAAATAAAGCCTAATTAATCATTTTGCCATTTGTTGGTTAATTCTTACATTCAAATTCTTCTTCAATTGAATTAATATGGCAATGAAACTTTTTTTTCATTTAAATTAATTAATTAATTTCAAGTAAAGAAATCTTAAAAAAAATATTAGATAGTTAATAATACTATTAAAATAAAATAGATTTTTATGGTGTTACATATAATACAATAGTAGTGACAGTAGTAGTAGTAATAGTAGCAATAGTTGTATTAGCAGCAGCAGTAGTAGCAGTAATAGAAATAGTAAAAACAGTAGCAATAGCAGCAGTAGTGGCTGTATCAGTAGTATCTGCTGTAGTAGTTGTAGCGGTACTAGTAATAATAAAAGTAATAGTAATAGGAGTAGCAGTAGTATTAGTAGTAGTAGTAGTATTAGTAGTAGTAGTAGTAGTAGTAGTAGGAGTACTAGTACGTATAAATACCCATGTATTTGAAGGCTTTTAGCATCAACCACAAATGAAAACTTGTGTTTCCCATTTAGTATCTCTTACTTTTTCCTCTCATGTTTCAACAAATTATTATATTCAACTAACCCATCTTTTCATTTTTTTCTAATAAAAACAAATCAAGACTAATTAATCATTTCACCATTTGTTGGTTGATTTATATATTCAAATTCTTCTTCAATTGAATTAATATGACAACAAATTTTTTTTCTCATTTAAATTAATTGATTAATTCAAGTAGAAATAATTTTTTTGGATAGTTAATAATACTATTAAAATAAACTAGATTTTTTATTGTATTATATATAGTGCAGTAGTAGTAGAAGTAATAGTTGCAATAGTTGTAGTTGTAATAATAGCAATTTTAGTAGTAGTATTAGTAGTAGTAGTATTGATAGTAGCAGTAATAGCAGTAGTAGTCGTAGCAGCTGTAGCAGTAGTTGTAACAGTAGAAGTAACAGTAATAGTAGCAGTAGCAGTAATATTAATAATAGTAGTAACATTAGTAATAATAGTAGTAGTAGTATTAGTATCTATAAATATCTATGTACTTGAAGGTTTTGATGCTTAGTATTAGTATCTGTAAATATCTATGTACTTGACGGTTTTTAGCATCAAACACAAATCAAAACTTGAGTTTCTCAATTAGTCTCTTTTAATTTTTCCTATCATATTTCAACAAATTATTTTATTTATCTAGCCTATCTATTTATTTTTTCTAACAAAAATAAATCAAGCTTAATTTATTATTTTGCCATTTGTAGGTTGATTTGTACATTCAAATTCTTCTTTAATTGAATTAATAGGACAACAAAATTTTTTTTTCTTTATTTAAATTAATTAATTAATTTAAGTAAGAAAATCTGAAAAAAAAAATGTTGGATAGTTAATAATATTATTAAAATAAGATTTTTTGTGGTGCTATATATAATGCAGTAGTAGTGGCAGTAATAGTAACAGTAATAGCAACAATAGCAGTAGCCGTATTAGTAATAGTAGTAGTAGCAGTGGCAATAGTAGTAATCGAGGTAATAGTAATGATAACAGTAGGAGCAGTAGTTGCAGTAGAAATAGTAGGAGTAGTAACAGTGGTAAAAGTAATAGTAGTATTAACAATCGCAATAGTATTAATAGTAGTAGTAGTACTACTACTACCTATATAAACTATGTACTTGAAGGCTTTTAAAATCAATCATAAATCAAAACTTGAGTTTCTCAATTAGTCTGTCTTCTTCCTCTCATATTTCAACAAATTATTATATTCAACTAGCTTGTCTTTTTATTTTTTTTTTTAAGAAAACAAATTAATTAATCATTTTGCCATTTGTAGGTTGATTTGTTTATTTAAATTCTTCTTCAATTGAATTTATATGACAATAAAACTTTTTTTTCTTTATTTAAATTAATTAATTAATTCAAGTAAGAAAATTAAAAAAAAAATGTTAGATAGTTAATAATACTATTAAAATAAGATTTTTTGTGGTGTCATATATGATGCAGTAGTAATAGCAGTAGTGCAGTAGTAGTAGCAGTAGCAATACTAGCAATAGTAGCACTAGTAGTAGTAGTAAAAGTAGTAAAATACTAATAATAATAGCAGTAGTAACAGTAATAGCAGTAGCAGTTGTAACAGTAGTAATAGTGATAGCAGCAGTAGAAGTAATAGTAGTACTAGCAGTAGTAGTAATATTAGTAGTAATAGTAGCATTAGTAGTAACAGTAGTAGTATTAGTACAAGTACCTATAAATACCCATGTACTTGAAAACTTTTAACATTAACAACAAATCAAAACTTGAGTTTCTCAATTAGTCTCTCTTACTTCTTCCTCTCATATTTCAACAAACTATTATATTTAGTTAGCCTCTCTTTGTTTTTTCTAACAAAAATAAATCAAGTCTAATTGTTTATTTTATCATTTGTAGGTTGATTCGTACATTCAAATTCTTCTTCAATTGAATCAATATGATAACAAAGTTTTTTTTCCTCATTTAAATTGATTCAAGTAAGGAAATTTGAAAAAAAAATTCTAGAAAGTTAATAATACTATTAAAATAAACTAAATTTTTTATATTATGTTAGATATAATTTTATTAAAAATTTTAAATAATTTTGTAATCTAGTTTTAATAGAAATTATAATTCTAACTGTCTAAGTTTAATATAATTTTATTTGAAGATTTATGAAAAAAATTAATTAATTAATTTTAGTATGATTACAATTAAAATATATATAATAATAAATAAACTAAAAAATAATTATATGAATCATAGTAAATCTGCTCATTTCATAATGTAAGAATTATATTGAGGACAAAACATTATTTTACTGTTGAAATTTTGATCCATTTTCTTTTGTAATTATAATTATGTGTTTTATTAAAAAAATAGTCTCAAGTTTTTAAATTTTTTTAAATGACTAAAAAAGTTAAAAGTAAATATAAACATTTTTTTAAAGCTAGAAATAATAAGAATATGTTGTCACTTAGATAAAAATGTCTGCATAATATGTTGTCACTCAAATAAAAAATAGTAAGAAGTATAATTGAGCTAAAATGTTTGATTGTGCATATAATCTTATTGTTGGATCATCCAAATTTACTTAAGTCAAATTCACATCCAAAATAACGATGAATACATAGAAGCTGGTTGGAAAGTAAGTCATATGATCTTTTTTTTACCTGATATATTATATATAAATATATTTTCTTGATATGTAAGTTTATAAGCACTTGTATGCGGGTTTCTGAGCTGGGTCATTACACTCACACTGTCACACTCCCCACACTCACCCCTCTCACCGGACACTCACCGAATTCGTTCCTCCTGCTCATTCTGCTCACGACTCTCTCCGCACCCCCGCTCCTGTGCACGACTCCCTTCGTCATCTCGAATTTCCCCACACATGCCAAACTGCTCACTCCCTCTTCCTCTCAGTGACCTTCCTTCGGTGCTCATACTCACCGCACACAACCTTCTCTCTCTCTCTCATAGATCTCCCGTACGCCCCAACGACGCCATCCTCTCCTTCTCACAGCCTCCTCCGCGAACGTCTCCGCCATTCCGTCCTACACTCCACCTCTCAGCTCCGCCCAGCTACCTACGGACTCCTGGCCTCGGCAACCTACAAATAGCATAACAACTCACCCAATACCTACACAACCAAAGTTTTTACCGTACCTTCCATTTCCACTTTCCTTCCTCTTGCCAATCGCACCATTCGTCGTCTGCGGCTCTCTTCTCTCTCCCTTCTCGCTCCTCTCTGCTCCGACTCCCCTCTCTCTCTTCTGGAACCTTCTTCCCTCTCTCCCTTCCTCCTTCCCGCTCTCTTCCTTAAAATATTCTTTTTATTTTTAAATTTGTATATATTTAAATTCATAAAATTATATAGTTAATAATAAAAAGATATAACTTTAAAAAATAATAATAATAATATATAGTGAAATTAATTATTTTTAAAATTATTTTGTTTTGGAAAATATTTTGCCTTTTATGAAAAAGACAATTATTTTATTTTACCTTTCTTATTTCATAAATATATAAACTTTATAACAAAAACACGTATACACATCAATACATTTGCTTATTCCATAAATATATAAACTTTATAATAGAAACACATACACACATCAATACATTTTAAAAATAAAAGTTATAAAACTACCTTTTGGTTTGCTATTTGATTAGGTTACTAGAAAGACATTGGTGGTCTTTCTATTTGGTACCATCCTAAATATTATAATTCTAAATAATATTAAAATATTTATTAAATTGAATAATATAATATTTTTACGAATTAACTAATTATTAACAAAGAATAATTAGTTTTATTATTATTAAAAAATAAAATAATATTCAACAACTTATTATTAAAAATCAACCAGAAAAAGCAAAAAAATTAAGCTGTGCAGGAAAATAATAATATGCAAAAAATTGAAGAATAAAAAAAAATTAACCTGGCTTGTAGTTGTAAGAGGAGTACTCCCCTGGTTGCGCTCCAAAATGTAACAACAGTAGCAGTAGCAGCAATAGCAGCAACATCAGTAGCAGTAATAGCAGTAGCAGCAGTAGTAACAGCATCAACAGTAGTAGTAGTAGTAATAACAGCAGCAGTAGTAGTAATAACAGTAGTAGTAGTAGTAGCAGCAGTACTAGCAATAATAACAATAGCAACAGTAATAATAGCAACAGTAGTAGCAACAACAGTAATAGTAGTTGTAGTAGTAGTAGTGGTAGTAATAGTATCTATAAATACCCGTGTACTTGAAGGCTTTTAGCATCAACCATAAATCAAAGCTTGAATTTCTCAATAAGTCTCTCTTACTCCTTCCTCCCATTATTCAACAAAGTATTATATCCAGGTAATATATCTCTTCATTTTCTCTAACAAAAACAAATCAGGGCTAATTGATCATTTTGTCATTTGTAGGTTTATTTGTACATTCAAAATTATACATCAATTGAATTAATATAACAACAAAACTTTTTTTCCTCATTTAAATTTATTAATTAATTCAAATAAGAAAATCTGAAATTTTTTTTTGATAATTATTAATACTATTAAAATAAACTAGTACCTATAAATATCCATGTACTTGAAAGCTTTTAGCATCAACCACAAATCAAAGCTTGAGTTTCTCAATTACTCTCTCTTATTTCTTCCTCTCATATTTTAACAAATTATTATATTCAGCTAGCCTATCTGAAAAAAAAAACTATTGGATAGTTAATAATACTATAAAAATAAGCTAAATTTTTTGTGTTGTATTACATATAATTTTATTAACAATTTTAAATAATTTTGTAATTTAATTTTAATCATAATTATAGTTCCAATTGTCTAAATTTAACATAATTTTATTTGAAAATTAATGAAAAAAATTAATTAATTTTAGTATGATTAAAATAAATAAATAAACTAAAAAATAATTATATGAATCATAGTAAATCTGCTCATTTCATAATGATGTTAAACCAAAAACCTTCCTAAGGAAACATGGGGTCGTTGTTTCTAGTCTATGGATCAACTTTGTGTGGGTGTGTCGCCAGCTGGTGGCCAGAAAGTGTGTGAAAATGGTGTACCTTATCTACTGTATTATTAACAATTGTGTATTGCATTGTAAGTTGTATGTTGTGTTAATAGTTATGTTTGTATGAGTGGCCAAATATGGGTTGGATTTTACATCATTTGCTTGTCACATTATCTACTGATTTTCTTTACTATTTAATGCATTAACCTACTGTACATTATTAAATGTGTTGTGTAAGTGGATGGCCAACTTGTTGCCGAAATGGGTGTGACACTGGGATATTGAATATGTTACTGTTTATTTATTAAACTGGACAAACCATCTACAAAACTAAATGTTGTGATGGGTTGTGTGAGTGGCCGGACAACGATTGTCTAAATATGTGTTTGACATTCAATATAAAATGGTGAAAAACACCAAAGGATTGCAGGTATGTAAACCTAGAATGTGCGTGGAGTGGTTGTTGATATTATCGTTTTGGCTACTATGTGGGCATGCAGATTGGAGGTAGATTGGTATGGAATTATCGAGGAGAATAAAATGAGCACTTAAGGACTATGAGTGGAAACAATTAAGTTGAACATAGGTTGAAGAGTGAGGAAAAATACCCTAAAATAGGTAAACCATAATGTGAAATATGGAACTGCAAATGGTAAGGTTAATAATCGAGGATATGTAACAGATGGTTATTGTGTTGGGAGGGTGTTTTAACCTTCAAATGAGTGGTTGAAAGGGGTGGCTAGGTAGACTAAGGATGAGGTAACATATGGGTTATGAAATAAGAGCTGCCATGGTAATTACGTTGAAATTCAAGGGAAATTTAGGCAGTAGTGTGCTGGGAACCATATAAGTAGAGGGATAAATGGGCTATTTGAGTGAGAGAGTGATGACAAAGAGTAAAGAGACTATTGGGACAAGTTAGGGAAGTGCATAACTAGCTATTTGTACCTATGAGTTTTAGGGAAAATCTAAGATATCTAGAATTTTCCTTTAAAGGGAAAAAGGGAACTGTCTGGAGTGAGAGAGAAAGTTGAGGGCGACTCCACTTTAGGAATTTTATTGATTTCAATACATTATTTAAATTTAAATATGACTTCATGGGCATGGGTAGGCTCATTTCTATTTATTACAGATGGAGTGAAGCAGGAATCAAGATAAGATTCACCACTAGTGGAATCAAATACATAAGGGATACAAGAAGAGAATAAACGAGATTTACACCATTATACTCATATGAACATAATAGCTAAAATTAACACACATATATAAGAATATTTTTTGTCATTCACTGTGGTATAGCGTATGTTGATAGGAAGCTAAGGAACATTTTGACTGTGTTGAATTAGATGATGAATTTGAGAAGTATGTATTACTGGTAATTTAAAATAGGATGCCTCAACTATTATAGGTTGTGGGGCATTATAGGATAAGAGAAAATTATAGGTAAGTGATTTGAGTTTAGGATAACACCCACCAGGGTGAATGAGTTACAGCACTGTAATGCAGATTCTGATTGCTTGAGGTGCTGATCTGGGTTTACTGAGAGATTTATGATCATCCTGTTATTTAATGTTGTTTTTCCAAATCAAATAAAATAGGAGGGTGGTCCCGATACAGTCAACCTAGTTCTTGAAGCATGGAAGAAATAAGAAAAGGGAAAACTCAAGCTATATAGGAGTGAGATTAAATAGAGGTTCATACAGCAAATAGGAATACAAGAACAATGCTTATGAAAAAAAGAAGAAAAAAAAATAACAAGAGGCAGTTGGATAGATAAAGAAAATTTATACATTCAGTTGGTAGGATTTTGGAACTATATGAATGTATGAACACATATTTTATCTGATATATATTTTCTTGATATGGAAGTTTATGAGCACTTGTATATGGGTTTTCGGGCTGGGTCATTACATTGTGCGAAGTGATGCATGATTTTAAAATATCGTTTTATTTTTAAATTTGTGTAAATTTAAATTCACAAAATTATATATTAGTTAATAATAAAAAGAAGTTATAAAAAAATAATAAAAAGATATAGTGAAATTAGTTATTTCAGAAATTATTTTGTTTTGAAAAATATTTTGCTTTTTATGAAAAAGAAAATTATTTTTTTTGACTTTGTTTATTTCATAATATATAAACTTTATAATAGAAACATGTATATACATCAATACATTTGCTTATTTCATAAATATATAAGTTTTATAAGAGAAACACGAATACACATCAATACATTTTATAAATAAAAATTATAAAATTGGTTTTTTGTTTGCTATTTGATTAGGTTACTAGAAAGATATTGGTGGTCTTTCTATTTGGTAACATCCTAGATATTAAAATTCTAAAGAATATCAAAATATTTATTAAATTGAATAATATAATATTTTGACGAATTAACTAATTATTAACAAAGATTAATTAGTTTTTTTATTATTAAAAAATAAAATAATACTTAACAACTTATTATTAAAAATCAGCAACAAGAAGCAAAAAAATTAAGTTGTACAGAAAAATAATAATATGCAGAAAATTGAAGAAGACAAAAAAAAAGAAATAAAACAAGTTTGTAATTGTAAGAGGAGCGCTTGCCTAGTTGCACTTTCGAATGCAGTAAAAGAAAAGAACAAGAAGAATAAGAAGAACAAGAACAAGAAGAATGAGTGGTAGTAGTTTGAGTAGTAGTAGCAGCAGCAGTAGTAGCAATATTTGTAATAGTTGCACTAATAGCAGCAGCAGCAATATTAATAGTAGTAGCAATAATAGTAGTAGGAGTTGTAACAGTAGTAGCAGTTGTAGTAGTTGTACCAGTAGTAACAATAACAACAGTAGTAGCAGAGTAACAGTAACAGTAATAGTCTCAGTAGTAGCAACAATATAAGTAACAATAGTAGCAATAGTAATAATATTAATAATAGTAGTAGTATTAGTAGTAGTAGTAGAAGGAGTAATAGTAACTATAAATACCCATGTACTTGATGGCTTTTAGCATCCACCATAAATGAAAACTTGTGTTTCTCAGTTAGTATATCTTACTTTTTTCTCTTATATCTCAACAAATTATTATATTCTGCTAGCCTATCTATTCATTTTTTTTCTAACAAATTGATCATTTTGTCATTTGTAGGTTGATTTGTACATTAAAATTCTTCTTTGATTAAATTAACATGACAAAAAAAAAAATTTCTTATTTAAATTAATTGATTAATTCAAGTAAGAAAATATGAAAAAATGTTGAATAGTTAATAATACTATTAAAATAAACTAGATTTGTTATGATATTACATATAATATAGTAGAACAGTGCTAGCAGTAGTAGTAGCAGTAGTATAAATAGTAACAGTAGCAGCAATAGAAGTAGTGGCGGCTGTAGGTATAGTATCTGTTGTAGGAGTAGTAGCAACAATTGAAGTAACATTAGTAGTAGTATCAGCAGTATTAGTAGTAGTAGCATTGCTAGTAGTCGTAGTAGTAGTAGTAGTACTAGTACCTATAAATACCCATGTACTTGAAAGCTTTTAGTATCAATCACAAATCAAAATTTGAGTGTCTTAATTAGTCTTTCTTATTTCTTCCTCTCATACTTCAACAAACTATTATATTTAGCTAGTCTATCTCTTCGTTTTTTCTAACAAAAACAAATCATACCTAATTGATAATTTTGCCATTTGTAGGTTGATTTATACATTCAAATTCTTCTTCAATTAAATTAATATGGCAACAAATTTTTTTTTTCATTTAAATTAATTGTAGATTGATTTATACATTCAAATTTTTCTTCAATTGAATTAATATGGCAACAAATTTTTTTTTTTCATTTAAGTAAATTAATTAGTTCATGTAACGACCCCGAAAATTTAAAAGGAAAATGTATATAAAGAATATAAGTGCGGAAGCTAAATAAAAGGTTCTGTTTCATATCCCTTACACAATAACTTAAACGTACTAACAATATCAAAAATAAGCCCTCTAAAGGAAAATATTGCAAATGAAAGACTATAAAAGAAATTTATAAACATCTAGGTAACTACTCGCTGTCTTCCTGTAGATCGGGCTCGGGAACCAAGTCCTCCGGATCTGAAATGGTTAAGTAAGGACTGAGCTACACTAGCCCAGTAAAGACATCACACTATATCACTGTCAGGGAAATAAAGGTTGGTAGAAAACCAAAAACATCCAATGGAGCACAAGTTTCAAGTAAATTTATTTATCAATAATCAAACCATTTACCGTCCACTTACCTCAGTGGGATTTATAAAAATGACATATGGAAACAATAACATCATAGATATCATAAGTTCATACATAATCTGTAACATAGTACATGTCATACTTTTATATTTCAATCATCAAACAATAGTTATCCTTTTTTATCAACCTACTAATATCCATGGGGATCCATAGGGGTCCCCACTACCCGTGAACTATTCCCTTAACAAACTTAATTTCTAGGGCCGTCCCCATACCCCGTCCGGTATGGGCGCCAAACAATAAACTTCAATACCCTGTCCGGTATGAGGGTGAAGTGGGCTGTCCCCATACCCCGTCCGGTATGAGCGCCAAAACATTTAAATTCTCCATACTCAGTCCGGTATGAGACAACATTTCCGATAGGGTTCCCTATGGACCTGGTCCGTCCACCATCTCCCAGGATATCTAGTGAGGCTATCAACTTATCCATTTATCAATTCACATACCTTTTCTATTTTTTTCTTAGTTTTCTGTTTCCCACATAAACATGAATACTTAAACAATTAACGAGCACCCAACAAGGCAAGAATATTATTAGATTCATGAAATCAGGCAGAAATAAAGTAAGTAGTGATTCATATATTCAAAACCCTAGAATGAATAAAGCAGATACCATACTGCATTTAAATCTGTAAAATAAACCAAATAGGAACTGACAGAGAAATACGTCCGGTTCGGCCTCCATTAGCAACCGTAATAAATTACGTGTATCTATATAATTCATATTAGACTTTAATCCCGCGATAGAAAATAGGGTGAGGGATCCTTACTTGATTCGAAGTCTAAAACCAGTTTTTCACTGCGCTTACGGGCAGTCCCTAGATTCCCTGAATTTTTTTTTGGGAAATAAAACACACTTACGGTACCTGCACATGTCCCCAAATAACTCAAAATAAGACTGAGGGCTTACTCGGCCAATTTTGAAATTCCAGCACGGCGGCTCTGCCGTGTTCCGGCGACGGCATCGCCGCTTGCGGCAGTGATCCATCTCGGGTTGGCCGTTTTAGCCAAACTTACATTGGTTCCTGTGATAAAACACCCCTAGGGCCATCGGTGGGCTGAAAAAACACCGAAAATCAAAACTTATCAGCCGCGGGGCTCTCCGGTGTGGCGACTCCTTCAGCTCGAGTCGCGATTTGGTGTTTTGCTCTGGTCAACCTGTAGAGGAAGGAACGGTGGTCACAGTGGCGTAAAAATTACATCAAACGGGAATCGAGAAGGGCCGCATCGGAGGCAAAAACTAAGAAAACCCGCAGCGGCGTCGCTGGGCTTTGACAGTATTTTTCGACCAATTGCCAGTGTTTTGGCTCCATTTTGGCCACAAGTGCGTTTAGAATCGAAATCCGAGCCAAGGAGAGAATTTTTACCTCCTTTGGCGGCTGAAAAGTGCTCCGTTGCGGTGGCGGGTTGCGGCGGTCAGTTCTCCAGTGGCTGGGCTGTCTTCTCCGGTGAGGGCTCTAGCGGCTAGGGTTAGGGTTTGGGTGTGGATGAGATTATTTATAACCTTCTGCTTTTAATCTGAGCCGTCCATCGCGATTTAATCTGGACTGTCTGATCGCGATTAAATAAGAAATGAATCTGGGTCGTTTATCGTGATGCAATCTGGGCCGTCCGTACGCATGCAATCTGGACCGTCCGTACGCACTTTTGATCTGGGTCGTCCGTGCGCACGGGAATGGATCTCAACCATTCGATCACGTGCACACGGATAGCCTATGTGGCTCCCTTCCGCGTGGCCTCCCGCGTTAGCGTCTCTGCCACGCGACGTGTCCTAGTTGGCCGGGGCTGCTGACTGGGCTGCTGAAGTGGCGCAATTTTTTTAAATTATATTTTGACCCCCAGTTTTCGATTTTCTTTTCAAAAACACCCTCAGAACCCAAATTTTCACTGTTTTTTCTCAAAATTGTTTTCAATTAAATCCCAAAAATAATTTTATCCCTTTTTATTATTATTATTATTTTTATTTCTATTTAATTAAATCAAACTAATTTAAAAACATATATTATTACATAATAAATTACAATAAAATTTAAAATACAATAAAATAATATATAAAATAATAATAATAATTTTGGGTATTACAACTAAGTAAGAAAATCTGAAAAAAAATAATAGATACTTAATAATACAAATAAAATAAACTAGATTTTTTGTGGTGTTATATATAATGCAATAGTAATAGCAATAGTAGTAGCAGCAGTAAAAGCAGTAGTAGTAGTAACAACAACAGTATTGCCAATAGTAGTAGTAACAGTGGTAGTAACAGTAGTAAAAATAGTAATAGTAGTAGCAATAGTAGTTGCAGTAGCAGTAATAGCAGTAGTAGTAGAAGTATCAATAACAGTATTAGAAGTAGTTGTAGTAACAGTGGTAGTAGTAGTAGCAGTAGCAGTACCAATAACAGTATTAGCAGCAGCAACAGTAGAAATAATAGCAGTAGCAGTAGTACCTACTGTAGTAGTAATAGCAGTGATAACAATAGTAAAAGTAATAGTAGTAATAACAGTAGTAGTAGTATTCATAGTAGTAGTAGCATTAATAATATTAGTAGTAGTACTAGTACTTATAAATACTCGTGTACTTGAAGGCTTTTAGCATCAACCACCAATCAAAACTTGAGTTTGTTAATTAGTCTCTCTTACTTCTTCTTATAATATTTCATCAAATTATTATATTAACCTAGCATATCTCTTCATTTTTTCTAACAAAAATAAATGAAGATTAATTGATCATTTTTCTATTTATAGGTTAATTTATACATTCAAAATCTTCTTCAATTGAATTAATGTGACAACAAAATTTTTGTTTTACCCATTTAAATTAATTAATTAATTGAAGTAAAAAAATCTGAAAAAAAAAATGCTGGATAGTTAATAATACTATTAAATTAAACTAGATTTTTTTATAGTGTGACATATAATATAGTAGTAGTGACACTAGTAGTAGCAACAGCAGTAGCAGTATCAGTATTAACTGCAGTAGTAGTAGCAGTAATATAAATAGTAGAAATAGTAACAATAGTAGCACTAGGAGCAGTAGTGGCTGTATCAGAAGCAACTGCTGTAGCAGTAGTAGCAACAATAGAAGTAACAGTATTAGCAGTAGTAGTAGTATTAGTAGTAGTAGTAGTATTAGTATTAGTAGTATTAATAGAAGGAGTACTAGTACCTATAAATACCCATGTACTTGAAGACTTTTAGTATCTACCACAAATCAAAACTTGAGTTTATCAATTAGTCTCTCTTACTTCTTCCTCTCATATTTCAGCAAATTATTATATTCAGTTAGCCTATCTCTTGATTTTTTCTAACAAAAACAAATTAAGCCTAATTGATCATTTTGCCATTTATTGGTTGATTTATACATTTAAAATCTTTTTCAATTGAATTAATATGATAACAAAACTTTTTTCCTCGTTTAAATTAATTAATTTATTCAAGTAAATTTAAAAACAATGTTGGATAGTTAATAATGCTATTAAAATAAAATATATTTTTTATGTTATTACACATAATGCAGTAGTAGTAACAGTAGTAGTAGCAATAGTAATAGCGGTAGTAACAGCAATAGAAGTAACAGTAGTAGTAGTACAAGTAGTATTAGTAGTAGAAATAGCATTTGTAGTAGTAGTAGTACCTATAAATACCCATGTACTTGAAGACTTTTAGTATCAACCACAAATCAAAACTTAAGTTTCTCAATTAGTCTGTCTTACTTCTTGCTCTCATATTTCAACAAATTATTTTATTTAGCTAACTTATCTCTTTATTTTTTCTAATAAAAATAAATCAAACCTAATTGATAATTTTACTATTTGTAGGTTGATTTTTACATTCAAATTCTTCTTCAATTGAATTAATATGACAATAAAACTTTTTTTTCTTCATTTAAATTAATTAATTATACCTAGCATATTAATTCATTTTTTCTAACAAAAACCAATGAAGATTAATTGATCAAGTTTCTATTTATAGGTTAATTTATACATTTAAAATCTTCTTCAATTGAATTAATGTGACAACAAAACTTTTTTTTCCTTATTTAAATTAATTAATTAATTAAAGTAAGAAAATCTGGAAAAAAATGCCGGATAGTTAATAATACTATTAAAATAAACTAATTTTTTTATGTTATTACATATAATGCAGTGGTAATGACAGTAATAGTAGTAGGAGTAGCAGCAGTAGTAATAATAATATTAGCAGCAGCAGTAGCAACAATAGTAGTAGCAGTAGTAGTAGCAGAAATAGCAGAAGTGGTGGCTGTAGCAGTAGAACCTAATGTAGTAGTAGTAACAGTAGTAGTTACAATAGAAGTAACAGTAGCAGCAGTAGCAGAAATAGTAACAGTAATAGCAATAGCAGCAGTGGTAGCTATAGCAATAGTATATGTTGTAGAAATAGTAGCAATAGTAGCTGCAATAGAAGTAATAGTAGTATCAGTAGTAGAAATAGTAATAGTAGTAGCAATAGCAGCAGTGGCAGCTATAGCAGTAGTACCTGTTGTAGCAGTAGTAGCAGTAGTAGTAGTATTAGGAATAATACTAGTAATAGTAGTACTACCTCTAAATACCCATGTACTTCAAAGTTTTTAGCATCAGTGACAAATCAAAACTTGAGTTTTTCAATTAGTCTCTCTTATTTCTTACTCTCATATTTAATCAAATTATTATATTCAACTAGCCTATCTCTTCATTTTTTCTAACAAAAATAAATGAATCCTAATTGATCATTTTTCTATTTGTAGGTTGATTAATACATTCAAAATCTTCTTCAATTGAATTAATGTGACAACGAACCTTTTTTTTCCTTACTTAAATTAATTAATTCAAGTAAGAAAATCTAAAAAAAAAATGTTGGATATTTAATAATGCTATTAAAATAAACTTGATTTTTTGTGTTATTACATATAATGCAGTAGTAATAACAGTAGAATTAGTAGCAATAGCTGTAGCAGTATTAGTAGTAGTAGTAGTAGTAGTGGTAATAGTAGTACTAACAGTATTAGCAGCAGTAGTAGTAATGACTTTAACAGTAGTAGCAGTAGTAGCAACAATAGAAACAACAGTAGCAGTAGAAGTAGCAGAAGTATTACTAGTAGTAGTACCATTAGTAGTAGTAGTAGTAGTATTAATAATAGTAGTAGTAGTAGTAGTAGTAGTAGTAGTACCTATAGATACCCATGTACTTGAAGGCTTTTAGTATCAACCACAAATCAAAACTTGAGTCTTTCAATTCGTCTTTCAATTCGTCTCTCTTACTTCTTCCTCTCATATTAACAAATTATTATATTCAGCTCGCCAATTTATTCATTTTTTTAATAAAAATAAATAAATTCTAATTGATCATTTTGCCATTTGTAGGTTAATTTGTAATTCAAATTCTTCTTCAATTGAATTAATATGGTAATGAAACTTTTTTCTCATTTAAATTAATTAATTAATTTCAAGTAAAGAGATCTAAAAAAAAGAAAGAAAGAAAGAGGGGGGGAAACGACGCTGTTTTGAAGAGGGGAAAAAGATGTTTTTTTGAAGAGGGGAAAAACGACGTCGTTTTGAAAGGGGAAAAACGACGTCGTTTTGAGGAAACTGGTGGGATATAAATAGGGGACGGGGAAGGAAAGAAAAAGGAAAGAAAAGAAAAAAAATAAAAGAGAAAAAAAAAATAAAGAAAGAAAAGAGCGAGAAGGAGAAAGAAGAAAGGAAGGAAGGTTCCAGAAAGAGAGAGAAGCGAGACGGGAGAGAAAAGGAGACCGCAGACGGTGATAGCGTGATCGGCAGGAGGAAGGATGATGGAAATGGGAGGTACGGTAAAAATTCAATTTCCTGTGTAGATTTAGGATTTAAAATGTGGATGAGAAATTTGGAGGTGTGGTGTGGATTGGTGTATGCTCATGGAGGTGGCGGTGTATGGAGGAGGCCGTGTAGGGTGTGTGTGTGCGTTGAGTGAGGTAGGTGGAAGGAAGTTAGCCACGTGAGTACCGCAGGATGAGAGAGAAGGAGGATGGTGGTGTGAGTGAGGTCCGAGAGAGAGGTAGGGGTGCAGAGTGAGTGGAGGCCGGGAGAGAGAAGGATTTGTGGTGTTAGTGAGATGTGTGAGAGGGAGCTGGCCTGCGTGAGCATTGCGGGAGGAGAGAGAAAGAGTAGTGGTGTGAGTGAGGCATGAGAGGGAGCTGGCCTGCGTGAGCATCGCGGGAAAAGAGAGAAAGATTTGATAGTGGTGAGAGTGAAGTTCGAGAGAGAGGTAGGGAGGCAGAGTGAGTGAAGGTCGGGAGAGAAAAGGATTCGCGGCGTGAGTGAGGTCTATGAGGGAGTGGAGTGTGATTGCTGGAGCCTTGGGAGAGAGTAGGACCGGGTGAGCAGCAAGGGGGAAAGAGAGGAGGAGTAGGCAGCATGAGTGGAGTTTGTGACGGAGGGGGAAGGCGGTGTGAGTGGGAACACTTAGAGTATGCCACAGATAGAGGGGGAAACGAGGAACAGTGGGAGGTTGGGATTAATGCAAGCATAGGAAAGGAAAACGGGGTTGGGAGTAGAGTTATGCTGGGACATTTGAGAGTAGGAAAGGGAGACTTGTGGAGCGTGCATGGTGGAAAATTACACGTAGGTGGCCGTGCCTTGATGGTTGGCAACAGGAATTTGCGGTTGTGCGCAGGTTAAGTATTACTGGATACACTATAGAGGGAAACACCGACCTTGGTGGTTACGAGTAGAGAGAGTAGGTTGGCCACCGATGATGGTATTAGTCGGGAGATTCCGATGGACAGGGGGCTAGGTCGCCAATATTGGTGATGGGAAAGAATGGTAACTGTGTGCGTGTATGGCCCATTAGTGGTCGAGAGCTGGCTAAGGGTCACCGATGTTGGTGACATTAGAGAATGATAACTGTGTGCGTGTGTGGCCCATTAGTGATCGAGATGTGGCTAATGGTCGCCGATGTTGGTGACGGGAGAAAATGATAACTGTGTGCGTGTATGGCCCATTAGTGGTCGAGAGGTGGTTAATGGTTGTCGATGTTGGTGATGGGAGAGAATGATCAATGTGTGTCTGTGTGGCCCGATAGGGGTCGGTAGGTGGATGATGGTCACCGATGTTGGTGACGAGAGTGAATGATAATGGTGTGCGTGCGTGGCCTAGTAGGGGTCGAGAGGCGAACGGTGGTGGACAATTTTTGGTGGTGGGTGACGATGCTGGCACGCCTAGGGTGGCGTTGGGGGACGGTAACCCTAGATAGGTATGATCGTTGGGATACAGGGGTGAGCTTTAGCCCTGAGTAGCCTCATAGTGATAGTAAGGGGGGGCTTGGGTTAAGTAATGAAATATTAGTAGAAGTATGGGGTTTTATATTGTTGCATCTCACATGTAATTTGATTTTTACTGTACTGAGTTATATGGACTCACTCTTTACTCTTTACAGATGATGAAGGAACGGAGTCTGGATCGAAGTTGCTGACGTCCAAACCTAGTGTATAGAGCAACAGGATAAAGATTTTCTTTTCTTTTGACAGTGTGTGTAAAAGTGATGGTAGTGTAGATAGCGAGTATGGTTGTATTGTATGCGATGTCTCATGCATGATTGTAGGTTTATCTTGACCATTGAATATTAGATCGTGATAGCGTTTCTATGTGCATGACTGATTTGATTATGGAATTGGTTGTTTTTAATTACGCCCTAGACGTGAGAAGAGGAAAAAGGAAAAAAGAAAAAAACGGGCCATTATAGTTGGTATTAGAGCAAATTAAGAATACTACTAATGGGTGCCACTATCTTACAGGTGAGTCGAGGGAGGTGACGAAGAAGGGAAGGGGCAGACCCCGTCGTGAGTCTACTCCAGGGGCCCCACGACGAGCACCGGGGTTTCACAATGTAGCACTTGCTGCATTTCAAGGGTCGTCCCCGTGCCACGCTGTACCCCCTCCCGCGCAGCCAAGACACGCTACCAGCCCATCGGCAACCCATGTAGAGTAGTCCGGCGTGCAACAAAAGGACTTTAATCGGCTGTGCAGAGTGGTTGAGAGCCTAGCTACCATGATCAGGGATAGAGAAATGAAGTCGGAGGTAGCATCGGTGCCACAACAAGGGGTTCACATAGGGGTAGTGGATACAAGCATAATTGAGAAATACCGAAGGCTGAACCCTCCTGCCTTTAATGGGGGTTCTAACCCATTGGTGGCGGAGGATTGGATAAAAAAAATAGAAAAATTATTGGAAGTGATGACTGTGACCACGGAACAGAGGGTACAGCTGGCTACATTCATGTTAAGAGGGTCCACCGAGTGTTGATGGAAATTGAAAGGAGGAGCTCTGGTCTCCCCAATCACTTGGGAGGTGTTCCTAGAAGCTTTCAATGCAGAGTACTTTCCAGATTTTCTGAGACAGCGAAAGGAAAGAGAGTTTACCGAACTTAGACAAGGGAGATTGTCTGTGGTGGAATATGCCGAGAAATATATAGATTTGGGCCGGTTTGGGCTCGAGGTCATGATGAATGAAACCAATAAGGCCAAAAGATTCGAGAAGGGGTTGCGATTGGAATTGTATCATCAGGTGGCTATGTTTGCATTACCTACATATCAGATGGTATTGGAAAAGGCACAGTTAATAGAGGCATTGTATAAGGAACATGCTGATAATAATAAAGGACCTTCCAGTTATAGACGACCACCACCATCATCCGGTCAAACAGAGAAGAGGTAGAGAATGGTTCAAGAGGCAGCCCCGGGACATCAGATGGCCCTGAGCAACTCGATGTGCCCACGGTGTGGTAAAAACCATGGAGATCAGCCATGTATGAGTGGCGGTCGAGGCGGCTATCGGTGTGGGAGCACACAACACTTCATACGGGATTGTCCACTGCCGAGAGAGTCTGGTCGACCGTTGGTTCAAGGGTGGGTATTTGTCATGACCGTTCCGGAGGCGACCGCTACTTTAGGAGTAATACAAGGTATACTTTACATTTCAAATATTCCTGCTAAAGTACTAATTTACCCTGGTGCCACACATTCATTTGTATCGCCTAGGTTTACATCTAGAATAGGGATAGAACCTCGGGTGTTAGATCGGGTATTAGTAATATCTACGCCAACTAATGGCGCTTTATGTACTGATGCAATGTTTGACGCCTATAGGGTAGAGATAGAGGGGAGAAAGTTAAAGATAGATTTAATTTTACTAGACATAAAAGATTTTGATGTAATACTAGGAATGGATTGGCTTGCTGCCCAACACGCCCATGTAGACTGTTTCTGCAAGAGGGTAGTGTTTAAATTGCCTAATGAAGAACCTTTTTCTGTATGGAGAAAATCAATGAATAAATGAATTTTACGTTGAAATAATGTATTAGCATAAATATATGCACGAATTACAGTTTATCTATGTCCTTGATAGGGAACGAGGGAAAGAGACTTACACTCCAGGAGATACTAGTGGTAAGGGATTTCCCAGACATATTTTCGGACGACCTTCCTGGACTGCCACCCAATAGAGAGGTCGAATTCATGATAGAACTTCAGCCCGGCACCCAGCCCATCTTCAAGGTTCCCTATAGGATGGCGAGGTCAGAACTAATAGAGTTAAGTAAACAGTTACAAGAGTTACTGGATAAGAAATTTATTCGGCCTAGCGTGTCACCGTGGGGAGCCTCGGTATTGTTTGTTAAGAAAAAGGATGGGACTATGAGAATGTGCATTGATTATAGAGAACTAAACCAAGTGACAATAAAGAATAAGTATATGTTACCCAGGATCGAAGATTTATTTGATTAGTTACAAGGGGCACAAGTATTTTCAAAAATAGATCTGTGTTTGGGGTATCATCAGCTATGGGTAAGAGCCGAAGACATTGCTAAGACGGCATTCCGCACTAGGTATGGACATTATGAATTTCTGGTGATGCCTTTTGGACTAACAAATGCTCCTGCGGTGTTTATGGATCTTATGAATCGGGTGTTTAGACCCCTACTGGATTGCTATGTCATTGTCTTTATAGATGACATATTGATTTATTCGAAGGATTCGGGAGAACAGGCGAAACATCTAACAACTATGCTAGGGATGCTCCAGAAAGCTAAACTGTATGCAAAGTTTAGTAAATGTGAGTTCTGGTTGGATCATATAGCATTCTTGGGCCATATCGTGTTAAGAGATGAGTTATCAGTGGACCCAGTGAAAATAGAAGCAGTGGTGAAGTGGGAAAGGCCAAAGACTGTGACAGAGATCAGAAGTTTTTTGGGGTTGGCGGGAAATTACTATCGGTTTGTGTGAGGGTTATCGAGTATTTCGCCACCTCTTACCAAGTTAACAAAAAAGAATGTGAAGTTTGAATGGGATGAGAAGTGTGAGAGCAGTTTTCAAGAGTTGAGACACAGATTGACTACTACCCCAATATTGGCCATTCCGTCGGAAGAAGGTGATTTTACAGCGTATAGCAATGCATCTCATGTGGGGTTGGGTTGTGTATTAATGTAAAGGGGGAAGGTTATGGCATATGGGTCCCGACAGTTAAGGACACACAAAAAGAATTATCCAACACATGATTTAGAGTTGGCTGCAGTAGTCTATGCTTTAAAACTGTGGCGACATTACTTATATGGGAAAACATTTGAAATTTATATAGATCATAAAAATTTATGTTCATGCAGTGGGAATTGAATATGCTACAGAGGAGATGGATGGATTTGTTGAAAGATTTCGATTGTAGGGTCAAGTATCACCCCGGATGGGGAAATGTGGTGGCGAATGCTCTTACTTGTAAGAGTACCGGGGTGCTAGCCCATTTGATGGTGTATGAGTGGTGTTTGCGGGAAGCCATGCAACACCTATGTATTCAAGATGGGGACAATGGAAGGTATGTGGCTAGTTTGAGGGCACAACCAACCTTGGTTCAGAAAATAAGAGAGGGACAATTGGTGGACACCGAGATACAGAGGATCCGAAAGGGGGTAGAACAGGGGATAGTAAGAGATTTTGGAGTGAAGGATGATGGAATACTCAGATTTTAAACCAGAATGTGCATTCCCAAAGATCGTGCGATACGAGAAGAGATACTCAGTGAGGCATATGACACCAAGTTTTCCATACACCCGGGAAGTACTAAGATGTATAAAACCTACAGAAAAGTTTCTGGTGAAGGGGCATGAAGAGAGATGTGGTCGAGTATGTGTCAAGGTGCTTGATATGCTAGCAAGTGAAGGCAGAGCATAAGAGGCCTAGGGGTTTGTTACAGCCATTACCCATACCCGAGTGGAAGTGGGAACATGTATCTATGGATTTTATGACCGAGTTGCCAAGTAATCGTAAGAGACATGATAGTATTTGGGTAGTGGTTGATCGTCTAACTAAATCTTCTCATTTTTTAGCAATGAAAGTGACTGATTCAGTGGAGCAGTTGGCCAAACTGTATGTTATAGAGGTGGTAAGGTTACACGACATTCCTATATCGATTGTTTCCGATCGGGATTTTCGATTCACCTCCAAATTTTGGAGAGGGTTGCAATAGGCTTTGGGTACTAAATTGAGTTTTAGCACAGCTTTTCACCCACAAACGGATGGGGAGATGGAGAGAACGATACAAGTATTGGAAGATATGTTGAGAGCCTGTGTTATTAATGTGGGGGGAGATTGGGAGGACATGTTACCCTTAATAGAATTTACATACAATAATAGTTATCATGCCAGCATCGGAATGACTCCTTATGAAGCTCTGTATGGTCGACCCTGTAGGTCACCGGTGTGTTGGAGTGAAGTGGGAGAAAGACAGTTGTTGGGACCAAAAATGGTAGAGGAAACTACAGCTAAGGTGCTGGTGATACGATAGAATTTACAAGCGGCTCAGAGTAGACAGAAGGGTTACACAGACAATCGCAGGAGAGATTTGAGCTTTGAAGTAGGGGATCATGTATTCCTAAAGGTATCTCCCGTGAAGGTTTTATTGAGGTTTGGGAAGAAAGGGAAGTTAAGTCCCTGTTTCATAGGGCCATTTGAGATTTTGGAGAAGGTGGGGGTGGTTGCGTACAGGGTAGCGCTCCTTCCTCAGTATAGTGGGGTTCACAAAGTGTTTCACATATCCCTACTACGAAAATATCACCCGAATCCGAATCATATTTTAAGGTGGGAATCGTTACCATTGGAGAGTGACTGGTCTTATGAAGAGGAGCCAATCCGGGTTCTCAAACGACAAGAAAGGAAGTTGAGAAGCAGGGTGATACTTATGGTGAAGATACAATGGAGGCATCATGCGACGGAGGAGGAGGCAACATGGGAACAGGAGGACGAGATGAGACAAAATTATCCAAGATTGTTCGGAGGTAAGATAACAAAATTTGAGGGACCAAAATTTTTTTTAAGGGGGAGTATATGTAATAACTGGAAAAAAAAGAAAGAAAAGAAAGAAAGAAAGAGGGGGGAAACGACGCCGTTTTGAAAAGGAAAAAACAACGTCATTTTGAAGAGGGGAAAAACGATGTCATTTTGAGGAAACTGGTGGGATATAAATAGGGGATAAGGAAGAAAGAAAAAGGAAAGAAAAAAAAAGAAAAGAGAAAAAAAATAGAGAAAGAAAAGAGCAGGAAGGAGAAAGAAGAGAGGAATGAAGGTTCTAGAAAGAGAGAGAAGGGAAGCAGAGCAGAGAGGAGCGAGACGGGAGAGAAAAGGAGACTGCGGATGGTGATAGTGCGATCGACAGGAGGAAGGAAGATGGAAATGGGAGGTATGGTAAAAATTCAATTTCATGTGTAGATTTAGGATTTGAAATGCGGATGAAAAATTTGGAGGTGTGGTGTGGATTGGTGTATGCTCATGGAGGTGGCGGTGTACGGAGGAGGCCGTGTAGGGTGTGTGTGTGTGGTGAGTGAGGTTGAATGTGCCTACCTGGAATCCCTTCTCCAACTCTTGGTCACTACCTATCTTTTCCTCAACGACTCTTGTGTACTTCCAGAATTTTCTTTTCCTCTTATTTTTTCTTCTTTTTTTCCTTTCCTGAACCATTACTTGATGAAATTAACCTCATTATCTTAGCCATATCTAACCAGATTTATGCATGAAATACTTGAACCACCAACACATGTGAGTCCTCTTTTTCAAACACTAAATGCCCATATTTAACATTTATTTCAAAAATAAGGAAACACACATGTATGTACGCCCATTTGTAAATTCATATGACGCTATACCTTACTCTGTTTTCCATATTTCCATTCTAAATTTTCCTCATGCAATTTAATAAACTAACATGCACTTTAAACTCAAATTTGAATTGAAAAGTGCTGAATCTTACCTCTTGCTCCCAACAACAATGTTGATCTGGTAGTTATTTCCCTCGTTCGTTCTTCTTTCTCTTTGCCTTCCTCGCCATCCGTCGACAACCTCACTCTTTCTCTTACATCCTGTTTGGATAAATTTTAGTGATGGTTAATTAATGTCAGTGATTGGATGCCACTGACAGAGGATGAGAATGATAAAAAAAATTTATGTTAGGATGATTGTATATTAATGTATGTAACACCCAACATTTAATTTTTTATTTTTTTTATATATATAATTATTTATTAATTGAATTGAATTTAATTTAATTTAATGAAAATAATAATAATAATAATAATAATAAAAAGGGTGAAAAAAATTAGTTAAGGATTAAATTGAAAATAATTTTGGAAAAAATGGGTGAAAATTTGGGTTCTGGAGAAATTTTTGAAAGAAAAATCAGAAACTAGGGATTAAAATGCAATTTAAAAAAATTGCACCATGTCAGATGCTCAGTCAGCAGCCCTGACCAACCAGGATGCGCCTGGTGGCAGAGGTGCTGACGCGGGAGGCCACGCGGGGGGGAGCCACGTGGGCGATCCACGTGTGCACAATCAAATGGCTGATGTCCGTTCCTGCGTGCACGGACGACCCATATTTAATCGTGCACGAATGGCCAAGATTGAATCGCGCATGGACGACCCAGATTGAATTGCGATGAACGGCCCAGATTCACTCCCTATTTAATCGCGATAGGACGGTCCAGATTAAAAGTGATGGACGACCCATATCAAAAGTGGATGGGTATAAATAACCCCATCCCCACCCAAACGCTAACCCTAGCCACCAGAACCGCTCGTCGGAGAAGATAGTCTAGCCACCAGGGAGCCGACCGCCGCCACCCACCGCCGCACCAGAACTTTTTCTGACCGCTAAAAGAGGTAAAAATTTCTCCTCTCGTATGAAATTCAATTTTAAACCCACCCATGGCCAAATCAAAGTGAAAGAATCGGTCAATTGGCCGGAAAACACCGCCGAAGCCCGGTTGCGCCGCCACAGAAAATTTCACAAACCACCTCCGATGAGGCTCTCCCCGATTCCCGTTTTCGTTCCCTGGGACTGATTTTGGTTTATTTGGGACATTTGTAGGTACTGTAAGCGCGTTTTAGTTCCCGAAGAAAAATTTAGAGAACCTAGGGATCGCCCGTAGGCATAGTAAACTATTTAGCTTTTCGGCATCAAATCAAGTAAGGACCCCTCACCCTATTCCCTATCATAGAATTGAAGTTTAAATAAATAATAATATGGTCTTTTGTAAAAATTAAATAGATGTGTTTAATTAATTACGGATTGTTAATGGAGCCCAAATCAGATACTGTTTTATGTTGATTTCTGTTGATTTATTGTATAGTCTAAAAGCATGATGGTATCCAGTTTATATATTATATGGTTTAAATGTATGTATTACTGCCTTACTTGACCACTGTTTGATTTTGGGATCTAAGATATGATTGCATTGTTGGATGTATGTTTACTTGTTTATGTATTTATGTTTGATTTGGTAACGGCGACTAAGGAAAAATTTGAAAGGGGTATGAGCTAATAAATAGATAAGATGACAGCCTCACTAGATATCCTGCAAGATGGTGGACGGACTGGATTCATAGGAAACCCTACCATGAACGTTGTCTCATACCGGACAGGGTATGGAGACTTGGTAATTTGGCGCTCATACCGGACAGGGTATGGGGACGGCCCACTTCACCCTTATACCGGACGGGGTATTGAAGTTTAATGTCTTGGCACTCATACCGAATGGGGTAGGGGGTCGACTATGTAATTAAGACTGTTAAGGAAAAGGGTTCACGTGTAGCGGGGACACCCCCTATGGATCTCCATGGATACTAGTGAGCTGGTGAAATGACAAACAGTTATGATTTAGTTATTGTTAATGAATATGAATTTATGATATGTTCTATGTTATGGATTGTGCATGAAGTTATGATCTGTATGATGTTATTGTCTTTATAGGTTGTTTCCATAAATTCCACAATGGTAAGTGAACTGTAAATGATTTTACGATTGATAAACGAATATGCTAAATTTAGTGCTCCATTAGTTATTTTGATTTTCTACCAACCTTTGCTTCTGTGCTGGTGTTATAATGTGATATCCTTACTGGGCTAGTGTAGCTCACCCCTTATTTAACCATTTTAGATCAAGAGGACTTGGTTCCCGAGCCCAATCCGCAAGAAGATTACGAGTAGATGCTAGATACTTTATATTTTTTTTTACTTTTCTCATTTCTCGTGTTTCTTTCAGAGGATTCATTCTGTGATGTTTATTTAGTATTTTTAAGTTATTGTGTAAGGGATGTAAAGCTTAACCTTTTATTTTGCTTTCGCACTTAATTATTATATATTTTCTTTTGAATTTTTGGGGTCGTTTAGTAGCATATTTTTGTTTGGATGATAGGATAGTATGGTTGTATTTTCAGTCAAATTACTATTTTACCCATACTTATTATATGTAATAGTAAATGGTATATAAGTATCTAATGAAAAAAATAAATCGTTTACCAATATAATTACATTTGTATTTAAATAAATAATTATTACACATAATTAAATTAAATTTTTTTATTTAATAAAATAAATAATAATTTATGAGGATAAAAATAGAATTAAGTATATTATATGTGGGTATAAGGGAAAAAAAAGTAACATACCGGTCACATACTACTGATTCGTTAGTTTTAAAATTTATTCCAAATTTGTCAGTCAGATACCGTTTGCTACCAGTGGAAGTTGAAATAAAGATGATTTTTTCACACCTATGGAGTAGCATACATTAAAATTCTATGATTCACCACGATCCAAACTGGGTGGTAGGGTTTCTTCCTTTTTTTGTGTAGAAACAATGCCTTTTATATAGTAGCTAAAATTAAATTGCAGCCTTCCATTACATAATGAGATCTGGATCGTTGATCTCTTATTTCCTTATAAAATTTTTAAGTTTCTTCCTCCTTTTTTTTTATTGGGATGATACACACATACTTGGATTTGAGATGGAATATTTTTTGTAAACCGTTGAACTTTGTTGGGTTTTTTTTTTTCTCTCTTTTTTTTATGTGTTTCTGAAAAGCTAATTTAAGCTTGACCCAAACATTTGCTTCAATTTGGCCCCTAACAGAAAAGCTCAATACAGGTGGGTCATATTTTGTGCACTATCTATATAAATTTTTTTATATAGTGATATAATATTATTTATGAATCACACAATAAATATTTTAATAAATAAATTATATTATTTTTATAAATTTTAAATTTAATTATTTATATAAATTTTTAATTGTAATACGAATTTTAATTAAACAATTAATTTACTTAAATATTAAAATGTTCCTGTAGTTACAAAATTAATAGAAATCTTCTATATAATTCTAAATCTCCCAATGTATGTCATATATCTTCTTTTTATTTTAAATATATTATCTTCAAAAATAAATGAATTTCTTTTGCATATTCAAATTTATTTGAAACCTTTCTTTACATTTATTGATATTTAAATATTTTTTATTTTTTATTTAAATTACTTTAAATCTTTATATCTATCTATTTTTAGCAGTTTTAATCATTTAAAAAAATTAAAAAATTTTAATAAAATACAAAATTACAAGTACAACAAAAAATAGATCAAAATTTGAATAGTAAAAATATTATTTTGTCCTTAATATAATTTTTACATTGTGAAAAAGACCAATATAACCTTAATTATCAACCACATAATAAAATTGAAATAATATAATTAACCCAAAAAAATTCCAAATACAGTATCTTCAAGAAACATAAAAAAATAAATTTTATTTATAAATACATGATAATATACATGATTAATTGATAAAGCAATGAAGAAAAAAGAGACAAAAGACAAGTTAGCAAATGATCCTTCAAAATTATAATTAGCAACTCATTGAACAATATTTATAATTGTAATATTGGGTATTTTCCTTTTCAATTGCATTATTAATTTTTTCCGGTGCTTTTGTTTCCTTGCAATATTATTTAACACTTTACATAATATTTTTAAAATAAATTTAAATTTAAATATTTCAGTAATTAATTTTTTTAAAATAAATTTAAATTTAAATATTTCAGTAATTAACTGCTAATTCTAATTATATATAATTTTATAAATATAATTAAATAATTATTCAAATAATAGCTTGGAGGGGCCTTTAACTACTTCAATAAGATCCAAACTTAAATTTTTATTGTAACATTTTATTGAGAATTTTTTTTTCAGTTACAAAAAAAAATTTAAATAATAAAAATTAATAAGAAGTTATTAATAATATATAATGTTAAATCTTTTAATGTTTGTAAAATTTAGATTAATTTTCTCAAAAAAATATGTTACCTATATTAATTTTCTGTCTCTTCTTCAATTTTTTGCTTTAAATTCTGTAATTATTTCATTGCTTCTTTAGATATTATTCTATTTTAGAGAATATTTTCAATTACATTTTTAAGGAATTCTATTCGTAAAGGTACTTTGGCAACTCCAAGCCACTGAGTAATTCATCTGGAAACAAGAAGAAGAAATGAAACCTAAGAACCTTCATTTGTTTGTACTACCTGATAAGTTCAATTTAGAGGACCAAATTCCTTTTCAAGGAGGGGAGAATGTAATAGCTTAGATTTTTTGAATTTTAGTTTCTCGCATTTGGTATGGTTGATTAAGTGTTTATATGTATCTAGAAAGATGTAGTACGGATAAGAACTGGGTTTAATTATAAATAGGAAGGAAATAGTAAAATTAGGTTAAGGGAAATCCCTTAATAGTGAGAATATTCCCTCAAAGGGAAAATCATTCGGCAAAAAAATATTTCTCATGGCTAAAACATCTTAAGAAGATGCAAAGCATTCCTAGACTATGAGAAAATTGTTTGAAGTGAAAGTCAAAAGAGAACGGGAAGCTAGGTTATGTATGAAAACCTTAATTCCTGAATAATGGGAGAGAATGACATTTATGATTGAAACGTCTCCCGAGACAAAAATACATAGAATTTGAAGCCTAAATTTGGTAGAAGGTAAGCTAAAACATGAAAGAAGAGAGATGTTAAAAAAAATATTTTTGTAGAAGAAAATTTGGGATAAAATTAAGGAAAACTGATAGACATATAGAGAAGTTTATAACAGCTTGCTATTTAGGCCTTATGGGCTTAGGTGGGCCTAAAGAGTCTAATGAACTCTATTTCAGCTCTATTTTGGAGTTAAACGGAAAAAAGGATGGATAAGGACGAGGAAGCAAATGGAAGATTATGGAAGAATCTAGAATAAGAATGAAATAACATGACGAAAGATGACAACTTTTTAGATGAAATGACATTATGAATAGTGATAACTTTTAGATAAAGTGACATAACGTAATGTGACAACCTTTTGATGAAGTTACATGGTGGAAAGGTGGGAACTTTTCTCTCGTGGCTCCTCAGTCCTATAAATAGGAGATGAGGGAATGGAGGAAGAGACACTATGGATGAAAGAAAAATAGTGAGCAGCATAGAGACGAAGGAAGAAGAAAGAGTATGAAAGGTATGATTTTTTTAGAGTATTGTGAGTATTATAGATAAAAACCTTAGAGAAACACACCATGCATGCTCTAATTATAAAAAACCAAGTGAAGAAAAAACCAAAAATTAAGTGCTAATGGTTTATTTATACATATATATAGTAATAATATATTCAACAGATCAAACGTATAAAAGCAAAAATGAGATAGTGTTGCTACACATTGGAGCTTTTAGTGAAAATTTAGTAAAAAAGGTTACTGTTGTTTCTATACTAAGAAATTTTGATGTAAACCATGTTTAACTTTGTAATGAAGCTATATTTTAGAGAATGATGAGATATTTATTATTGATAGTTTACAATGGTTTATTGGGTCTCTTGGGGTAAGTCCTTTCCATAATTTTTATCATGACGATCTCTTTTTTACAAATCAAAATTTTTTGAATAAGAGCTACAAAATGACATATAGAATGAGAAGATACCCTAAAGTGATACCCTCTTAAATAATAAGTTTAAAATTATCAATGGTCTCTTCATCCAAAAGTACTAATGAACCATCAAGAGAGGAACAAACTAAAGAGAGAATCGTGAAAAGCTACTTATGAAGTTTTAATTTGTAGGTTCAACCAAAATTTGTGGTTAAATTATTTCCTTGTAAACCATATATCTGTGAAGCACTTATAAGAAAGGAACTTATGAGCCTAGTTGGAATAAGTTTAGAGATTGTATTTAAAATATTAAAAAAGTGTTATTCCGAGTTTGATGAGAGCCTTACTTAAGGGAAATTGTTCTATCTAAGCTAATGAAAATATAGTAGTAGTTTTTATACAAGCAATTGAAAATGTAATTTTTTTACTTTTATCTTAGCAATTGAAAAAGTGATAAAAGAACATTTTCAAGAAAGAAAGTAAATATAATATAACTCGGCAATGGTATCAATAATTACCTTATGTTTGAGACATAATAGGGTATTTCTTGACCATTAATGATACCAAAAGTTCTAGAAAATTCATAAAACTAATTTTATATATATTCATAAAATGTCGCTCTCTCTCATCTCTTTCGCTTGATTCCTCTCAAATGAGAGGACTTGGGTTCATGATTTATTTATATATCTTAAACATAAGTCGTACAATCGGTTTCAATGAGGATCGGACCTTGGATTGATTGGGGCCATTTTCGTCTTTGTATGTGCAAAAATAACCCTTAACCATTCAGTTTTGCCCCTTTCAACTGTGACCGTCGAACCTACAATTTCATTAAAGGCTTTTTGGTCTTTTTACATTTCCTTAAATTTTGGTTGTTAGATCATTTTAGGCAGGATGCAATCTGGACCGTCCATTTGACTTTTAGTCATGAAAGGATTTGGGTCGTTCAATTAGACAATATGTGCACAAAAGGGTTTCAGTCGTTCGATCTAGCCCATAAAAGACAGGGGTGAACTTTTCTTTAGACGCTACTTATTTTTTCTTCCTTGAAGAGGGCTCTGATGTTTTTCCCCATAAATAGTCTTTTCCAACTGTAGTAATTTTTCTGTAACAGGGACCTGAATCACATTAGGAAAATAGCCCCAAAAAATGATATAACCATAAAAGAGCTTCAGTAAAATAGTTATTAAACCACTATTATGACAACTCTATCCACGGTAGGTAAGAACCTTGCCACTACAGACTCATATTTTTCCTATTTCTAGTGATTATCATGTATATATGTATACATATATAGACACACACACACATGCCAGGCAGTCTTTATTATGTAGTATATATGTGCTTCTGTGTATGTGTGTGTGCATGCACATATAAATATGACCATGTATATTTATGGACTTAGAATTTTCAGACCCAGTATTGGATGCCATCCCGAGATATCCTTATACTAAAAGACATGGTAATAGAGATAAATGTGTTATATGTTGTGACGACTTTACACTTGGAGAAATTTTGCAAAGATTTCCTATTTGTTACCATACTTATCATTCTAGATGCAGTAGTATATGGTTCTCAACTGGCATATACTCATGTCCAGTTTCTAGGGAAGACTATACTAATTGCAGTACATAATTATCTATAGATGAGGTTTTATAGATATAGGAACTACTTGGTGTATATATATAGTGAAAGTAAAGTTGATAACTCAACAAATGATGTACTGCATCTTAAAATATTTAGCCCACTCTAATATATTGTGTGTGTGATATATAAATGTATAATTATAAACCAAGCTTTCTTTTTATTATGTACAAAATCAAATAGGTCCTGATTTTTTAATTAACTCAAACACATTAAAAATGTTTAGTCCATTCTTATGTATTGTGGGTGTGATATATAATATATAAATGTATAATTATAAACATAGTTTTCTTTTTATTATGTTCAAAATCAAATAAGGTCCAGAATTTATTTAGCTCATATTTTTTTTTTACTTATAAACACAACCTCAACTTAGTTAAACTAAGGGGCATCCATTTTGTTGTCTTTATATTTGCTCCATTAAGTTAGAGAAAAAAAAAGTCACAGACAATAGTTTTTTGGAGAATGGAGAGAGAGAGAGGGAAGGACGAACAGGGAGAGACAGAGTTGCAACAGCAAGAAGAAAGAGAGTGTGAGATTACAACTGGAGAGACATCATGCTAATCCAGACTTAAATTACTTCAAACTCTTATATATACTTTTAACTATTTTAGTCATTTAAAAGAATTTAAAAATCTGGGACTATTTTTTTAATAAAATACACAATTACATTTACAAAAAAAAAGATCAAAATTTGAACAGTAAACTAATGTTTTGTCCTTAATATAATTCTTATAGTATGAAACGAGCAGATTTACTATGATTCATATTATTATTTTTAGTTTTTTATTTATTATACATTTTGTAATTATAATCATACTAAAACTAATTAATTAATTTTTTTATCAAATTTCAAAAAAAGTTATATTAACTTAGAAAATTGAAAATATAATTTCTATTAAAATTAAATTTCAAAATTATTTAAAATATTAAATAAAATTATATATGACACAATACAAAAATCTAGTTTATTTTAATAGTACTATTAATTATAAATTAGGCATTTTGTAATTATAATCATACTAAAACTAGTTAATTAATTTTTTTATCAAATTTCAAATAAAGTTATATTAACTTAGAAAATTAAAACTATAATTTCTATTAAAATTAAATTTCAAAATTATTTAAAATATTAAATAAAATTGTATATAACACAATACAAAAATCTAGTTTATTTTAATAGTACTATTAATTATAAATTAGGCATGTTCAGCTACAAAGAAACTATAACCTTATTGTTACAACACAAGAGGGGAATTTGGTGGCATTAACGTCAACCAAGAAAACAAACCGTCTACACCTACAACAAACGTTTGAATATTGAAAGTAAAACTAACTCAAAAAATTTTACATGACAGATAATAAATAATGAGAAAGAGTTACCAAGGTAAAAGCAACATTTTGATTGAAAAGAAAACTTATTGGTTCTATGATATTAGAAAACTTATGTTAGATTCAAATCAAGAAAAACTTTTAGCTATTAAAGAAACATTCTTTATTATTGTTAATAGTCTATTTGAAGGCCCTGGACTTTTTATGGTGGATGGTGCCTTTTGGGTTGCTGATGATGCATTTTTATGGAAGATCAATTCACCTAATAATAAAATTTAGTTAAGGACACTGGGAAATATAAATTTTATGAAAGGATAAAAGTCAATAGTGTATAATGTTATAGAAGATGAGCATGTAAAGATAAAAGTCAATATAGTTTTGAATTTATGTATCTAGATATGATTATCTTATTTATTTTATTTCATCTCATCTTTTCAGCACAAAAATTTTATAAACGATACTCACTTGTAACATCATGATGTTTATATGAATAAATTTTTAATAAAATTTTATTTATGCATTTGGGGCATTTTAGAAATAAAAGGAAAGCCCATGTAAATTTAAACAATTAAGAAAAACCCTGATATTTTATTAATTGTATTCATAAGAATATAATTGAAAAAAAGTTATATTAGAAAGGAGCAAAACTATAATTAGCTAGGAAACCCAGATGAAAGAAAATTAAGCAGAAGGGGGAATAACATAACTCTAGAAAGGTAATACACCTCAGCAGATGAGACTGACCAATAACGCCCCACCACATGGACAACCACGCTAGCTAATCTGCACGTGTGGTTAGTTGCGCAAGCCGGAGGGTGTGCATATCAGACTGCTAGGATTTTAGATGTCGAACGAATGATTAAGGGGTAATTCAAAAATGAACGGTTCAGACTAAAAGCCAGGAAGATTGAATGGCCAAGAGAACCGACAATCCCGATTTGTGGAGTAGAGAGATCCAACGGTCCAGATTTCACTAGGATAAAAAAGTATGAAATTACCGTTAGTGAGGCTTGATCCTATGGTCCTTCCGTTGCCACGCACGTAAAGATTAAACGACTATGAAATTTAGGGGCAAGTATGGATAGAGTGGTCCGCTACCCCCTATCGAGTAGAAGCATGAGAACAAAGGTGCTAGGTTACCGAAGAAAGAAGCCGACACAGGTGAGCTTTTCACTTATCCTTCCTTTGCTATTTTGATTTAATTCCTCATTCACACCATGCATGAGTTTACATGTAGATTTAGAAAAGGTTTAAAGCTGAAAGAGAGGGAAACTTAAATGCCGAGATGAGCTTTGACCCCCTTTTTCGTTTAAATTAAGGTGAAGGTGCAACTTGTTATTAGAAGTCCTTAAAAATTAAATCTAACTAGTGGATTTTTTTATAAGAAATTTTATACAGGATTCAACACGACAGAGACTATTCACTTTTTTTTATTTTTCTTTTATATTCTATTTTTCTAGCTTCAAATTTATTTTATGTTGATGGATGAAAAAAGAGAAGCGAGGTGAGGGTACATGTAAGGAAAGGTTTGAAGCTGAAAACAAATATTTACATATATGCTATATATATATCTATCTTTGCATGTCAGTACATGTATACTGTGTATGCGCGCGTGTGCTTTATATATATATATACACATATACGCATGCGTGAGTATATGTATACATTCTATATGTGTGCATTTTTTGTGTATATATATATATTGAGTGTGTGTTGGTTCATAAATATACATATAATTGATACATATATATATAGCTATATAAGTGTGTGTGCGTGACTGTATGCATGAAAATATGTATGCGTACAAATACCTATGTACGTAAATGGACTAAAACCTAGAATAGAAAATGGGTCGAACTAAAAAAAACACTCCAAAATTACTAGTGGGAAAAAACTAAAGTATGTAACTTATGAAATTAAATAAAAGAAAAAAATGTACATAATAATAATATTAAAGAAAAAGGTATGTTTAACAGGGAGTTTGTGCTACCAGCCCAGTTAAAGGATGAGCTGGGTGGTTAGGAAGTTGCAATGGGTCAAATAAAAAAGCACGGGTGGGTTTGGGCTTGTGGTGCAGGGGAACACTACATTTAATTATGAAGTTTGTTAATGGAGTGAATATAAAAATCTATAAAGGGCTTTATAAGGGTATTAATACACGAAGGAAATAAAAAGGGAAAAAATGTTATAAATACTTATAATCAAATAAAAAAATAGACCCCGTATGTCTAATAAAAATTAGTTAGAGTGATTTTATAAATTTAAATTGGATTACACTGTAAAAATTACAAAGAAAATACATAACTATTAGACAAAGTAAAGGAAGTTTACAATGCTTAAGGAGAATACATGGGAAAAACTTAATTGAGAATACAGAGATCTAGACTTTTCGTGATTTAGAGAAAAAATTACTAAAATTCAAATAAAATAAGATTAAGAAGATACATTCACAAAGTCAAATAATAGTAGTAAACTTCAGAGAAATTCAATAAAGACTATTGAGTGAAAATTTGGGTCAATATAAGGAAAATTTTAAGTAGTACGAAACTGTGTGATACATCTAACTGTTTAGTTAAACATCAAGTGTGTGAGGGTGTGTATATGATTAAAATCTCATCTATCTAAGTGATAGTGAACCCTATTACATGGACGATAAAGTTATTGTACACTTTTTCTCTTGTATGATTATTGTATATGAGAATAATGTTATTGCGCATTGTAGCTGCAATGTGATCTTATACAAATGTGATGTTGTTATTGTGTATTGTATCTGCTGTGTGATTTTGTACAAATATGATGCTATTATTGTGAATTATACTTGTTATGTGTTCTAGTACATATGTGATTAATGTTATTATGCATTGTATATGTTGTGTGATCTAGTACAAATATAATTATTTTTACTATGCATTGTATTTATTGTGTGATCAGGTAATGTGATCATTGTTACCGTAATTGTATCTGCGTTGATAGTGGTGTCTCGATAACTCTTCTTGACAGTAAACTATAGTGTTACTACTGCTACTGCTGTTGCTGTTGTTGCTACTATTGTTGCTGCTGCTATTGCTGCTGTTGCTGCTGCTGCTACTGCTACTGCTATTACAGTTACTACTTCTATTACTACTACTGCTACTATTACTACTACTACTGCTGCTATTACTATTACTACTTCTTCTTTTTCATATTCTTGTTATTTTTATTCTTCTTCTTCTTCTTCTTCTTTTTGGTACATTCTGGGGCACAACCAGCTGAGTGCTCCTCTTACAACTACAAGCCAGGTCCATTTCTTTTTTTTTAATTCTTCAATTTTTCTGCATATTATTATTTTCCTGCACAGCTTAATTTTTTTGCTTCTTTTTGCTGATTTTTAATAATAACTTGTTGAATATTATTTTATTTTTTAATAATAATAAAATTAATTTGTAACGACCCCGGAAATATTAAAATGAAATGAGTATTTAAATATATCAAATGCGGAAGCGAGATCAAAATTTCAGTTAACATCCCTTACACGAAAACCAAAAACGTACTTAAAATATAAAAGATTAAACTAACTAAAAGAGAAACTCGAAAATAAAGCTATGAGTATGACTACAGAGTCTCTAGGCATCCCTTTCGTCGTCCTCCTGCGGAACGGGCTCGGGAACCATGTCTTCCTGATCTGAAATGGTTAAATAAGGAGTGAGCTACACTAGCCCAGTAAGAACATCGCGATATCTCACCGTCACGGAGGTAAAGGTGGGTAGAAAACACAAAAAAACCAATGGAGCATAATTCACAATAAACTCATTTATCAGTAATAAAACCCTTTACCATCCACTTACCTCGGTGGAATTTATGAAACAATATAAGAAAAACAATAACATTATCATAATCATGGAATAATATAAGCTGTAAAACATAACACTTATCACGCCTCTTGTAATTCAATCATTATACAACATATCTTTTTCTCATTTACCAGCCTACTAGTATCCGTGGGGTTCCATAGGGGTCCCGCTACCCGTTAACCTTTAACATTCATAATCAGTTTCCAGGACCGTCCCCATACCCCGTCCGGTATGGGCGCCAAAACCATAAACCTCAATACCCCGTCCGGTATGAGGGTGAAACGGGCCGTCCCCATACCCCGTCCGGTATGGGCGCCAAAACCATAAACCTCAATACCCCGTCCGATATGAGGGTGAAACGGGCCGTCTCCATACCCCGTCCGGTATGGGCGCCAAAACCATAAGATCTCCATACCCCGTCCGGTATGTGAGACCACAATCCCGGTAGGGTTCCCTACGGACCCGGTCCGTCCACCATCTCCCAGGATATCTAGTCAGGCTGGTAAATGAGAAAAAGATATGTTGTATAATGATTGAATTACAAGAGGCGTGATAAGTGTTATGTTTTACAGCTTATATTATTCCATGATTATGATAATGTTATTGTTTTTCTTATATTGTTTCATAAATTCCACCGAGGTAAGTGGATGGTAAAAGGTTTTATTTCTGATAAATGAGTTTATTGTGAATTATGCTCCATTGGTTTTTTTGTGTTTTCTACCCACCTTTACCTCCGTGACGGTGAGATATCGTGATGTTCTTACTGGGCTAGTGTAGCTCACTCCTTATTTAACCATTTCAGATCAGGAAGACATGGTTCCCGAGCCCGTTCCGCAGGAGGACGACGAAAGGGATGCCTAGAGACTCTGTAGTCATACTCATAGCTTTATTTTCGAGTTTCTCTTTTAGTTAGTTTAATCTTTTATATTTTAAGTACGTTTTTGGTTTTCGTGTAAGGGATGTTAACTGAAATTTTGATCTCGCTTCCGTATTTGATATATTTAAATACTCATTTCATTTTAATATTTCCGGGGTCGTTACATAATTAATCTTTGTTAATAATCAGTTAATTCGTAAAAATATTAGATTATTCAATTTAATAAATATTTTGATATTATTTAGAATTATAATATTTAGGATGGTACAAAATAGAAAGACCACCAATGTCTTTCTAGTAACCTAATCAAATAGCAAACCAAAAGGTAGTTTTATAACTTTTATTTTTAAAATATATTGATGTGTATATGTGTTTATATTATAAAGTTTATATATTTATGAAATAAGCAAATATATTGATATGTATACGTGTTTCTATTATAAAGTTTATATATTTATGAAATAAGCAAAGTAAAATAAAATAATTGTCTTTCTCATAAAAGTCAAAATATTTTCCAAAACAAAATAATTTCATAATAATTAATTTCTCTATATATTTTTATTATTATTTTTTAAAGTTATATCTTTTTATTATTAACTAATATATAATTTTGTGAATTTAAATATACATAAATTTAAAAATAAAAAGAATATTTTGAAACCATGCATCTCTTCACACAGTGTAATGACCCAACTTAGAAACCCGCATACAAGTGCTCATACACTTACATATCAAGAAAAAAAAAAATATATATATATATATCAGATAAACAAAAGATCATATGACTTACTTTCCAACTGGCTTCTATGTATTCATCGTTATTTTGGATGTGAATTTGACTTAAGTAAATTTGAATGATCCAATGATAAGATTATATGCACAATCAAATATTTCAGCTCAATTATACTTCTTACTGTTTTTTGTCTAAGTAACAACATATTATGCAAATATTTTTGTCTAAGTGACAACATATTCTTATTATTTTTAGCTTTAAAAGAATTCTTATATTTACTTTTAACTATTTGAGTCATTTAAAAAAAATTAAAAACTTGAAACTATTTTTTTAATAAAATACACAATTATAATTACAAAAGAAAATGGATCAAAATTTGAACTGTAAAATAATGCTTTGTCGTTAATATAATTCTTACATTGTGAAATGAACACATTTATTATGATTCTTATAATTATTTTTTAGTTTATTTATTTATTATGTATTTTTTAATTATAATCATACTAAAATTAATTAATTAATTTCTTTTTCAAAATCTTCAAATAAAACTATATTAATCTTAGACAGTAAGAACTATAATTTCTGTTAAAATTAGATTATAAAATTATTTAAAGCTTTTAATAAAATTATATCTAATACAATATAAAAAGTCTAGTTTATTTTAATAGTATTATTAACTATCCAGAATTATTATTTTTTTCATATTTCTTTGAATTAATTTAAATGAGAAAAAAAAGTTTCGTTATCATATTAATTCAATTGAAGAAGTATTTGAATGTATAAATCAACCTACAATCACAAAATAAACAATTAGCATTCATTTGTTTTTGTTAGAAAAAAATAAAGAGATATACTAGCTGAATATAATAATTTGTTGAAATATGAGAGGGAGAAGTAAGAGAGACTAATTGAGAAACTCAAGTTTTGATTTGTGGTTAATTTTAAAAGCCTTCAAGTGCATGGGTATTTATAGGTACTAGTACTGATACTACTACTACTATTAATGCTATTATTACTACTAATATTACTACTATTGCTAGTACTACTGTTACTGCTATTACTACTACTACTGCTGTAACTGTTACTACTGCCACTATTACTACTATTTTTACTACCGTTACTACCACTGCTAGTGCTACTATTGCTAATACTACTACTACTACTGCTACTACTGCTGTTATTGCTATTACTACTGCATTATTATAACACCACAATAAATCTTATTTTAATAGTATTATTAACTATCCAATTTTTTTTTTAGATTTCCTTACTTGAATTAATCAATTAATTTAAATGAAAAAAAAATTTGTTATCATTTTAATTCAATTGAAGAAGAATTTGAATGTACAAATCAACCAACAAATGGCAAAATGATCAATTAGTCTTAATTTATTTTTGTTAGAAAAAAATGAAGAGATAGGCTAGTTGAATATAATAATTTGTTGAAATATGAGAGGAAGAAAGTAAAAGAGATGAATTGAGAAACTCAAGTTTTGATTTGTGGTTGATGCTAAAAGCTTTCAAGTACATGGGTATTTATAGGTACTACTACTACTACTACTACTAATGCTACTACCACTACTAATACTATTGCTACTGCTACTACTTTTACTTATATTATTGCTATTACTGCTACTGCTGTTATAATAAATACTACAACTACAGTTGCCACTATTACTATTACTACTACTGTTATTATTTTTACTATTGTTATTACTGCTACTAGCACTGTTAGTAGTACTACTACTAATAATGTTATTGCTTCTGCTGCTATTGCTGTTACTGCTGCTACTACTACTGTTACTACTACTGCATTATATGTAACATCACAATAAAATTAGTTTATTTTAATAGTATTATTAACTATCCAGTATTTTTTTTCCAGATTTTCTTACTTGAATTAATCAATTAATTTAAATGAAAAAAAAAATTATGGTCATATTAATTCAATTGAAAAAGAATTTGAATGTACAAATCAACCTACAAATGAAAAAATGATGAATTAACCTTGATTTATTTTTGTTAGAAAAAAAAATGAAAAGATAGGCTAGCTAAATATAAAAATTTATTGAGATATAAGAGGAAGAAGTAAGAGATACTAATCGAGAAACACAAGTTTTCATTTATGGTTGATACTAAAAGCCTTCAAGTATATGGGTATTTACAAGTACTAGTACTCCTGCTACTACTATTAATAATACTACTACTAATAATACTACCGCTACTACTACTACTGTTACTACTATTATTGTTACTACTGCTACAGCAGATACTACTGATGTAGCCGCTACTGCTGCTATTGCTAGTATTTTTATTATTTCTACTACTGCTGCTGCTGCTACTATGACTGTTACTACTACTACTGGTAATACTACTGCTGCTACTACTACTGCCATTACTATTGTATTATATGTAACACCACAAAAAATATAGTTTATTTTAATAGCATTATTAACTATCCAATATTTTTTTATATTTTTTTACTTAAAATTAATTAATTAATTTAAATAAGAAAAAAATTACCATATTAATTCAATTGAAGAAGAATTTAAATATATAAATTAATCTACAAATGGCAAAATGATCAATTAGGCTTGATTTATTTTTGTTAGAGAAAATTAAGAGATAGGCTACCTGAATATAATCCTTTGTTGAAATATGAGAGGAAGAAGTAAGAGAGACTAATTGAGAAATTCAATCTTTGATTTGTGGTTGATGTAAAAGCCTTCAAGTACATTAGTATTTATTGGTACTACTACTACTACTAATGCTACTATTTCTACTAGTGCTACTGCTACTACTAATACTACTGCGACTGCTAATACTGTTATTTCTACTACTGGTACTACTACTACAGCCATCACTATTGCTATTGCTACTACTGTTACTATTTCTACTACTGCTATTACTACTATTATTACTACTACTGCTAATATTGCAATTACTACTGCTAATACTATTACTTCTACTACTACTACATTATATGTAATACAAAAAAATTAGTTTATTTTAATAGTGTTATTAACTATCTAGCAATTTTTTTCAGATTTCTTTACTTTAATTAATTAATTAATTTAAATAAAAAAATTTTCGTTGTCATATTAATTCAATTGAAGAATATTTTGAATGCATAAATCAACCCACAAATGGCAAAATGATCAATTAGTGGTTTTAGCAGTAGTAGCAGCAACAGCAGTAGTAATAATAATAGTGGTGGTGGTGGTAGTAGTAGTAGTAGTAGTACCTAGAAATACTCATGTACTTGAAAGCTTTATGCATTAACCACAAATCAAAATTTGAGTTTCTCAATTCGCCTCTCTTACTTCTTCATCTTATATTTCAATAAATTATTATATTGAGCTAGCCAATCTTTTCATTTTTTCTAACAAAAAAAATCAAGCCTAATTGATCATTTTGCCAATTAGAAGTTAATTTGTACATTCAAATTCTTCTCCAATTGGATTAATATGGTAATTTTTTCTTATTTAAATTAATTAATTAATTTCAAGTAAATAAATCTGAAAAAAATGCTGAATAGTTAATAATACTATTAAAATAAACTAAATTTTTTGTGGTGTTACATATAATACAATAGTAGTGGCAGTAGTAGTAGCAGTAGTAGTAGCAGCAACAGTAGTAGTAACAGTCGTAGTAGCAGTAGTAGCAGTAATAGAAATAATAACAATAATAGTAATAGCAGCAGTAACAGCTGTATCAGTAGTACCTACTGTAGCAGTAGTAGCAACAATAGAAGTAACAATAGTAGCAGTAACAGTAGTATTAGTAGTAGTAATAGCATTAGTAGTAATAGTAGAAGGAGTACTAGTATCTATATATACCCATGTACTTGAAGGCTTTTAGTATCAACCATAAATAAAAACTTGTGTTTCTCAATTAGTATCTCTTACTTCTTCCTCTCAAATCCCAACAAATTATTATATTCAGCTAGCCCATCTCTTCATTTTTTTTCTAACAAAAACAAATCAATGTTAATTCATCATTTTGCCATTTGTAGGTTGATTTGTACATTCAAATTCTTTTTCAATTGAATTAATATGAAAACAATTTTTTTCCTCATTTAAATTAATTAATTAATTCAAGTAAGAAAATTTGAAAAAAAAATGCTGGTACTATTAAAATAAACTAGTTTTTTTTGTGATTTTACATATATTGCAGTAGTAGTAGCAATAGTAGTAGCAATAGCAGCATAAGTAATAGCAGTATTAGTAGTAGTAGTATTAACAGTGCTAGTAGCAGTAGTAGCAATAGTAGATAATAATAGTAGTAGCAATAGCAGTAGTGGTGGCTATAGCTGCAGTATTTGTTATAACAGTAGTAGTAGTAGTTACAACAATAGAAGTAAGAGTAGTAGGTGTAGCAATAGTATTAGCAGTGGTAGTAACATTAGTAGTAGTAGAACTAGTACCTATAAATAGCCATGTACTTGAAAGCTTTTAGCATCAATCACAAATCAAAAGTTTCTCAATTAGTCTCTCTTATTTCTTTCGCTCATATTTCAACAAATTATTATATTTAGCTAGCCTATCTATTCATTTTTTCTAACAAAAAAAATCAAACTTAATTGATGATCTTGCCATTTGTAGGTTGATTTGTACATTTAAAATCTTCTTCAATTGAATTAATATAGAAACGAAACTTTTTCTTTCATTTAAATTAATTAATTAATTGAAGTAAGTAAATCTGAAAAAAAAAACATTTTGGATAGTTAATAATATTATTAAAATAAATTATATTTTTTGTGGTGTTACATATAATGCAGTAGTAGTAGCAGTAGTAGGAGCAATAGTAGCAGTATTAGCAAAAGTAGTAGTAACAGTAGTAGTAGCAGTAGTAGCAGTAGTAGCAATAGTAGTAGGAGTAGCAGTAGCAGTAATAGCAATAGCAATAATAGTATTAGTAATAGTAATAGTAACAGTGGTACTAGTAGTAGCGTAGCAATAGTAGCAGTAGCAGTATTAACAGTAATAAAAATAATAGCAATTACAGTAGTACCTGCTGTATTTGTAGTAGCAGTAAATGTAATAGTAGTAATAGTAGTGGCAGTAGTATTAGTAGTAGTAGTAGTATCATTAATAGTAGTAGTAGTAGTACCACTAATAGTAGTAGTAGTAGTACCATTAATAGTAGTAGTAGTAGTACTAGTACCTACAAATACTCATGTACTTGAAAGCAGGCTTTTAGCATCAACCATAAATCAAAACTTGAGTTTCTCAATTAGTCTCTCTTACTTCTTCCTCTCATATTTCAACAAATTATTATATTCAGCTAGCATATCTCTTCATTTTTTTCTAACAAAAATAAATCAAGCCTAATTGATCATTTTGTCATTTGTAGGTTGATCTATACAGTTAAAATCTTCTTCAATTAAATTAATATGACAACAATTTTTTTTTTCTCATTTAAATTAATTAATTAATTCAAATAAGGAAATTTGAACCAAATGCGGGATAGTTAATAATGGTATTAAAATAAACTTAATTTTTTAAGTTATTACATATAATGCAATAGTAGTATCAGTAGTAGTAGTAGTATAGTTGTAGCAGTATAGTAGTAGTACTAATGCTAATAGAAGTAGTAGCAATATAAAAATAATAGCAGTAGTAGTAGTAGCAGCAGTAGCAGCTTTAGCAGTAGTAGCAACAATAGAAGTAATTATAGAAATAGAAGTAGCAGAAGTAATAGTAGTAGTAGGATTAGTAGTAGTAGTACTTATAAATACCCATGTACTTGAAAGCTTTTAGCATCAACCACAAGTCAAAACTTGAGTTTATTAATTCATCTCTCTTACTTCTTCCTCTCATATTTTAACAAATTATTCTATTCAACTAGTTTATCTTTTCATTTTTTCTAACAAAAATAAATGAAGCCCAATTGATCATTTTTCTATTTTTAGGTTGATTTATACATTTAAATCTTGTTCAATTAAATTAATATAACAAAAAACTTTTTTTTCTCATTTAAATTAATTAATTAATTTAAGTAAAGAAATCTGAAAAAAATTTTGGGATAGTTAATAATATTTTTAAAATAAACTTAATTTTTTGTGTTATTACATATAATGCAATAGTAATAGCAGTATTAGTAGTAACAATAGTTGTAGTAGTATAGTAGTAGTAGTGGTAATAGTAGTAGTAACAATAGTAAAAATAGTAGCAGTAGTAGCAGCAATAGAAGTAACAGTAGCAGTAGAAGTAGCAGAAGTATTAGTAATAGTAGCAGCATTAGTAGTAGTAGTAGTAGTAGTATTAGTAGTAGCAGTAGTAGTAGTACCTATAAATACTCGTGTACTTGAAAGCTTTTAGCATCAACCACAAATCAAAGCTTCAGTTTCTCAATTCGTCTCTCTTACTTCTTCCTCTCATATTTTAACAAATTATTATATTCAGCTAGCCTATCTTTTCATTTTTTCTAACAAAAACAAATAAAGCCTAATTAATCATTTTGCCATTTGTTGGTTAATTCTTACATTCAAATTCTTCTTCAATTGAATTAATATGGCAATGAAACTTTTTTTTCATTTAAATTAATTAATTAATTTCAAGTAAAGAAATCTTAAAAAAAATATTAGATAGTTAATAATACTATTAAAATAAAATAGATTTTTATGGTGTTACATATAATACAATAGTAGTGACAGTAGTAGTAGTAATAGTAGCAATAGTTGTATTAGCAGCAGCAGTAGTAGCAGTAATAGAAATAGTAAAAACAGTAGCAATAGCAGCAGTAGTGGCTGTATCAGTAGTATCTGCTGTAGTAGTTGTAGCGGTACTAGTAATAATAAAAGTAATAGTAATAGGAGTAGCAGTAGTATTAGTAGTAGTAGTAGTATTAGTAGTAGTAGTAGTAGTAGTAGTAGGAGTACTAGTACGTATAAATACCCATGTATTTGAAGGCTTTTAGCATCAACCACAAATGAAAACTTGTGTTTCCCATTTAGTATCTCTTACTTTTTCCTCTCATGTTTCAACAAATTATTATATTCAACTAACCCATCTTTTCATTTTTTTCTAATAAAAACAAATCAAGACTAATTAATCATTTCACCATTTGTTGGTTGATTTATATATTCAAATTCTTCTTCAATTGAATTAATATGACAACAAATTTTTTTTCTCATTTAAATTAATTGATTAATTCAAGTAGAAATAATTTTTTTGGATAGTTAATAATACTATTAAAATAAACTAGATTTTTTATTGTATTATATATAGTGCAGTAGTAGTAGAAGTAATAGTTGCAATAGTTGTAGTTGTAATAATAGCAATTTTAGCAGTAGTATTAGTAGTAGTAGTATTGATAGTAGCAGTAATAGCAGTAGTAGTCGTAGCAGCTGTAGCAGTAGTTGTAACAGTAGAAGTAACAGTAATAGTAGCAGTAGCAGTAATATTAATAATAGTAGTAACATTAGTAATAATAGTAGTAGTAGTATTAGTATCTATAAATATCTATGTACTTGAAGGTTTTGATGCTTAGTATTAGTATCTGTAAATATCTATGTACTTGACGGTTTTTAGCATCAAACACAAATCAAAACTTGAGTTTCTCAATTAGTCTCTTTTAATTTTTCCTATCATATTTCAACAAATTATTTTATTTATCTAGCCTATCTATTTATTTTTTCTAACAAAAATAAATCAAGCTTAATTTATTATTTTGCCATTTGTAGGTTGATTTGTACATTCAAATTCTTCTTTAATTGAATTAATAGGACAACAAAATTTTTTTTTCTTTATTTAAATTAATTAATTAATTTAAGTAAGAAAATCTGAAAAAAAAAATGTTGGATAGTTAATAATATTATTAAAATAAGATTTTTTGTGGTGCTATATATAATGCAGTAGTAGTGGCAGTAATAGTAACAGTAATAGCAACAATAGCAGTAGCCGTATTAGTAATAGTAGTAGTAGCAGTGGCAATAGTAGTAATCGAGGTAATAGTAATGATAACAGTAGGAGCAGTAGTTGCAGTAGAAATAGTAGGAGTAGTAACAGTGGTAAAAGTAATAGTAGTATTAACAATCGCAATAGTATTAATAGTAGTAGTAGTACTACTACTACCTATATAAACTATGTACTTGAAGGCTTTTAAAATCAATCATAAATCAAAACTTGAGTTTCTCAATTAGTCTGTCTTCTTCCTCTCATATTTCAACAAATTATTATATTCAACTAGCTTGTCTTTTTATTTTTTTTTTTAAGAAAACAAATTAATTAATCATTTTGCCATTTGTAGGTTGATTTGTTTATTTAAATTCTTCTTCAATTGAATTTATATGACAATAAAACTTTTTTTTCTTTATTTAAATTAATTAATTAATTCAAGTAAGAAAATTAAAAAAAAAATGTTAGATAGTTAATAATACTATTAAAATAAGATTTTTTGTGGTGTCATATATGATGCAGTAGTAATAGCAGTAGTGCAGTAGTAGTAGCAGTAGCAATACTAGCAATAGTAGCACTAGTAGTAGTAGTAAAAGTAGTAAAATACTAATAATAATAGCAGTAGTAACAGTAATAGCAGTAGCAGTTGTAACAGTAGTAATAGTGATAGCAGCAGTAGAAGTAATAGTAATACTAGCAGTAGTAGTAATATTAGTAGTAATAGTAGCATTAGTAGTAACAGTAGTAGTATTAGTACAAGTACCTATAAATACCCATGTACTTGAAAACTTTTAACATTAACAACAAATCAAAACTTGAGTTTCTCAATTAGTCTCTCTTACTTCTTCCTCTCATATTTCAACAAACTATTATATTTAGTTAGCCTCTCTTTGTTTTTTCTAACAAAAATAAATCAAGTCTAATTGTTTATTTTATCATTTGTAGGTTGATTCGTACATTCAAATTCTTCTTCAATTGAATCAATATGATAACAAAGTTTTTTTTCCTCATTTAAATTGATTCAAGTAAGGAAATTTGAAAAAAAAATTCTAGAAAGTTAATAATACTATTAAAATAAACTAAATTTTTTATATTATGTTAGATATAATTTTATTAAAAATTTTAAATAATTTTGTAATCTAGTTTTAATAGAAATTATAATTCTAACTGTCTAAGTTTAATATAATTTTATTTGAAGATTTATGAAAAAAATTAATTAATTAATTTTAGTATGATTACAATTAAAATATATATAATAATAAATAAACTAAAAAATAATTATATGAATCATAGTAAATCTGCTCATTTCATAATGTAAGAATTATATTGAGGACAAAACATTATTTTACTGTTGAAATTTTGATCCATTTTCTTTTGTAATTATAATTATGTGTTTTATTAAAAAAATAGTCTCAAGTTTTTAAATTTTTTTAAATGACTAAAAAAGTTAAAAGTAAATATAAACATTTTTTTAAAGCTAGAAATAATAAGAATATGTTGTCACTTAGATAAAAATGTCTGCATAATATGTTGTCACTCAAATAAAAAATAGTAAGAAGTATAATTGAGCTAAAATGTTTGATTGTGCATATAATCTTATTGTTGGATCATCCAAATTTACTTAAGTCAAATTCACATCCAAAATAACGATGAATACATAGAAGCTGGTTGGAAAGTAAGTCATATGATCTTTTTTTTACCTGATATATTATATATAAATATATTTTCTTGATATGTAAGTTTATAAGCACTTGTATGCGGGTTTCTGAGCTGGGTCATTACACTCACACTGTCACACTCCCCACACTCACCCCTCTCACCGGACACTCACCGAATTCGTTCCTCCTGCTCATTCTGCTCACGACTCTCTCCGCACCCCCGCTCCTGTGCACGACTCCCTTCGTCATCTCGAATTTCCCCACACATGCCAAACTGCTCACTCCCTCTTCCTCTCAGTGACCTTCCTTCGGTGCTCATACTCACCGCACACAACCTTCTCTCTCTCTCTCATAGATCTCCCGTACGCCCCAACGACGCCATCCTCTCCTTCTCACAGCCTCCTCCGCGAACGTCTCCGCCATTCCGTCCTACACTCCACCTCTCAGCTCCGCCCAGCTACCTACGGACTCCCTGGCCTCGGCAACCTACAAATAGCATAACAACTCACCCAATACCTACACAACCAAAGTTTTTACCGTACCTTCCATTTCCACTTTCCTTCCTCTTGCCAATCGCACCATTCGTCGTCTGCGGCTCTCTTCTCTCTCCCTTCTCGCTCCTCTCTGCTCCGACTCCCCTCTCTCTCTTCTGGAACCTTCTTCCCTCTCTCCCTTCCTCCTTCCCGCTCTCTTCCTTAAAATATTCTTTTTATTTTTAAATTTGTATATATTTAAATTCATAAAATTATATAGTTAATAATAAAAAGATATAACTTTAAAAAATAATAATAATAATATATAGTGAAATTAATTATTTTTAAAATTATTTTGTTTTGGAAAATATTTTGCCTTTTATGAAAAAGACAATTATTTTATTTTACCTTTCTTATTTCATAAATATATAAACTTTATAACAAAAACACGTATACACATCAATACATTTGCTTATTCCATAAATATATAAACTTTATAATAGAAACACATACACACATCAATACATTTTAAAAATAAAAGTTATAAAACTACCTTTTGGTTTGCTATTTGATTAGGTTACTAGAAAGACATTGGTGGTCTTTCTATTTGGTACCATCCTAAATATTATAATTCTAAATAATATTAAAATATTTATTAAATTGAATAATATAATATTTTTACGAATTAACTAATTATTAACAAAGAATAATTAGTTTTATTATTATTAAAAAATAAAATAATATTCAACAACTTATTATTAAAAATCAACCAGAAAAAGCAAAAAAATTAAGCTGTGCAGGAAAATAATAATATGCAAAAAATTGAAGAATAAAAAAAAATTAACCTGGCTTGTAGTTGTAAGAGGAGTACTCCCCTGGTTGCGCTCCAAAATGTAACAACAGTAGCAGTAGCAGCAATAGCAGCAACATCAGTAGCAGTAATAGCAGTAGCAGCAGTAGTAACAGCATCAACAGTAGTAGTAGTAGTAATAACAGCAGCAGTAGTAGTAATAACAGTAGTAGTAGTAGTAGCAGCAGTACTAGCAATAATAACAATAGCAACAGTAATAATAGCAACAGTAGTAGCAACAACAGTAATAGTAGTTGTAGTAGTAGTAGTGGTAGTAATAGTATCTATAAATACCCGTGTACTTGAAGGCTTTTAGCATCAACCATAAATCAAAGCTTGAATTTCTCAATAAGTCTCTCTTACTCCTTCCTCCCATTATTCAACAAAGTATTATATCCAGGTAATATATCTCTTCATTTTCTCTAACAAAAACAAATCAGGGCTAATTGATCATTTTGTCATTTGTAGGTTTATTTGTACATTCAAAATTATACATCAATTGAATTAATATAACAACAAAACTTTTTTTCCTCATTTAAATTTATTAATTAATTCAAATAAGAAAATCTGAAATTTTTTTTTGATAATTATTAATACTATTAAAATAAACTAGTACCTATAAATATCCATGTACTTGAAAGCTTTTAGCATCAACCACAAATCAAAGCTTGAGTTTCTCAATTACTCTCTCTTATTTCTTCCTCTCATATTTTAACAAATTATTATATTCAGCTAGCCTATCTGAAAAAAAAAACTATTGGATAGTTAATAATACTATAAAAATAAGCTAAATTTTTTGTGTTGTATTACATATAATTTTATTAACAATTTTAAATAATTTTGTAATTTAATTTTAATCATAATTATAGTTCCAATTGTCTAAATTTAACATAATTTTATTTGAAAATTAATGAAAAAAATTAATTAATTTTAGTATGATTAAAATAAATAAATAAACTAAAAAATAATTATATGAATCATAGTAAATCTGCTCATTTCATAATGATGTTAAACCAAAAACCTTCCTAAGGAAACATGGGGTCGTTGTTTCTAGTCTATGGATCAACTTTGTGTGGGTGTGTCGCCAGCTGGTGGCCAGAAAGTGTGTGAAAATGGTGTACCTTATCTACTGTATTATTAACAATTGTGTATTGCATTGTAAGTTGTATGTTGTGTTAATAGTTATGTTTGTATGAGTGGCCAAATATGGGTTGGATTTTACATCATTTGCTTGTCACATTATCTACTGATTTTCTTTACTATTTAATGCATTAACCTACTGTACATTATTAAATGTGTTGTGTAAGTGGATGGCCAACTTGTTGCCGAAATGGGTGTGACACTGGGATATTGAATATGTTACTGTTTATTTATTAAACTGGACAAACCATCTACAAAACTAAATGTTGTGATGGGTTGTGTGAGTGGCCGGACAACGATTGTCTAAATATGTGTTTGACATTCAATATAAAATGGTGAAAAACACCAAAGGATTGCAGGTATGTAAACCTAGAATGTGCGTGGAGTGGTTGTTGATATTATCGTTTTGGCTACTATGTGGGCATGCAGATTGGAGGTAGATTGGTATGGAATTATCGAGGAGAATAAAATGAGCACTTAAGGACTATGAGTGGAAACAATTAAGTTGAACATAGGTTGAAGAGTGAGGAAAAATACCCTAAAATAGGTAAACCATAATGTGAAATATGGAACTGCAAATGGTAAGGTTAATAATCGAGGATATGTAACAGATGGTTATTGTGTTGGGAGGGTGTTTTAACCTTCAAATGAGTGGTTGAAAGGGGTGGCTAGGTAGACTAAGGATGAGGTAACATATGGGTTATGAAATAAGAGCTGCCATGGTAATTACGTTGAAATTCAAGGGAAATTTAGGCAGTAGTGTGCTGGGAACCATATAAGTAGAGGGATAAATGGGCTATTTGAGTGAGAGAGTGATGACAAAGAGTAAAGAGACTATTGGGACAAGTTAGGGAAGTGCATAACTAGCTATTTGTACCTATGAGTTTTAGGGAAAATCTAAGATATCTAGAATTTTCCTTTAAAGGGAAAAAGGGAACTGTCTGGAGTGAGAGAGAAAGTTGAGGGCGACTCCACTTTAGGAATTTTATTGATTTCAATACATTATTTAAATTTAAATATGACTTCATGGGCATGGGTAGGCTCATTTCTATTTATTACAGATGGAGTGAAGCAGGAATCAAGATAAGATTCACCACTAGTGGAATCAAATACATAAGGGATACAAGAAGAGAATAAACGAGATTTACACCATTATACTCATATGAACATAATAGCTAAAATTAACACACATATATAAGAATATTTTTTGTCATTCACTGTGGTATAGCGTATGTTGATAGGAAGCTAAGGAACATTTTGACTGTGTTGAATTAGATGATGAATTTGAGAAGTATGTATTACTGGTAATTTAAAATAGGATGCCTCAACTATTATAGGTTGTGGGGCATTATAGGATAAGAGAAAATTATAGGTAAGTGATTTGAGTTTAGGATAACACCCACCAGGGTGAATGAGTTACAGCACTGTAATGCAGATTCTGATTGCTTGAGGTGCTGATCTGGGTTTACTGAGAGATTTATGATCATCCTGTTATTTAATGTTGTTTTTCCAAATCAAATAAAATAGGAGGGTGGTCCCGATACAGTCAACCTAGTTCTTGAAGCATGGAAGAAATAAGAAAAGGGAAAACTCAAGCTATATAGGAGTGAGATTAAATAGAGGTTCATACAGCAAATAGGAATACAAGAACAATGCTTATGAAAAAAAGAAGAAAAAAAAATAACAAGAGGCAGTTGGATAGATAAAGAAAATTTATACATTCAGTTGGTAGGATTTTGGAACTATATGAATGTATGAACACATATTTTATCTGATATATATTTTCTTGATATGGAAGTTTATGAGCACTTGTATATGGGTTTTCGGGCTGGGTCATTACATTGTGCGAAGTGATGCATGATTTTAAAATATCGTTTTATTTTTAAATTTGTGTAAATTTAAATTCACAAAATTATATATTAGTTAATAATAAAAAGAAGTTATAAAAAAATAATAAAAAGATATAGTGAAATTAGTTATTTCAGAAATTATTTTGTTTTGAAAAATATTTTGCTTTTTATGAAAAAGAAAATTATTTTTTTTGACTTTGTTTATTTCATAATATATAAACTTTATAATAGAAACATGTATATACATCAATACATTTGCTTATTTCATAAATATATAAGTTTTATAAGAGAAACACGAATACACATCAATACATTTTATAAATAAAAATTATAAAATTGGTTTTTTGTTTGCTATTTGATTAGGTTACTAGAAAGATATTGGTGGTCTTTCTATTTGGTAACATCCTAGATATTAAAATTCTAAAGAATATCAAAATATTTATTAAATTGAATAATATAATATTTTGACGAATTAACTAATTATTAACAAAGATTAATTAGTTTTTTTATTATTAAAAAATAAAATAATACTTAACAACTTATTATTAAAAATCAGCAACAAGAAGCAAAAAAATTAAGTTGTACAGAAAAATAATAATATGCAGAAAATTGAAGAAGACAAAAAAAAAGAAATAAAACAAGTTTGTAATTGTAAGAGGAGCGCTTGCCTAGTTGCACTTTCGAATGCAGTAAAAGAAAAGAACAAGAAGAATAAGAAGAACAAGAAAAAGAAGAATGAGTGGTAGTAGTTTGAGTAGTAGTAGCAGCAGCAGTAGTAGCAATATTTGTAATAGTTGCACTAATAGCAGCAGCAGCAATATTAATAGTAGTAGCAATAATAGTAGTAGGAGTTGTAACAGTAGTAGCAGTTGTAGTAGTTGTACCAGTAGTAACAATAACAACAGTAGTAGCAGAGTAACAGTAACAGTAATAGTCTCAGTAGTAGCAACAATATAAGTAACAATAGTAGCAATAGTAATAATATTAATAATAGTAGTAGTATTAGTAGTAGTAGTAGAAGGAGTAATAGTAACTATAAATACCCATGTACTTGATGGCTTTTAGCATCCACCATAAATGAAAACTTGTGTTTCTCAGTTAGTATATCTTACTTTTTTCTCTTATATCTCAACAAATTATTATATTCTGCTAGCCTATCTATTCATTTTTTTTCTAACAAATTGATCATTTTGTCATTTGTAGGTTGATTTGTACATTAAAATTCTTCTTTGATTAAATTAATATGACAAAAAAAAAAAATTTCTTATTTAAATTAATTGATTAATTCAAGTAAGAAAATATGAAAAAATGTTGAATAGTTAATAATACTATTAAAATAAACTAGATTTGTTATGATATTACATATAATATAGTAGAACAGTGCTAGCAGTAGTAGTAGCAGTAGTATAAATAGTAACAGTAGCAGCAATAGAAGTAGTGGCGGCTGTAGGTATAGTATCTGTTGTAGGAGTAGTAGCAACAATTGAAGTAACATTAGTAGTAGTATCAGCAGTATTAGTAGTAGTAGCATTGCTAGTAGTCGTAGTAGTAGTAGTAGTACTAGTACCTATAAATACCCATGTACTTGAAAGCTTTTAGTATCAATCACAAATCAAAATTTGAGTGTCTTAATTAGTCTTTCTTATTTCTTCCTCTCATACTTCAACAAACTATTATATTTAGCTAGTCTATCTCTTCGTTTTTTCTAACAAAAACAAATCATACCTAATTGATAATTTTGCCATTTGTAGGTTGATTTATACATTCAAATTCTTCTTCAATTAAATTAATATGGCAACAAATTTTTTTTTTCATTTAAATTAATTGTAGATTGATTTATACATTCAAATTTTCTTCAATTGAATTAATATGGCAACAAATTTTTTTTTTTCATTTAAGTAAATTAATTAGTTCATGTAACGACCCCGAAAATTTAAAAGGAAAATGTATATAAAGAATATAAGTGCGGAAGCTAAATAAAAGGTTCTGTTTCATATCCCTTACACAATAACTTAAACGTACTAACAATATCAAAAATAAGCCCTCTAAAGGAAAATATTGCAAATGAAAGACTATAAAAGAAATTTATAAACATCTAGGTAACTACTCGCTGTCTTCCTGTAGATCGGGCTCGGGAACCAAGTCCTCCGGATCTGAAATGGTTAAGTAAGGACTGAGCTACACTAGCCCAGTAAAGACATCACACTATATCACTGTCAGGGAAATAAAGGTTGGTAGAAAACCAAAAACATCCAATGGAGCACAAGTTTCAAGTAAATTTATTTATCAATAATCAAACCATTTACCGTCCACTTACCTCAGTGGGATTTATAAAAATGACATATGGAAACAATAACATCATAGATATCATAAGTTCATACATAATCTGTAACATAGTACATGTCATACTTTTATATTTCAATCATCAAACAATAGTTATCCTTTTTTATCAACCTACTAATATCCATGGGGATCCATAGGGGTCCCCACTACCCGTGAACTATTCCCTTAACAAACTTAATTTCTAGGGCCGTCCCCATACCCCGTCCGGTATGGGCGCCAAACAATAAACTTCAATACCCTGTCCGGTATGAGGGTGAAGTGGGCTGTCCCCATACCCCGTCCGGTATGAGCGCCAAAACATTTAAATTCTCCATACTCAGTCCGGTATGAGACAACATTTCCGATAGGGTTCCCTATGGACCTGGTCCGTCCACCATCTCCCAGGATATCTAGTGAGGCTATCAACTTATCCATTTATCAATTCACATACCTTTTCTATTTTTTTCTTAGTTTTCTGTTTCCCACATAAACATGAATACTTAAACAATTAACGAGCACCCAACAAGGCAAGAATATTATTAGATTCATGAAATCAGGCAGAAATAAAGTAAGTAGTGATTCATATATTCAAAACCCTAGAATGAATAAAGCAGATACCATACTGCATTTAAATCTGTAAAATAAACCAAATAGGAACTGACAGAGAAATACGTCCGGTTCGGCCTCCATTAGCAACCGTAATAAATTACGTGTATCTATATAATTCATATTAGACTTTAATCCCGCGATAGAAAATAGGGTGAGGGATCCTTACTTGATTCGAAGTCTAAAACCAGTTTTTCACTGCGCTTACGGGCAGTCCCTAGATTCCCTGAATTTTTTTTTGGGAAATAAAACACACTTACGGTACCTGCACATGTCCCCAAATAACTCAAAATAAGACTGAGGGCTTACTCGGCCAATTTTGAAATTCCAGCACGGCGGCTCTGCCGTGTTCCGGCGACGGCATCGCCGCTTGCGGCAGTGATCCATCTCGGGTTGGCCGTTTTAGCCAAACTTACATTGGTTCCTGTGATAAAACACCCCTAGGGCCATCGGTGGGCTGAAAAAACACCGAAAATCAAAACTTATCAGCCGCGGGGCTCTCCGGTGTGGCGACTCCTTCAGCTCGAGTCGCGATTTGGTGTTTTGCTCTGGTCAACCTGTAGAGGAAGGAACGGTGGTCACAGTGGCGTAAAAATTACATCAAACGGGAATCGAGAAGGGCCGCATCGGAGGCAAAAACTAAGAAAACCCGCAGCGGCGTCGCTGGGCTTTGACAGTATTTTTCGACCAATTGCCAGTGTTTTGGCTCCATTTTGGCCACAAGTGCGTTTAGAATCGAAATCCGAGCCAAGGAGAGAATTTTTACCTCCTTTGGCGGCTGAAAAGTGCTCCGTTGCGGTGGCGGGTTGCGGCGGTCAGTTCTCCAGTGGCTGGGCTGTCTTCTCCGGTGAGGGCTCTAGCGGCTAGGGTTAGGGTTTGGGTGTGGATGAGATTATTTATAACCTTCTGCTTTTAATCTGAGCCGTCCATCGCGATTTAATCTGGACTGTCTGATCGCGATTAAATAAGAAATGAATCTGGGTCGTTTATCGTGATGCAATCTGGGCCGTCCGTACGCATGCAATCTGGACCGTCCGTACGCACTTTTGATCTGGGTCGTCCGTGCGCACGGGAATGGATCTCAACCATTCGATCACGTGCACACGGATAGCCTATGTGGCTCCCTTCCGCGTGGCCTCCCGCGTTAGCGTCTCTGCCACGCGACGTGTCCTAGTTGGCCGGGGCTGCTGACTGGGCTGCTGAAGTGGCGCAATTTTTTTAAATTATATTTTGACCCCCAGTTTTCGATTTTCTTTTCAAAAACACCCTCAGAACCCAAATTTTCACTGTTTTTTCTCAAAATTGTTTTCAATTAAATCCCAAAAATAATTTTATCCCTTTTTATTATTATTATTATTTTTATTTCTATTTAATTAAATCAAACTAATTTAAAAACATATATTATTACATAATAAATTACAATAAAATTTAAAATACAATAAAATAATATATAAAATAATAATAATAATTTTGGGTATTACAACTAAGTAAGAAAATCTGAAAAAAAATAATAGATACTTAATAATACAAATAAAATAAACTAGATTTTTTGTGGTGTTATATATAATGCAATAGTAATAGCAATAGTAGTAGCAGCAGTAAAAGCAGTAGTAGTAGTAACAACAACAGTATTGCCAATAGTAGTAGTAACAGTGGTAGTAACAGTAGTAAAAATAGTAATAGTAGTAGCAATAGTAGTTGCAGTAGCAGTAATAGCAGTAGTAGTAGAAGTATCAATAACAGTATTAGAAGTAGTTGTAGTAACAGTGGTAGTAGTAGTAGCAGTAGCAGTACCAATAACAGTATTAGCAGCAGCAACAGTAGAAATAATAGCAGTAGCAGTAGTACCTACTGTAGTAGTAATAGCAGTGATAACAATAGTAAAAGTAATAGTAGTAATAACAGTAGTAGTAGTATTCATAGTAGTAGTAGCATTAATAATATTAGTAGTAGTACTAGTACTTATAAATACTCGTGTACTTGAAGGCTTTTAGCATCAACCACCAATCAAAACTTGAGTTTGTTAATTAGTCTCTCTTACTTCTTCTTATAATATTTCATCAAATTATTATATTAACCTAGCATATCTCTTCATTTTTTCTAACAAAAATAAATGAAGATTAATTGATCATTTTTCTATTTATAGGTTAATTTATACATTCAAAATCTTCTTCAATTGAATTAATGTGACAACAAAATTTTTGTTTTACCCATTTAAATTAATTAATTAATTGAAGTAAAAAAATCTGAAAAAAAAATGCTGGATAGTTAATAATACTATTAAATTAAACTAGATTTTTTTATAGTGTGACATATAATATAGTAGTAGTGACACTAGTAGTAGCAACAGCAGTAGCAGTATCAGTATTAACTGCAGTAGTAGTAGCAGTAATATAAATAGTAGAAATAGTAACAATAGTAGCACTAGGAGCAGTAGTGGCTGTATCAGAAGCAACTGCTGTAGCAGTAGTAGCAACAATAGAAGTAACAGTATTAGCAGTAGTAGTAGTATTAGTAGTAGTAGTAGTATTAGTATTAGTAGTATTAATAGAAGGAGTACTAGTACCTATAAATACCCATGTACTTGAAGACTTTTAGTATCTACCACAAATCAAAACTTGAGTTTATCAATTAGTCTCTCTTACTTCTTCCTCTCATATTTCAGCAAATTATTATATTCAGTTAGCCTATCTCTTGATTTTTTCTAACAAAAACAAATTAAGCCTAATTGATCATTTTGCCATTTATTGGTTGATTTATACATTTAAAATCTTTTTCAATTGAATTAATATGATAACAAAACTTTTTTCCTCGTTTAAATTAATTAATTTATTCAAGTAAATTTAAAAACAATGTTGGATAGTTAATAATGCTATTAAAATAAAATATATTTTTTATGTTATTACACATAATGCAGTAGTAGTAACAGTAGTAGTAGCAATAGTAATAGCGGTAGTAACAGCAATAGAAGTAACAGTAGTAGTAGTACAAGTAGTATTAGTAGTAGAAATAGCATTTGTAGTAGTAGTAGTACCTATAAATACCCATGTACTTGAAGACTTTTAGTATCAACCACAAATCAAAACTTAAGTTTCTCAATTAGTCTGTCTTACTTCTTGCTCTCATATTTCAACAAATTATTTTATTTAGCTAACTTATCTCTTTATTTTTTCTAATAAAAATAAATCAAACCTAATTGATAATTTTACTATTTGTAGGTTGATTTTTACATTCAAATTCTTCTTCAATTGAATTAATATGACAATAAAACTTTTTTTTCTTCATTTAAATTAATTAATTATACCTAGCATATTAATTCATTTTTTCTAACAAAAACCAATGAAGATTAATTGATCAAGTTTCTATTTATAGGTTAATTTATACATTTAAAATCTTCTTCAATTGAATTAATGTGACAACAAAACTTTTTTTTCCTTATTTAAATTAATTAATTAATTAAAGTAAGAAAATCTGGAAAAAAATGCCGGATAGTTAATAATACTATTAAAATAAACTAATTTTTTTATGTTATTACATATAATGCAGTGGTAATGACAGTAATAGTAGTAGGAGTAGCAGCAGTAGTAATAATAATATTAGCAGCAGCAGTAGCAACAATAGTAGTAGCAGTAGTAGTAGCAGAAATAGCAGAAGTGGTGGCTGTAGCAGTAGAACCTAATGTAGTAGTAGTAACAGTAGTAGTTACAATAGAAGTAACAGTAGCAGCAGTAGCAGAAATAGTAACAGTAATAGCAATAGCAGCAGTGGTAGCTATAGCAATAGTATATGTTGTAGAAATAGTAGCAATAGTAGCTGCAATAGAAGTAATAGTAGTATCAGTAGTAGAAATAGTAATAGTAGTAGCAATAGCAGCAGTGGCAGCTATAGCAGTAGTACCTGTTGTAGCAGTAGTAGCAGTAGTAGTAGTATTAGGAATAATACTAGTAATAGTAGTACTACCTCTAAATACCCATGTACTTCAAAGTTTTTAGCATCAGTGACAAATCAAAACTTGAGTTTTTCAATTAGTCTCTCTTATTTCTTACTCTCATATTTAATCAAATTATTATATTCAACTAGCCTATCTCTTCATTTTTTCTAACAAAAATAAATGAATCCTAATTGATCATTTTTCTATTTGTAGGTTGATTAATACATTCAAAATCTTCTTCAATTGAATTAATGTGACAACGAACCTTTTTTTTCCTTACTTAAATTAATTAATTCAAGTAAGAAAATCTAAAAAAAAAATGTTGGATATTTAATAATGCTATTAAAATAAACTTGATTTTTTGTGTTATTACATATAATGCAGTAGTAATAACAGTAGAATTAGTAGCAATAGCTGTAGCAGTATTAGTAGTAGTAGTAGTAGTAGTGGTAATAGTAGTACTAACAGTATTAGCAGCAGTAGTAGTAATGACTTTAACAGTAGTAGCAGTAGTAGCAACAATAGAAACAACAGTAGCAGTAGAAGTAGCAGAAGTATTACTAGTAGTAGTACCATTAGTAGTAGTAGTAGTAGTATTAATAATAGTAGTAGTAGTAGTAGTAGTAGTAGTAGTACCTATAGATACCCATGTACTTGAAGGCTTTTAGTATCAACCACAAATCAAAACTTGAGTCTTTCAATTCGTCTTTCAATTCGTCTCTCTTACTTCTTCCTCTCATATTAACAAATTATTATATTCAGCTCGCCAATTTATTCATTTTTTTAATAAAAATAAATAAATTCTAATTGATCATTTTGCCATTTGTAGGTTAATTTGTAATTCAAATTCTTCTTCAATTGAATTAATATGGTAATGAAACTTTTTTCTCATTTAAATTAATTAATTAATTTCAAGTAAAGAGATCTAAAAAAAAGAAAGAAAGAAAGAGGGGGGGAAACGACGCTGTTTTGAAGAGGGGAAAAAGATGTTTTTTTGAAGAGGGGAAAAACGACGTCGTTTTGAAAGGGGAAAAACGACGTCGTTTTGAGGAAACTGGTGGGATATAAATAGGGGACGGGGAAGGAAAGAAAAAGGAAAGAAAAGAAAAAAAATAAAAGAGAAAAAAAAAATAAAGAAAGAAAAGAGCGAGAAGGAGAAAGAAGAAAGGAAGGAAGGTTCCAGAAAGAGAGAGAAGCGAGACGGGAGAGAAAAGGAGACCGCAGACGGTGATAGCGTGATCGGCAGGAGGAAGGATGATGGAAATGGGAGGTACGGTAAAAATTCAATTTCCTGTGTAGATTTAGGATTTAAAATGTGGATGAGAAATTTGGAGGTGTGGTGTGGATTGGTGTATGCTCATGGAGGTGGCGGTGTATGGAGGAGGCCGTGTAGGGTGTGTGTGTGCGTTGAGTGAGGTAGGTGGAAGGAAGTTAGCCACGTGAGTACCGCAGGATGAGAGAGAAGGAGGATGGTGGTGTGAGTGAGGTCCGAGAGAGAGGTAGGGGTGCAGAGTGAGTGGAGGCCGGGAGAGAGAAGGATTTGTGGTGTTAGTGAGATGTGTGAGAGGGAGCTGGCCTGCGTGAGCATTGCGGGAGGAGAGAGAAAGAGTAGTGGTGTGAGTGAGGCATGAGAGGGAGCTGGCCTGCGTGAGCATCGCGGGAAAAGAGAGAAAGATTTGATAGTGGTGAGAGTGAAGTTCGAGAGAGAGGTAGGGAGGCAGAGTGAGTGAAGGTCGGGAGAGAAAAGGATTCGCGGCGTGAGTGAGGTCTATGAGGGAGTGGAGTGTGATTGCTGGAGCCTTGGGAGAGAGTAGGACCGGGTGAGCAGCAAGGGGGAAAGAGAGGAGGAGTAGGCAGCATGAGTGGAGTTTGTGACGGAGGGGGAAGGCGGTGTGAGTGGGAACACTTAGAGTATGCCACAGATAGAGGGGGAAACGAGGAACAGTGGGAGGTTGGGATTAATGCAAGCATAGGAAAGGAAAACGGGGTTGGGAGTAGAGTTATGCTGGGACATTTGAGAGTAGGAAAGGGAGACTTGTGGAGCGTGCATGGTGGAAAATTACACGTAGGTGGCCGTGCCTTGATGGTTGGCAACAGGAATTTGCGGTTGTGCGCAGGTTAAGTATTACTGGATACACTATAGAGGGAAACACCGACCTTGGTGGTTACGAGTAGAGAGAGTAGGTTGGCCACCGATGATGGTATTAGTCGGGAGATTCCGATGGACAGGGGGCTAGGTCGCCAATATTGGTGATGGGAAAGAATGGTAACTGTGTGCGTGTATGGCCCATTAGTGGTCGAGAGCTGGCTAAGGGTCACCGATGTTGGTGACATTAGAGAATGATAACTGTGTGCGTGTGTGGCCCATTAGTGATCGAGATGTGGCTAATGGTCGCCGATGTTGGTGACGGGAGAAAATGATAACTGTGTGCGTGTATGGCCCATTAGTGGTCGAGAGGTGGTTAATGGTTGTCGATGTTGGTGATGGGAGAGAATGATCAATGTGTGTCTGTGTGGCCCGATAGGGGTCGGTAGGTGGATGATGGTCACCGATGTTGGTGACGAGAGTGAATGATAATGGTGTGCGTGCGTGGCCTAGTAGGGGTCGAGAGGCGAACGGTGGTGGACAATTTTTGGTGGTGGGTGACGATGCTGGCACGCCTAGGGTGGCGTTGGGGGACGGTAACCCTAGATAGGTATGATCGTTGGGATACAGGGGTGAGCTTTAGCCCTGAGTAGCCTCATAGTGATAGTAAGGGGGGGCTTGGGTTAAGTAATGAAATATTAGTAGAAGTATGGGGTTTTATATTGTTGCATCTCACATGTAATTTGATTTTTACTGTACTGAGTTATATGGACTCACTCTTTACTCTTTACAGATGATGAAGGAACGGAGTCTGGATCGAAGTTGCTGACGTCCAAACCTAGTGTATAGAGCAACAGGATAAAGATTTTCTTTTCTTTTGACAGTGTGTGTAAAAGTGATGGTAGTGTAGATAGCGAGTATGGTTGTATTGTATGCGATGTCTCATGCATGATTGTAGGTTTATCTTGACCATTGAATATTAGATCGTGATAGCGTTTCTATGTGCATGACTGATTTGATTATGGAATTGGTTGTTTTTAATTACGCCCTAGACGTGAGAAGAGGAAAAAGGAAAAAAGAAAAAAACGGGCCATTATAGTTGGTATTAGAGCAAATTAAGAATACTACTAATGGGTGCCACTATCTTACAGGTGAGTCGAGGGAGGTGACGAAGAAGGGAAGGGGCAGACCCCGTCGTGAGTCTACTCCAGGGGCCCCACGACGAGCACCGGGGTTTCACAATGTAGCACTTGCTGCATTTCAAGGGTCGTCCCCGTGCCACGCTGTACCCCCTCCCGCGCAGCCAAGACACGCTACCAGCCCATCGGCAACCCATGTAGAGTAGTCCGGCGTGCAACAAAAGGACTTTAATCGGCTGTGCAGAGTGGTTGAGAGCCTAGCTACCATGATCAGGGATAGAGAAATGAAGTCGGAGGTAGCATCGGTGCCACAACAAGGGGTTCACATAGGGGTAGTGGATACAAGCATAATTGAGAAATACCGAAGGCTGAACCCTCCTGCCTTTAATGGGGGTTCTAACCCATTGGTGGCGGAGGATTGGATAAAAAAAATAGAAAAATTATTGGAAGTGATGACTGTGACCACGGAACAGAGGGTACAGCTGGCTACATTCATGTTAAGAGGGTCCACCGAGTGTTGATGGAAATTGAAAGGAGGAGCTCTGGTCTCCCCAATCACTTGGGAGGTGTTCCTAGAAGCTTTCAATGCAGAGTACTTTCCAGATTTTCTGAGACAGCGAAAGGAAAGAGAGTTTACCGAACTTAGACAAGGGAGATTGTCTGTGGTGGAATATGCCGAGAAATATATAGATTTGGGCCGGTTTGGGCTCGAGGTCATGATGAATGAAACCAATAAGGCCAGAAGATTCGAGAAGGGGTTGCGATTGGAATTGTATCATCAGGTGGCTATGTTTGCATTACCTACATATCAGATGGTATTGGAAAAGGCACAGTTAATAGAGGCATTGTACAAGGAACATGCTGATAATAATAAAGGACCTTCCAGTTATAGACGACCACCACCATCATCCGGTCAAACAGAGAAGAGGTAGAGAATGGTTCAAGAGGCAGCCCCGGGACATCAGATGGCCCTGAGCAACTCGATGTGCCCACGGTGTGGTAAAAACCATGGAGATCAGCCATGTATGAGTGGCGGTCGAGGCGGCTATCGGTGTGGGAGCACACAACACTTCATACGGGATTGTCCACTGCCGAGAGAGTCTGGTCGACCGTTGGTTCAAGGGTGGGTATTTGTCATGACCGTTCCGGAGGCGACCGCTACTTTAGGAGTAATACAAGGTATACTTTACATTTCAAATATTCCTGCTAAAGTACTAATTTACCCTGGTGCCACACATTCATTTGTATCGCCTAGGTTTACATCTAGAATAGGGATAGAACCTCGGGTGTTAGATCGGGTATTAGTAATATCTACGCCAACTAATGGCGCTTTATGTACTGATGCAATGTTTGACGCCTATAGGGTAGAGATAGAGGGGAGAAAGTTAAAGATAGATTTAATTTTACTAGACATAAAAGATTTTGATGTAATACTAGGAATGGATTGGCTTGCTGCCCAACACGCCCATGTAGACTGTTTCCGCAAGAGGGTAGTGTTTAAATTGCCTAATGAAGAACCTTTTTCTGTATGGAGAAAATCAATGAATAAATGAATTTTACGTTGAAATAATGTATTAGCATAAATATATGCACGAATTACAGTTTATCTATGTCCTTGATAGGGAACGAGGGAAAGAGACTTACACTCCAGGAGATACTAGTGGTAAGGGATTTCCCAGACATATTTTCGGACGACCTTCCTGGACTGCCACCCAATAGAAAGGTCGAATTCATGATAGAACTTCAGCCCGGCACCCAGCCCATCTTCAAGGTTCCCTATAGGATGGCGAGGTCAGAACTAATAGAGTTAAGTAAACAGTTACAAGAGTTACTGGATAAGAAATTTATTCGGCCTAGCGTGTCACCGTGGGGAGCCTCGGTATTGTTTGTTAAGAAAAAGGATGGGACTATGAGAATGTGCATTGATTATAGAGAACTAAACCAAGTGACAATAAAGAATAAGTATATGTTACCCAGGATCGAAGATTTATTTGATTAGTTACAAGGGGCACAAGTATTTTCAAAAATAGATCTGTGTTTGGGGTATCATCAGCTATGGGTAAGAGCCGAAGACATTGCTAAGACGGCATTCCGCACTAGGTATGGACATTATGAATTTCTGGTGATGCCTTTTGGACTAACAAATGCTCCTGCGGTGTTTATGGATCTTATGAATCGGGTGTTTAGACCCCTACTGGATTGCTATGTCATTGTCTTTATAGATGACATATTGATTTATTCGAAGGATTCGGGAGAACAGGCGAAACATCTAACAACTATGCTAGGGATGCTCCAGAAAGCTAAACTGTATGCAAAGTTTAGTAAATGTGAGTTCTGGTTGGATCATATAGCATTCTTGGGCCATATCGTGTTAAGAGATGAGTTATCAGTGGACCCAGTGAAAATAGAAGCAGTGGTGAAGTGGGAAAGGCCAAAGACTGTGACAGAGATCAGAAGTTTTTTGGGGTTGGCGGGAAATTACTATCGGTTTGTGTGAGGGTTATCGAGTATTTCGCCACCTCTTACCAAGTTAACAAAAAAAAATGTGAAGTTTGAATGGGATGAGAAGTGTGAGAGCAGTTTTCAAGAGTTGAGACACAGATTGACTACTACCCCAATATTGGCCATTCCGTCGGAAGAAGGTGATTTTACAGCGTATAGCAATGCATCTCATGTGGGGTTGGGTTGTGTATTAATGTAAAGGGGGAAGGTTATGGCATATGGGTCCCGACAGTTAAGGACACACAAAAAGAATTATCCAACACATGATTTAGAGTTGGCTGCAGTAGTCTATGCTTTAAAACTGTGGCGACATTACTTATATGGGAAAACATTTGAAATTTATATAGATCATAAAAATTTATGTTCATGCAGTGGGAATTGAATATGCTACAGAGGAGATGGATGGATTTGTTGAAAGATTTCGATTGTAGGGTCAAGTATCACCCCGGATGGGGAAATGTGGTGGCGAATGCTCTTACTTGTAAGAGTACCGGGGTGCTAGCCCATTTGATGGTGTATGAGTGGTGTTTGCGGGAAGCCATGCAACACCTATGTATTCAAGATGGGGACAATGGAAGGTATGTGGCTAGTTTGAGGGCACAACCAACCTTGGTTCAGAAAATAAGAGAGGGACAATTGGTGGACACCGAGATACAGAGGATCCGAAAGGGGGTAGAACAGGGGATAGTAAGAGATTTTGGAGTGAAGGATGATGGAATACTCAGATTTTAAACCAGAATGTGCATTCCCAAAGATCGTGCGATACGAGAAGAGATACTCAGTGAGGCATATGACACCAAGTTTTCCATACACCCGGGAAGTACTAAGATGTATAAAACCTACAGAAAAGTTTCTGGTGAAGGGGCATGAAGAGAGATGTGGTCGAGTATGTGTCAAGGTGCTTGATATGCTAGCAAGTGAAGGCAGAGCATAAGAGGCCTAGGGGTTTGTTACAGCCATTACCCATACCCGAGTGGAAGTGGGAACATGTATCTATGGATTTTATGACCGAGTTGCCAAGTAATCGTAAGAGACATGATAGTATTTGGGTAGTGGTTGATCGTCTAACTAAATCTTCTCATTTTTTAGCAATGAAAGTGACTGATTCAGTGGAGCAGTTGGCCAAACTGTATGTTATAGAGGTGGTAAGGTTACACGACATTCCTATATCGATTGTTTCCGATCGGGATTTTCGATTCACCTCCAAATTTTGGAGAGGGTTGCAATAGGCTTTGGGTACTAAATTGAGTTTTAGCACAGCTTTTCACCCACAAACAGATGGGGAGATGGAGAGAACGATACAAGTATTGGAAGATATGTTGAGAGCCTGTGTTATTGATGTGGGGGGAGATTGGGAGGACATGTTACCCTTAATAGAATTTACATACAATAATAGTTATCATGCCAGCATCGGAATGACTCCTTATGAAGCTCTGTATGGTCGACCCTGTAGGTCACCGGTGTGTTGGAGTGAAGTGGGAGAAAGACAGTTGTTGGGACCAAAAATGGTAGAGGAAACTACAGCTAAGGTGCTGGTGATACGATAGAATTTACAAGCGGCTCAGAGTAGACAGAAGGGTTACACAGACAATCGCAGGAGAGATTTGAGCTTTGAAGTAGGGGATCATGTATTCCTAAAGGTATCTCCCGTGAAGGTTTTATTGAGGTTTGGGAAGAAAGGGAAGTTAAGTCCCTGTTTCATAGGGCCATTTGAGATTTTGGAGAAGGTGGGGGTGGTTGCGTACAGGGTAGCGCTCCTTCCTCAGTATAGTGGGGTTCACAAAGTGTTTCACATATCCCTACTACGAAAATATCACCCGAATCCGAATCATATTTTAAGGTGGGAATCGTTACCATTGGAGAGTGACTGGTCTTATGAAGAGGAGCCAATCCGGGTTCTCGAACGACAAGAAAGGAAGTTGAGAAGCAGGGTGATACTTATGGTGAAGATACAATGGAGGCATCATGCGACGGAGGAGGAGGCAACATGGGAACAGGAGGACGAGATGAGACAAAATTATCCAAGATTGTTCGGAGGTAAGATAACAAAATTTGAGGGACCAAAATTTTTTTTAAGGGGGAGTATATGTAATAACTGGAAAAAAAAGAAAGAAAAGAAAGAAAGAAAGAGGGGGGAAACGACGCCGTTTTGAAAAGGAAAAAACAACGTCATTTTGAAGAGGGGAAAAACGATGTCATTTTGAGGAAACTGGTGGGATATAAATAGGGGATAAGGAAGAAAGAAAAAGGAAAGAAAAAAAAAAGAAAAGAGAAAAAAAATAGAGAAAGAAAAGAGCAGGAAGGAGAAAGAAGAGAGGAATGAAGGTTCTAGAAAGAGAGAGAAGGGAAGCAGAGCAGAGAGGAGCGAGACGGGAGAGAAAAGGAGACTGCGGATGGTGATAGTGCGATCGACAGGAGGAAGGAAGATGGAAATGGGAGGTATGGTAAAAATTCAATTTCATGTGTAGATTTAGGATTTGAAATGCGGATGAAAAATTTGGAGGTGTGGTGTGGATTGGTGTATGCTCATGGAGGTGGCGGTGTACGGAGGAGGCCGTGTAGGGTGTGTGTGTGTGGTGAGTGAGGTTGAATGTGCCTACCTGGAATCCCTTCTCCAACTCTTGGTCACTACCTATCTTTTCCTCAACGACTCTTGTGTACTTCCAGAATTTTCTTTTCCTCTTATTTTTTCTTCTTTTTTTCCTTTCCTGAACCATTACTTGATGAAATTAACCTCATTATCTTAGCCATATCTAACCAGATTTATGCATGAAATACTTGAACCACCAACACATGTGAGTCCTCTTTTTCAAACACTAAATGCCCATATTTAACATTTATTTCAAAAATAAGGAAACACACATGTATGTACGCCCATTTGTAAATTCATATGACGCTATACCTTACTCTGTTTTCCATATTTCCATTCTAAATTTTCCTCATGCAATTTAATAAACTAACATGCACTTTAAACTCAAATTTGAATTGAAAAGTGCTGAATCTTACCTCTTGCTCCCAACAACAATGTTGATCTGGTAGTTATTTCCCTCGTTCGTTCTTCTTTCTCTTTGCCTTCCTCGCCATCCGTCGACAACCTCACTCTTTCTCTTACATCCTGTTTGGATAAATTTTAGTGATGGTTAATTAATGTCAGTGATTGGATGCCACTGACAGAGGATGAGAATGATAAAAAAAATTTATGTTAGGATGATTGTATATTAATGTATGTAACACCCAACATTTAATTTTTTATTTTTTTTATATATATAATTATTTATTAATTGAATTGAATTTAATTTAATTTAATGAAAATAATAATAATAATAATAATAATAAAAAGGGTGAAAAAAATTAGTTAAGGATTAAATTGAAAATAATTTTGGAAAAAATGGGTGAAAATTTGGGTTCTGGAGAAATTTTTGAAAGAAAAATCAGAAACTAGGGATTAAAATGCAATTTAAAAAAATTGCACCATGTCAGATGCTCAGTCAGCAGCCCCGACCAACCAGGATGCGCCTGGTGGCAGAGGTGCTGACGCGGGAGGCCACGCGGGGGGGAGCCACGTGGGCGATCCACGTGTGCACAATCAAATGGCTGATGTCCGTTCCTGCGTGCACGGACGACCCAGATTTAATCGTGCACGAATGGCCAAGATTGAATCGCGCATGGACGACCCAGATTGAATTGCGATGAACGGCCCAGATTCACTCCCTATTTAATCGCGATAGGACGGTCCAGATTAAAAGTGATGGACGACCCATATCAAAAGTGGATGGGTATAAATAACCCCATCCGCACCCAAACGCTAACCCTAGCCACCAGAACCGCTCGTCGGAGAAGATAGTCTAGCCACCAGGGAGCCGACCGCCGCCACCCACCGCCGCACCAGAACTTTTTCTGACCGCTAAAAGAGGTAAAAATTTCTCCTCTCGTATGAAATTCAATTTTAAACCCACCCATGGCCAAATCAAAGTGAAAGAATCGGTCAATTGGCCGGAAAACACCGCCGAAGCCCGGTTGCGCCGCCACAGAAAATTTCACAAACCACCTCCGATGAGGCTCTCCCCGATTCCCGTTTTCGTTCCCTGGGACTGATTTTGGTTTATTTGGGACATTTGTAGGTACTGTAAGCGCGTTTTAGTTCCCGAAGAAAAATTTAGAGAACCTAGGGATCGCCCGTAGGCATAGTAAACTATTTAGCTTTTCGGCATCAAATCAAGTAAGGACCCCTCACCCTATTCCCTATCATAGAATTGAAGTTTAAATAAATAATAATATGGTCTTTTGTAAAAATTAAATAGATGTGTTTAATTAATTACGGATTGTTAATGGAGCCCAAATCAGATACTGTTTTATGTTGATTTCTGTTGATTTATTGTATAGTCTAAAAGCATGATGGTATCCAGTTTATATATTATATGGTTTAAATGTATGTATTACTGCCTTACTTGACCACTGTTTGATTTTGGGATCTAAGATATGATTGCATTGTTGGATGTATGTTTACTTGTTTATGTATTTATGTTTGATTTGGTAACGGCGACTAAGGAAAAATTTGAAAGGGGTATGAGCTAATAAATAGATAAGATGACAGCCTCACTAGATATCCTGCAAGATGGTGGACGGACTGGATTCATAGGAAACCCTACCATGAACGTTGTCTCATACCGGACAGGGTATGGAGACTTGGTAATTTGGCGCTCATACCGGACAGGGTATGGGGACGGCCCACTTCACCCTTATACCGGACGGGGTATTGAAGTTTAATGTCTTGACACTCATACCGAATGGGGTAGGGGGTCGACTATGTAATTAAGACTGTTAAGGAAAAGGGTTCACGTGTAGCGGGGACACCCCCTATGGATCTCCATGGATACTAGTGAGCTGGTGAAATGAGAAACAGTTATGATTTAGTTATTGTTAATGAATATGAATTTATGATATGTTCTATGTTATGGATTGTGCATGAAGTTATGATCTGTATGATGTTATTGTCTTTATAGGTTGTTTCCATAAATTCCACAATGGTAAGTGAACTGTAAATGATTTTACGATTGATAAACGAATATGCTAAATTTAGTGCTCCATTAGTTATTTTGATTTTCTACCAACCTTTGCTTCTGTGCTGGTGTTATAATGTGATATCCTTACTGGGCTAGTGTAGCTCACCCCTTATTTAACCATTTTAGATCAAGAGGACTTGGTTCCCGAGCCCAATCCGCAAGAAGATTACGAGTAGATGCTAGATACTTTATATTTTTTTTTACTTTTCTCATTTCTCGTGTTTCTTTCAGAGGATTCATTCTGTGATGTTTATTTAGTATTTTTAAGTTATTGTGTAAGGGATGTAAAGCTTAACCTTTTATTTTGCTTTCGCACTTAATTATTATATATTTTCTTTTGAATTTTTGGGGTCGTTTAGTAGCATATTTTTGTTTGGATGATAGGATAGTATGGTTGTATTTTCAGTCAAATTACTATTTTACCCATACTTATTATATGTAATAGTAAATGGTATATAAGTATCTAATGAAAAAAATAAATCGTTTACCAATATAATTACATTTGTATTTAAATAAATAATTATTACACATAATTAAATTAAATTTTTTTATTTAATAAAATAAATAATAATTTATGAGGATAAAAATAGAATTAAGTATATTATATGTGGGTATAAGGGAAAAAAAAGTAACATACCGGTCACATACTACTGATTCGTTAGTTTTAAAATTTATTCCAAATTTGTCAGTCAGATACCGTTTGCTACCAGTGGAAGTTGAAATAAAGATGATTTTTTCACACCTATGGAGTAGCATACATTAAAATTCTATGATTCACCACGATCCAAACTGGGTGGTAGGGTTTCTTCCTTTTTTTGTGTAGAAACAATGCCTTTTATATAGTAGCTAAAATTAAATTGCAGCCTTCCATTACATAATGAGATCTGGATCGTTGATCTCTTATTTCCTTATAAAATTTTTAAGTTTCTTCCTCCTTTTTTTTTATTGGGATGATACACACATACTTGGATTTGAGATGGAATATTTTTTGTAAACCGTTGAACTTTGTTGGGTTTTTTTTTTTCTCTCTTTTTTTTATGTGTTTCTGAAAAGCTAATTTAAGCTTGACCCAAACATTTGCTTCAATTTGGCCCCTAACAGAAAAGCTCAATACAGGTGGGTCATATTTTGTGCACTATCTATATAAATTTTTTTATATAGTGATATAATATTATTTATGAATCACACAATAAATATTTTAATAAATAAATTATATTATTTTTATAAATTTTAAATTTAATTATTTATATAAATTTTTAATTGTAATACGAATTTTAATTAAACAATTAATTTACTTAAATATTAAAATGTTCCTGTAGTTACAAAATTAATAGAAATCTTCTATATAATTCTAAATCTCCCAATGTATGTCATATATCTTCTTTTTATTTTAAATATATTATCTTCAAAAATAAATGAATTTCTTTTGCATATTCAAATTTATTTGAAACCTTTCTTTACATTTATTGATATTTAAATATTTTTTATTTTTTATTTAAATTACTTTAAATCTTTATATCTATCTATTTTTAGCAGTTTTAATCATTTAAAAAAATTAAAAAATTTTAATAAAATACAAAATTACAAGTACAACAAAAAATAGATCAAAATTTGAATAGTAAAAATATTATTTTGTCCTTAATATAATTTTTACATTGTGAAAAAGACCAATATAACCTTAATTATCAACCACATAATAAAATTGAAATAATATAATTAACCCAAAAAAATTCCAAATACAGTATCTTCAAGAAACATAAAAAAATAAATTTTATTTATAAATACATGATAATATACATGATTAATTGATAAAGCAATGAAGAAAAAAGAGACAAAAGACAAGTTAGCAAATGATCCTTCAAAATTATAATTAGCAACTCATTGAACAATATTTATAATTGTAATATTGGGTATTTTCCTTTTCAATTGCATTATTAATTTTTTCCGGTGCTTTTGTTTCCTTGCAATATTATTTAACACTTTACATAATATTTTTAAAATAAATTTAAATTTAAATATTTCAGTAATTAATTTTTTTAAAATAAATTTAAATTTAAATATTTCAGTAATTAACTGCTAATTCTAATTATATATAATTTTATAAATATAATTAAATAATTATTCAAATAATAGCTTGGAGGGGCCTTTAACTACTTCAATAAGATCCAAACTTAAATTTTTATTGTAACATTTTATTGAGAATTTTTTTTTCAGTTACAAAAAAAAATTTAAATAATAAAAATTAATAAGAAGTTATTAATAATATATAATGTTAAATCTTTTAATGTTTGTAAAATTTAGATTAATTTTCTCAAAAAAATATGTTACCTATATTAATTTTCTGTCTCTTCTTCAATTTTTTGCTTTAAATTCTGTAATTATTTCATTGCTTCTTTAGATATTATTCTATTTTAGAGAATATTTTCAATTACATTTTTAAGGAATTCTATTCGTAAAGGTACTTTGGCAACTCCAAGCCACTGAGTAATTCATCTGGAAACAAGAAGAAGAAATGAAACCTAAGAACCTTCATTTGTTTGTACTACCTGATAAGTTCAATTTAGAGGACCAAATTCCTTTTCAAGGAGGGGAGAATGTAATAGCTTAGATTTTTTGAATTTTAGTTTCTCGCATTTGGTATGGTTGATTAAGTGTTTATATGTATCTAGAAAGATGTAGTACGGATAAGAACTGGGTTTAATTATAAATAGGAAGGAAATAGTAAAATTAGGTTAAGGGAAATCCCTTAATAGTGAGAATATTCCCTCAAAGGGAAAATCATTCGGCAAAAAAATATTTCTCATGGCTAAAACATCTTAAGAAGATGCAAAGCATTCCTAGACTATGAGAAAATTGTTTGAAGTGAAAGTCAAAAGAGAACGGGAAGCTAGGTTATGTATGAAAACCTTAATTCCTGAATAATGGGAGAGAATGACATTTATGATTGAAACGTCTCCCGAGACAAAAATACATAGAATTTGAAGCCTAAATTTGGTAGAAGGTAAGCTAAAACATGAAAGAAGAGAGATGTTAAAAAAAATATTTTTGTAGAAGAAAATTTGGGATAAAATTAAGGAAAACTGATAGACATATAGAGAAGTTTATAACAGCTTGCTATTTAGGCCTTATGGGCTTAGGTGGGCCTAAAGAGTCTAATGAACTCTATTTCAGCTCTATTTTGGAGTTAAACGGAAAAAAGGATGGATAAGGACGAGGAAGCAAATGGAAGATTATGGAAGAATCTAGAATAAGAATGAAATAACATGACGAAAGATGACAACTTTTTAGATGAAATGACATTATGAATAGTGATAACTTTTAGATAAAGTGACATAACGTAATGTGACAACCTTTTGATGAAGTTACATGGTGGAAAGGTGGGAACTTTTCTCTCGTGGCTCCTCAGTCCTATAAATAGGAGATGAGGGAATGGAGGAAGAGACACTATGGATGAAAGAAAAATAGTGAGCAGCATAGAGACGAAGGAAGAAGAAAGAGTATGAAAGGTATGATTTTTTTAGAGTATTGTGAGTATTATAGATAAAAACCTTAGAGAAACACACCATGCATGCTCTAATTATAAAAAACCAAGTGAAGAAAAAACCAAAAATTAAGTGCTAATGGTTTATTTATACATATATATAGTAATAATATATTCAACAGATCAAACGTATAAAAGCAAAAATGAGATAGTGTTGCTACACATTGGAGCTTTTAGTGAAAATTTAGTAAAAAAGGTTACTGTTGTTTCTATACTAAGAAATTTTGATGTAAACCATGTTTAACTTTGTAATGAAGCTATATTTTAGAGAATGATGAGATATTTATTATTGATAGTTTACAATGGTTTATTGGGTCTCTTGGGGTAAGTCCTTTCCATAATTTTTATCATGACAATCTCTTTTTTACAAATCAAAATTTTTTGAATAAGAGCTACAAAATGACATATAGAATGAGAAGATACCCTAAAGTGATACCCTCTTAAATAATAAGTTTAAAATTATCAATGGTCTCTTCATCCGAAAGTACTAATGAACCATCAAGAGAGGAACAAACTAAAGAGAGAATCGTGAAAAGCTACTTATGAAGTTTTAATTTGTAGGTTCAACCAAAATTTGTGGTTAAATTATTTCCTTGTAAACCATATATCTGTGAAGCACTTATAAGAAAGGAACTTATGAGCCTAGTTGGAATAAGTTTAGAGATTGTATTTAAAATATTAAAAAAGTGTTATTCCGAGTTTGATGAGAGCCTTACTTAAGGGAAATTGTTCTATCTAAGCTAATGAAAATATAGTAGTAGTTTTTATACAAGCAATTGAAAATGTAATTTTTTTACTTTTATCTTAGCAATTGAAAAAGTGATAAAAGAACATTTTCAAGAAAGAAAGTAAATATAATATAACTCGGCAATGGTATCAATAATTACCTTATGTTTGAGACATAATAGGGTATTTCTTGACCATTAATGATACCAAAAGTTCTAGAAAATTCATAAAACTAATTTTATATATATTCATAAAATGTCGCTCTCTCTCATCTCTTTCGCTTGATTCCTCTCAAATGAGAGGACTTGGGTTCATGATTTATTTATATATCTTAAACATAAGTCGTACAATCGGTTTCAATGAGGATCGGACCTTGGATTGATTGGGGCCATTTTCGTCTTTGTATGTGCAAAAATAACCCTTAACCATTCAGTTTTGCCCCTTTCAACTGTGACCGTCGAACCTACAATTTCATTAAAGGCTTTTTGGTCTTTTTACATTTCCTTAAATTTTGGTTGTTAGATCATTTTAGGCAGGATGCAATCTGGACCGTCCATTTGACTTTTAGTCATGAAAGGATTTGGGTCGTTCAATTAGACAATATGTGCACAAAAGGGTTTCAGTCGTTCGATCTAGCCCATAAAAGACAGGGGTGAACTTTTCTTTAGACGCTACTTATTTTTTCTTCCTTGAAGAGGGCTCTGATGTTTTTCCCCATAAATAGTCTTTTCCAACTGTAGTAATTTTTCTGTAACAGGGACCTAAATCACATTAGGAAAATAGCCCCAAAAAATGATATAACCATAAAAGAGCTTCAGTAAAATAGTTATTAAACCACTATTATGACAACTCTATCCACGGTAGGTAAGAACCTTGCCACTACAGACTCATATTTTTCCTATTTCTAGTGATTATCATGTATATATGTATACATATATAGACACACACACACATGCCAGGCAGTCTTTATTATGTAGTATATATGTGCTTCTGTGTATGTGTGTGTGCATGCACATATAAATATGACCATGTATATTTATGGACTTAGAATTTTCAGACCCAGTATTGGATGCCATCCCGAGATATCCTTATACTAAAAGACATGGTAATAGAGATAAATGTGTTATATGTTGTGACGACTTTACACTTGGAGAAATTTTGCAAAGATTTCCTATTTGTTACCATACTTATCATTCTAGATGCAGTAGTATATGGTTCTCAACTGGCATATACTCATGTCCAGTTTCTAGGGAAGACTATACTAATTGCAGTACATAATTATCTATAGATGAGGTTTTATAGATATAGGAACTACTTGGTGTATATATATAGTGAAAGTAAAGTTGATAACTCAACAAATGATGTACTGCATCTTAAAATATTTAGCCCACTCTAATATATTGTGTGTGTGATATATAAATGTATAATTATAAACCAAGCTTTCTTTTTATTATGTACAAAATCAAATAGGTCCTGATTTTTTAATTAACTCAAACACATTAAAAATGTTTAGTCCATTCTTATGTATTGTGGGTGTGATATATAATATATAAATGTATAATTATAAACATAGTTTTCTTTTTATTATGTTCAAAATCAAATAAGGTCCAGAATTTATTTAGCTCATATTTTTTTTTTACTTATAAACACAACCTCAACTTAGTTAAACTAAGGGGCATCCATTTTGTTGTCTTTATATTTGCTCCATTAAGTTAGAGAAAAAAAAAGTCACAGACAATAGTTTTTTGGAGAATGGAGAGAGAGAGAGGGAAGGACGAACAGGGAGAGACAGAGTTGCAACAGCAAGAAGAAAGAGAGTGTGAGATTACAACTGGAGAGACATCATGCTAATCCAGACTTAAATTACTTCAAACTCTTATATATACTTTTAACTATTTTAGTCATTTAAAAGAATTTAAAAATCTGGGACTATTTTTTTAATAAAATACACAATTACATTTACAAAAAAAAAGATCAAAATTTGAACAGTAAACTAATGTTTTGTCCTTAATATAATTCTTATAGTATGAAACGAGCAGATTTACTATGATTCATATTATTATTTTTAGTTTTTTATTTATTATACATTTTGTAATTATAATCATACTAAAACTAATTAATTAATTTTTTTATCAAATTTCAAAAAAAGTTATATTAACTTAGAAAATTGAAAATATAATTTCTATTAAAATTAAATTTCAAAATTATTTAAAATATTAAATAAAATTATATATGACACAATACAAAAATCTAGTTTATTTTAATAGTACTATTAATTATAAATTAGGCATTTTGTAATTATAATCATACTAAAACTAGTTAATTAATTTTTTTATCAAATTTCAAATAAAGTTATATTAACTTAGAAAATTAAAACTATAATTTCTATTAAAATTAAATTTCAAAATTATTTAAAATATTAAATAAAATTGTATATAACACAATACAAAAATCTAGTTTATTTTAATAGTACTATTAATTATAAATTAGGCATGTTCAGCTACAAAGAAACTATAACCTTATTGTTACAACACAAGAGGGGAATTTGGTGGCATTAACGTCAACCAAGAAAACAAACCGTCTACACCTACAACAAACGTTTGAATATTGAAAGTAAAACTAACTCAAAAAATTTTACATGACAGATAATAAATAATGAGAAAGAGTTACCAAGGTAAAAGCAACATTTTGATTGAAAAGAAAACTTATTGGTTCTATGATATTAGAAAACTTATGTTAGATTCAAATCAAGAAAAACTTTTAGCTATTAAAGAAACATTCTTTATTATTGTTAATAGTCTATTTGAAGGCCCTGGACTTTTTATGGTGGATGGTGCCTTTTGGGTTGCTGATGATGCATTTTTATGGAAGATCAATTCACCTAATAATAAAATTTAGTTAAGGACACTGGGAAATATAAATTTTATGAAAGGATAAAAGTCAATAGTGTATAATGTTATAGAAGATGAGCATGTAAAGATAAAAGTCAATATAGTTTTGAATTTATGTATCTAGATATGATTATCTTATTTATTTTATTTCATCTCATCTTTTCAGCACAAAAATTTTATAAACGATACTCACTTGTAACATCATGATGTTTATATGAATAAATTTTTAATAAAATTTTATTTATGCATTTGGGGCATTTTAGAAATAAAAGGAAAGCCCATGTAAATTTAAACAATTAAGAAAAACCCTGATATTTTATTAATTGTATTCATAAGAATATAATTGAAAAAAAGTTATATTAGAAAGGAGCAAAACTATAATTAGCTAGGAAACCCAGATGAAAGAAAATTAAGCAGAAGGGGGAATAACATAACTCTAGAAAGGTAATACACCTCAGCAGATGAGACTGACCAATAACGCCCCACCACATGGACAACCACGCTAGCTAATCTGCACGTGTGGTTAGTTGCGCAAGCTGGAGGGTGTGCATATCAGACTGCTAGGATTTTAGATGTCGAACGAATGATTAAGGGGTAATTCAAAAATGAACGGTTCAGACTAAAAGCCAGGAAGATTGAATGGCCAAGAGAACCGACAATCCCGATTTGTGGAGTAGAGAGATCCAACGGTCCAGATTTCACTAGGATAAAAAAGTATGAAATTACCGTTAGTGAGGCTTGATCCTATGGTCCTTCCGTTGCCACGCACGTAAAGATTAAACGACTATGAAATTTAGGGGCAAGTATGGATAGAGTGGTCCGCTACCCCCTATCGAGTAGAAGCATGAGAACAAAGGTGCTAGGTTACCGAAGAAAGAAGCCGACACAGGTGAGCTTTTCACTTATCCTTCCTTTGCTATTTTGATTTAATTCCTCATTCACACCATGCATGAGTTTACATGTAGATTTAGAAAAGGTTTAAAGCTGAAAGAGAGGGAAACTTAAATGCCGAGATGAGCTTTGACCCCCTTTTTCGTTTAAATTAAGGTGAAGGTGCAACTTGTTATTAGAAGTCCTTAAAAATTAAATCTAACTAGTGGATTTTTTTATAAGAAATTTTATACAGGATTCAACACGACAGAGACTATTCACTTTTTTTTATTTTTCTTTTATATTCTATTTTTCTAGCTTCAAATTTATTTTATGTTGATGGATGAAAAAAGAGAAGCGAGGTGAGGGTACATGTAAGGAAAGGTTTGAAGCTGAAAACAAATATTTACATATATGCTATATATATATCTATCTTTGCATGTCAGTACATGTATACTGTGTATGCGCGCGTGTGCTTTATATATATATATACACATATACGCATGCGTGAGTATATGTATACATTCTATATGTGTGCATTTTTTGTGTATATATATATATTGAGTGTGTGTTGGTTCATAAATATACATATAATTGATACATATATATATAGCTATATAAGTGTGTGTGCGTGACTGTATGCATGAAAATATGTATGCGTACAAATACCTATGTACGTAAATGGACTAAAACCTAGAATAGAAAATGGGTCGAACTAAAAAAAACACTCCAAAATTACTAGTGGGAAAAAACTAAAGTATGTAACTTATGAAATTAAATAAAAGAAAAAAATGTACATAATAATAATATTAAAGAAAAAGGTATGTTTAACAGGGAGTTTGTGCTACCAGCCCAGTTAAAGGATGAGCTGGGTGGTTAGGAAGTTGCAATGGGTCAAATAAAAAAGCACGGGTGGGTTTGGGCTTGTGGTGCAGGGGAACACTACATTTAATTATGAAGTTTGTTAATGGACTGAATATAAAAATCTATAAAGGGCTTTATAAGGGTATTAATACACGAAGGAAATAAAAAGGGAAAAATGTTATAAATACTTATAATCAAATAAAAAAATAGACCCCGTATGTCTAATAAAAATTAGTTAGAGTGATTTTATAAATTTAAATTGGATTACACTGTAAAAATTACAAAGAAAATACATAACTATTAGACAAAGTAAAGGAAGTTTACAATGCTTAAGGAGAATACATGGGAAAAACTTAATTGAGAATACAGAGATCTAGACTTTTCGTGATTTAGAGAAAAAATTACTAAAATTCAAATAAAATAAGATTAAGAAGATACATTCACAAAGTCAAATAATAGTAGTAAACTTCAGAGAAATTCAATAAAGACTATTGAGTGAAAATTTGGGTCAATATAAGGAAAATTTTAAGTAGTACGAAACTGTGTGATACATCTAACTGTTTAGTTAAACATCAAGTGTGTGAGGGTGTGTATATGATTAAAATCTCATCTATCTAAGTGATAGTGAACCCTATTACATGGACGATAAAGTTATTGTACACTTTTTCTCTTGTATGATTATTGTATATGAGAATAATGTTATTGCGCATTGTAGCTGCAATGTGATCTTATACAAATGTGATGTTGTTATTGTGTATTGTATCTGCTGTGTGATTTTGTACAAATATGATGCTATTATTGTGAATTATACTTGTTATGTGTTCTAGTACATATGTGATTAATGTTATTATGCATTGTATATGTTGTGTGATCTAGTACAAATATAATTATTTTTACTATGCATTGTATTTATTGTGTGATCAGGTAATGTGATCATTGTTACCGTAATTGTATCTGCGTTGATAGTGGTGTCTCGATAACTCTTCTTGACAGTAAACTATAGTGTTACTACTGCTACTGCTGTTGCTGTTGTTGCTACTATTGTTGCTGCTGCTATTGCTGCTGTTGCTGCTGCTGCTACTGCTACTGCTATTACAGTTACTACTTCTATTACTACTACTGCTACTATTACTACTACTACTGCTGCTATTACTATTACTACTTCTTCTTTTTCATATTCTTGTTATTTTTATTCTTCTTCTTCTTCTTCTTCTTTTTGGTACATTCTGGGGCACAACCAGCTGAGTGCTCCTCTTACAACTACAAGCCAGGTCCATTTCTTTTTTTTTAATTCTTCAATTTTTCTGCATATTATTATTTTCCTGCACAGCTTAATTTTTTTGCTTCTTTTTGCTGATTTTTAATAATAACTTGTTGAATATTATTTTATTTTTTAATAATAATAAAATTAATTTGTAACGACCCCGGAAATATTAAAATGAAATGAGTATTTAAATATATCAAATGCGGAAGCGAGATCAAAATTTTAGTTAACATCCCTTACACGAAAACCAAAAACGTACTTAAAATATAAAAGATTAAACTAACTAAAAGAGAAACTCGAAAATAAAGCTATGAGTATGACTACAGAGTCTCTAGGCATCCCTTTCGTCGTCCTCCTGCGGAACGGGCTCGGGAACCATGTCTTCCTGATCTGAAATGGTTAAATAAGGAGTGAGCTACACTAGCCCAGTAAGAACATTGCGATATCTCACCGTCACGGAGGTAAATGTGGGTAGAAAACACAAAAAAACCAATGGAGCATAATTCACAATAAACTCATTTATCAGTAATAAAACCCTTTACCATCCACTTACCTCGGTGGAATTTATGAAACAATATAAGAAAAACAATAACATTATCATAATCATGGAATAATATAAGCTGTAAAACATAACACTTATCACGCCTCTTGTAATTCAATCATTATACAACATATCTTTTTCTCATTTACCAGCCTACTAGTATCCGTGGGGTTCCATAGGGGTCCCGCTACCCGTTAACCTTTAACATTCATAATCAGTTTCCAGGACCGTCCCCATACCCCGTCCGGTATGGGCGCCAAAACCATAAACCTCAATACCCCGTCCGGTATGAGGGTGAAACGGGCCGTCCCCATACCCCGTCCGGTATGGGCGCCAAAACCATAAACCTCAATACCCCGTCCGATATGAGGGTGAAACGGGCCGTCTCCATACCCCGTCCGGTATGGGCGCCAAAACCATAAGATCTCCATACCCCGTCCGGTATGTGAGACCACAATCCCGGTAGGGTTCCCTACGGACCCGGTCCTTCCACCATCCCCCAGGATATCTAGTCAGGCTGGTAAATGAGAAAAAGATATGTTGTATAATGATTGAATTACAAGAGGCGTGATAAGTGTTATGTTTTACAGCTTATATTATTCCATGATTATGATAATGTTATTGTTTTTCTTATATTGTTTCATAAATTCCACCGAGGTAAGTGGATGGTAAAAGGTTTTATTTCTGATAAATGAGTTTATTGTGAATTATGCTCCATTGGTTTTTTTGTGTTTTCTACCCACCTTTACCTCCGTGACGGTGAGATATCGTGATGTTCTTACTGGGCTAGTGTAGCTCACTCCTTATTTAACCATTTCAGATCAGGAAGACATGGTTCCCGAGCCCGTTCCGCAGGAGGACGACGAAAGGGATGCCTAGAGACTCTGTAGTCATACTCATAGCTTTATTTTCGAGTTTCTCTTTTAGTTAGTTTAATCTTTTATATTTTAAGTACGTTTTTGGTTTTCGTGTAAGGGATGTTAACTGAAATTTTGATCTCGCTTCCGTATTTGATATATTTAAATACTCATTTCATTTTAATATTTCCGGGGTCGTTACATAATTAATCTTTGTTAATAATCAGTTAATTCGTAAAAATATTAGATTATTCAATTTAATAAATATTTTGATATTATTTAGAATTATAATATTTAGGATGGTACAAAATAGAAAGACCACCAATGTCTTTCTAGTAACCTAATCAAATAGCAAACCAAAAGGTAGTTTTATAACTTTTATTTTTAAAATATATTGATGTGTATATGTGTTTATATTATAAAGTTTATATATTTATGAAATAAGCAAATATATTGATATGTATACGTGTTTCTATTATAAAGTTTATATATTTATGAAATAAGCAAAGTAAAATAAAATAATTGTCTTTCTCATAAAAGTCAAAATATTTTCCAAAACAAAATAATTTCATAATAATTAATTTCTCTATATATTTTTATTATTATTTTTTAAAGTTATATCTTTTTATTATTAACTAATATATAATTTTGTGAATTTAAATATACATAAATTTAAAAATAAAAAGAATATTTTGAAACCATGCATCTCTTCACACAGTGTAATGACCCAACTTAGAAACCCGCATACAAGTGCTCATACACTTACATATCAAGAAAAAAAATATATATATATATATATCAGATAAACAAAAGATCATATGACTTACTTTCCAACTGGCTTCTATGTATTCATCGTTATTTTGGATGTGAATTTGACTTAAGTAAATTTGAATGATCCAATGATAAGATTATATGCACAATCAAATATTTCAGCTCAATTATACTTCTTACTGTTTTTTGTCTAAGTAACAACATATTATGCAAATATTTTTGTCTAAGTGACAACATATTCTTATTATTTTTAGCTTTAAAAGAATTCTTATATTTACTTTTAACTATTTGAGTCATTTAAAAAAAATTAAAAACTTGAAACTATTTTTTTAATAAAATACACAATTATAATTACAAAAGAAAATGGATCAAAATTTGAACTGTAAAATAATGCTTTGTCGTTAATATAATTCTTACATTGTGAAATGAACACATTTATTATGATTCTTATAATTATTTTTTAGTTTATTTATTTATTATGTATTTTTTAATTATAATCATACTAAAATTAATTAATTAATTTCTTTTTCAAAATCTTCAAATAAAACTATATTAATCTTAGACAGTAAGAACTATAATTTCTGTTAAAATTAGATTATAAAATTATTTAAAGCTTTTAATAAAATTATATCTAATACAATATAAAAAGTCTAGTTTATTTTAATAGTATTATTAACTATCCAGAATTATTATTTTTTTCATATTTCTTTGAATTAATTTAAATGAGAAAAAAAAGTTTCGTTATCATATTAATTCAATTGAAGAAGTATTTGAATGTATAAATCAACCTACAATCACAAAATAAACAATTAGCATTCATTTGTTTTTGTTAGAAAAAAATAAAGAGATATACTAGCTGAATATAATAATTTGTTGAAATATGAGAGGGAGAAGTAAGAGAGACTAATTGAGAAACTCAAGTTTTGATTTGTGGTTAATTTTAAAAGCCTTCAAGTGCATGGGTATTTATAGGTACTAGTACTGATACTACTACTACTATTAATGCTATTATTACTACTAATATTACTACTATTGCTAGTACTACTGTTACTGCTATTACTACTACTACTGCTGTAACTGTTACTACTGCCACTATTACTACTATTTTTACTACCGTTACTACCACTGCTAGTGCTACTATTGCTAATACTACTACTACTACTGCTACTACTGCTGTTATTGCTATTACTACTGCATTATTATAACACCACAATAAATCTTATTTTAATAGTATTATTAACTATCCAATTTTTTTTTTAGATTTCCTTACTTGAATTAATCAATTAATTTAAATGAAAAAAAAATTTGTTATCATTTTAATTCAATTGAAGAAGAATTTGAATGTACAAATCAACCAACAAATGGCAAAATGATCAATTAGTCTTAATTTATTTTTGTTAGAAAAAAATGAAGAGATAGGCTAGTTGAATATAATAATTTGTTGAAATATGAGAGGAAGAAAGTAAAAGAGATGAATTGAGAAACTCAAGTTTTGATTTGTGGTTGATGCTAAAAGCTTTCAAGTACATGGGTATTTATAGGTACTACTACTACTACTACTACTACTACTAATGCTACTACCACTACTAATACTATTGCTACTGCTACTACTTTTACTTATATTATTGCTATTACTGCTACTGCTGTTATAATAAATACTACAACTACAGTTGCCACTATTACTATTACTACTACTGTTATTATTTTTACTATTGTTATTACTGCTACTAGCACTGTTAGTAGTACTACTACTAATAATGTTATTGCTTCTGCTGCTATTGCTGTTACTGCTGCTACTACTACTGTTACTACTACTGCATTATATGTAACATCACAATAAAATTAGTTTATTTTAATAGTATTATTAACTATCCAGTATTTTTTTTCCAGATTTTCTTACTTGAATTAATCAATTAATTTAAATGAAAAAAAAAATTATGGTCATATTAATTCAATTGAAAAAGAATTTGAATGTACAAATCAACCTACAAATGAAAAAATGATGAATTAACCTTGATTTATTTTTGTTAGAAAAAAAAATGAAAAGATAGGCTAGCTAAATATAAAAATTTATTGAGATATAAGAGGAAGAAGTAAGAGATACTAATCGAGAAACACAAGTTTTCATTTATGGTTGATACTAAAAGCCTTCAAGTATATGGGTATTTACAAGTACTAGTACTCCTGCTACTACTATTAATAATACTACTACTAATAATACTACCGCTACTACTACTACTGTTACTACTATTATTGTTACTACTGCTACAGCAGATACTACTGATGTAGCCGCTACTGCTGCTATTGCTAGTATTTTTATTATTTCTACTACTGCTGCTGCTGCTACTATGACTGTTACTACTACTACTGGTAATACTACTGCTGCTACTACTACTGCCATTACTATTGTATTATATGTAACACCACAAAAAATATAGTTTATTTTAATAGCATTATTAACTATCCAATATTTTTTTATATTTTTTTACTTAAAATTAATTAATTAATTTAAATAAGAAAAAAATTACCATATTAATTCAATTGAAGAAGAATTTAAATATATAAATTAATCTACAAATGGCAAAATGATCAATTAGGCTTGATTTATTTTTGTTAGAGAAAATTAAGAGATAGGCTACCTGAATATAATCCTTTGTTGAAATATGAGAGGAAGAAGTAAGAGAGACTAATTGAGAATTTCAATCTTTGATTTGTGGTTGATGTAAAAGCCTTCAAGTACATTAGTATTTATTGGTACTACTACTACTACTAATGCTACTATTTCTACTAGTGCTACTGCTACTACTAATACTACTGCGACTGCTAATACTGTTATTTCTACTACTGGTACTACTACTACAGCCATCACTATTGCTATTGCTACTACTGTTACTATTTCTACTACTGCTATTACTACTATTATTACTACTACTGCTAATATTGCAATTACTACTGCTAATACTATTACTTCTACTACTACTACATTATATGTAATACAAAAAAATTAGTTTATTTTAATAGTGTTATTAACTATCTAGCAATTTTTTTCAGATTTCTTTACTTTAATTAATTAATTAATTTAAATAAAAAAATTTTCGTTGTCATATTAATTCAATTGAAGAATATTTTGAATGCATAAATCAACCCACAAATGGCAAAATGATCAATTAGGCTTGATTTGTTTTTGTTAAAAAAATAAAGAGATAAGCTAGCTGAATTAATAATTTGTTGGAATATGAGAAGAAGAACTAAGACAAACTAATTAAGAAACTTAAGTTTTGATTTCTGATTGATGCTAAAAGCCTTCAAGTACATGGGTATTTATAGGTACTAGTTTATTTTAATAGTATTATTAATTATCCAACATTTTTTTCTCATATTTTCTTAGTTGAATTAATTAATTAATTTAAATGAGGAAAAAAAATTTATTGTCATATTAATTCAATTGAAGAAGAATTTAAATGTACAAATCAACCTACAAATGGCAAAATCATCAGTTAGACTTTATTTATTTTTGTTAAAAAAATAAAAAGATAGGCTAGTTGAATATAATAATTTGTTGAAATATGAGAGGAAGAAGTAAGAGAGACTAATTGAGAAACTCAAGCTTTAATTTGTGGTTGATGCTAAAATTTTTTAAGTACATTGACATTTATAGGTATTAGTTTATTCTAAAAGTATTATTAATTATCCGACATTTTTTTTTTCAGATTTCCTTACGCAAATTAATTAATTAATTTAAAAGAGAAAAAAGAAAGTTTTATTGTCATATTAATCCAATTGAAGAAGAATTTGAATGTACAAATCAACCTATAAATTGCAAAATCATAAATTAGGCTTGATTTGTTTTTGTTAGAAAAATGAGTAGATAGGCAAGCTGAATATAATAATTTGTTGAAATATGAGAGGAACAAGTAAAAAAGATTAATTGAGAAACTCAAGCTTTGATTTATTGTTGATGCTAAAAGTCTTCAAGTGCATAGGTATTTATAAATAATAGTACTATTACTACTGCTACTACTACTACCAATAATATTGTTACTACTGCTATTACTACTGTTACTACTACTCTGCTACTACTATTGTTATTGCTACTACTGGTACAGCTACTACTGCTGCTACAACTCCTACTACTGCTACTATTACTACTGCTAATATTGCTACTACTGCTACTGCTACTACCACTACTACTACTACTATTGCTACTACTGTTACTACTAATATTGCTATTGCTACTATTAGTGCTATTGTTACTAATACTGCTACTATTAGTACTGCTACTGCTATTGCTACTCTATTACTACTAATACTATTTATTCTTCTTGTTCTTTTCTTTTGCTGCATTCTAGAGTGCAACCAGGCGAGTGCTCCTCTTACAGCTCCGAGCCTGGTCCATTTCTTTTTTTTTGTCTTCTTCAATTTTCTGCATATTATTATTTTCCTATACAACTTAATTTTTTTGCTTCTTGTTGCTGATTTTTAATAATAAGTTGTTAAGTATTATTTTATTTTTTAATAATTAAAAAATTAATTAATCTTTATCAATAATTAGTTAATTCGTCAAAATAGTAGATTATTAATTTAATAAATATTTTGATATTCTTTAGAATTATAATATTTAGGATGTTACCAAATAGAAAGACAACCAATGTCTTTCTAGTAACCTAATCAAATAGCAAACTAAAAAGTAGTTTTATAACTTCTATTTATAAAATGTATTGATGTGTATTCGTGTTTTAATTATAAAGTTTATATATTTATCACATAAGCAAATGTATTGATGTGTATACGTATTTCTATAATAAAGTTTATATATTATGAAATAAATAAAGTAAAATAAAATAATTATCTTTTTCATAAGAGGCAAAATATTTTTTGAAACAAAATAATTTCAGAAATAATTAATTTCACTATATTTTTTTATTATTAACTAATATATAATTTTTTGAATTTAAATTTACACAAATTTAAAAATAAAAAAATATTTTAAAATCATGTATCGCTTCACACAGTGTACTGACCCAGCTCGGAAACCCATATACAAATGCTCATAAACTTCCATATCAAGAAAATATATATATATTAGATAAACAAAATTTGAGAAGATCCAAAACATGTGTTCATACATTCATTTAGTTCTGAAATCCTACCAACTGAATGTATAAATTTTCTTTATCTATTCTACTGCCTCTTGCTATTTTTTTTTCTTCTCATTTTCCGAAGCAGTGTTCTTGTATTCCTATTCACTGTAATTCCATACTAATCTACCTCCAATCTGCATGCCCACATAGTAACCAGAACGATAATATCAACAACCACTCCACGCACATTCTATTTTTACATCCTGCAATCCTTTCGGTGTTTTCCACCACTTTATTTTCCAACTCAGCATATACAATTTTATATTGAATGTCAAACACATATTTTGATGACCGTTGTCTGGCCACTCACACAACCGATTACAACATTTAGTTTTGTAGATGGTTTGTCCAGTTTAATAAATAAACAATAGCATATTCAATATCCCAGTGTCACACCCATTCTGACCATGAGTTAGCCATCCACTTACGTAACACATTTAATAACCTACAGCAGGTTAATGCATTACATAGTAAAGAAAATCAGTAGATAATGTGACAAGGAAATGATGTAAAATCCAACCCATATTTGGCCACTCATACACACACAACTATTAACACAACATACAACTTACAAATGCAATACATAATTGTTAATAATACAGCAGATGAGGTAAACCATTTTAACACACCTTTCAGCCACCAGCTGGCGACACACCTGCACAAAATTGATCCACACACCAAAAATAGTGACACATGTTTCCTTAGGAAGGTTTTCAGTTTAACACTATAGTCCCTTAGAAGGCCATCTAATTCCTCTCCCTTTATCTACCTTGTAACCATTTCCATTTATTCCCATATCTCTCCATCCATTCTCTCCCTCAAACCCTTATCATTTATTTGCAATTTCATTTCTAAATCATTGTAAACAAAACCTACTTTCTGTATTTCCTCCCCTTAGCTCTCCCTCAAAACAGGCCCTGATTTCCCATCTATTTTCTTTTTCTAGTGTTAATTCATACTTTTTTCATTTTTATATTCTTTAATTAATTTACATTCAGTTGTCCCTCTCTCTTTAGCAGATCTGATTTATTCTTCTGAGTTACTTTTAGCCATTCATCCTATTTTTGTGTTTTTAAGACTCTAATTAATTTTCTCCAAAATGTCAGCCTTCTATCATGAAAGCCCTTTCACCCTCAATTCTCTTGCCTTATTGCTGCATCATCACATAACTATATACACTTTTGGGTTTAGCCTTTTATGATGTACGATCTAACATTCTACTAAAAGTTCAAATATCTTTCCATTTTTTTTTTCAACCCCAATCATGCATACATCCTCTGAATGAAGGAATTTAAAAATATAAATCTCAATTTTGGTGTTTGAAGCCCAAATTTGTCTTACCTCCTGTCACTGCATGGATGTTTACTTGCAATGTCAGTTCTCTCTCAAGTCCTCCTCAGCGACACCGTAAGCAATGCCATCGATTCCTCTTTAAATGTTTGTACTCTTTCCGCCCATCCTTCTCTCGATCAGACAAGCTATTTTATGATCTTACTTTCTCTATAGAATTTTGTACTCGTTTGACTTGCTATCCTCTAAGTCGATCTCACTATCTCTCTCTTGCGATCGACCCTCCCTCTTTTATTAGGGTTCCCCCCCCCCCTCAAATGGCTTAGAAAAAGAAGTTTTTATAAGCGTTATGAGGACTATTCGATGTCAAGGGTAGATCTGCATCATTGGTTTCATTTCTTTTTTAAAAACAAATTCCCAAAATTCCCTTCTTTTTTTAAATCCTTACCACCTAGCCCCTATATCATCTCCATATTCCACCTTTTTTTTCAAAACCTTTGAGATTTGGTCATTTCTTTTAATCTTTTATAGTATTTTAAAATTTTGTTTCTACTAAATCTTTCCAACATACTTCGAGGCTCACTATTCGATTTTTGGGATGTTACATATCTAGAATTTATTTGGTTAAATGTGCTTACCCGGAATCCCTCTCCAACTCTTGGTCACTACCTATCTTTTTCTCAACGACTCTTGTGTACTTCCATATTTTTCTTTTCCTCTTTTTTTTTCTTATTTTCCTTTCCTAAACCATTACTTGATGAAACTCACCTCATTATCTTAGCCATATCTCACCAGATTTATGCACGAAATATTCGAACCACCAACTATAACACCCAAGTATTTTATTTTTATTTATTTGATTTTTATTTAATTTAATTTAATTTTATTTTATTTTATGAAAATAAAAATAATAATAATGATAAAATTGGGTAAAGATATTATTTGAATTTAATTGAAATTGATTTTGGGAAAAAGGGGTGAAAATTTAGATTCTGGGGGTGTTTTTGAAAAGAAAATCAGAAATTGGGGGTCAAAACGCAATTTAAAAAAATTGTGCCACGTCAGCACCCACCTCAGCAGCCACGTCAGCAGCCCAGTCAGCAGCCCTGGCCAACCAGGACCCGCCGCGTGGCAAGGCAACGTTGACCAGGGAACGGGCCACATGGGCGATCCGCGTGCGCGCGATCAGACGGCCTAGATCCGTTCCCGCGCGCACGGACGGCCCAGATTCTCGCACACGGATGGCCCAGATTCAATCAGGCACAGACGACCCAGATTGCATCGCGATGGACGGCCCAAATTTAATCCCAATTAAATCGCGATCGAACGGTCTAGATTTAATCTTGATGGACGGTTGAGATTAAAAGGCGAAGGGTATAAATAACCCCACCTACACCTGACCACAAAAACCCTAGCCGCCAGAGGAGCCGGCCGCCGCCATCCGCCGCCGCATCGGGGAAGTTTCTGACTGCCGATCGAGGTAAATTTCCTCCCCCTTACTTGTTTTTCGATGCTGAGTCTGCCAATGGCCAAACCGGAGCCAAACCACCGGCCAAACGGCCGAAAAACCCAGTCAAAGCCCAGCGGCGCTGCCGCGCCCCTCCTCGATTTTTGCCTCTGATGAGGTCCTTCCTGGCCTCCGTTCGATGCAAATTTTATACCACTGTGATCATTGTTCTTTTCTCTACAGGTTGATCGGAGCCAAACATCAAAATGTGACTCACGCTGGAGGAGCCGCCGTACCCGAGAGCACCGTCGCTGGTAAGTCTCGATTTTTCATAATTTTTTGGCCCACCGAGGGTCCTAGGGTTGTTTTATCACAGGGACCGATGCAAGTGTGGCCGAATTCGGTCGAAAACGATCGAAAATGGCCAACCCGAGGTGAATCGCCATCGCTTGCGGTAGTGCCATCACCGGAGCACGGCAGAGCCACTGTGCCAGAATTTCGATATTGGCCAAAAGGGGTCGTAGGTCTTATTTGGGATTTTTTGGGTCACGTGCAGGTACCAGTAGTGCTTTTCAGTTTTCCGAAAAAAATTCAGAAAAATTAGGGACAGCCCGTAGGCACACTGTAGAGTCGATTTTAGACCCCGAAATAAGTAAGGACCCCTTACCCTATTTCCTATCACGGTATTAAAGCTAAATGAATAATTAAACTGTACTGTGTGACTTTATAGATGTATAATTGATTAAGGCTACCAATGGAGCTCGAGTCTGATACAGTGTTGGTCTGTTATTGTTTGATTTAATTTTCAGTATTAAATGCAGCATGATGTTTGATATAATTATGTTATGGTCTCGTATGCATGAACTATGGTTCCTTTTATTATGGTTTGTATTATGGTGAACCAGGTACTGTATTGTCTTATTTGGTGTCAATTACTGGTTTACATGTTTTGTATGATTGGATGATTGAGATTAAGAAAAAAAGCAAAAAGGTTATGTGAATTGATAAGTGGATAATGTGGACAGCCTGACTAGATATCCTGGGAGATGGTGGATGGACCGGGTCCGTAGGGAACCCTACAGGAAACGTGGTCTCTCATACCGGACGGGGTATGGAGACCTTATGTGTTTTGGCACCCATACCAGACGGGGTATTGAGGTTCATGGTTTTGGCGCCCATATCGGACGGGGTATGGGGACGGCCCTAGAATCAGGTTGTAAATGTTAATGGTTCACGTGTAGAGGGAACCCCCTATGGATCCCCAGGGATACTAGTAAGCTGGTAAAAGAGGAAATCTGTTTCCTGATGATTGAAATGTAAAGGTGTAATATATATTATGTTATAAAGTGTGTATGATTTCATGATATTATAAGGTTATTGTTTTCATATGTTGTTTTCATGGATCTCGCCGAGGTAAGTGGACAGTAAAGGTTTTTATCTTAATAATCGAGTTCGTTATAAATTATGCTCCATTGGTCATTTTTGTTTTCTACCCACCTTTACTTCCGTGGCGGTGAGGTAGTATGATGTCTTTACTGGACTGGTGTAGCTCATCCCTTATTTAACCATTTCAGATCAGGAAGACGTTCCCGAGCCCGTTCTGCAGGAAGACGGCGAAGGGGACGCCTAAAGACTTTATAGTTATATTTATAGTTTTTATTTCGAGTATCTCTTTTAGTTAGTTTGTTCCTTCATGTTTGAGTACGTTTTGGTTATTGTGTAATGGATGTTAATCAAAATTTTTATTACGCTTCTGCATTTGAGATTTTTAATACATATATTCCATTTAAATTTCTGGGGCCGTTACACCAACACATTTGAGTCCTCTTTTTCAAACACTAACACGTCCATATTTAACATTTATTTCAAAGATAAGGAAATACACCTGTATGGACGCCCATCTTTAAATTCATATGATGCTATACCTTACTCTATTTTCTAGATTTTCATTCTAAATCTTCCTTATGCGATTTAAATGAATTAACATGCACTTTAAACTCAAATTCGAATTGAAAAGGGCTGATATGATCTTACCTCTTGCTCCCAACAACAATGTTGATCTAGTTAATGTTTCCCTCATTCACTCTTATTTCTCTTTACCTTCCTCGCCATCTATCGATAGCCTCTCTCTCTCTCTTACACCCTATTTAGATAAATTTTAGTTATTGTTAATTAATGTGTAGTAATGACAGTGATTGGATGATACTGGTACAGGATGAGAATGTCAATTTTTTTTTAAGTTTGGATGATTGTATATTAATGTATGTTAATGGCATATTTTTGTTTGGATGGTAGGATGGTATGGTTGTATTTTCAGTCAAATTACTAATTTACCTCTACTTACTATATGTAATAAAAAATGGTATATAAGAAGTATGTAATGGAAAAAAAAATTATTTACCAATATGATTACATTTATATTTAAATAAATAATTATTACACATAATCAAATTAAAATTTTATATTTAATAAAATAAATAATAATTTGTGATGATAAAAATAGAATTAAGTATATTATATGAAGGTATAAGGGAAAAAAAAGTAACCTGCCGGTCCAATACCATTGATTCGGCAGTTTTAAAATTTATCCCAAATTTGTTGATCAGATACCGTTTGCTACCATTGGAAGTTGAAACAAACATAATTTTTTTTACATCCGTGGAGTATCATACATTAAAATTCTATCATTCACCATGATCCAAATGGGGTGTTAGGGTTTTTTTTTTTTGTAGAAATAATGCCTTTATATAATAGCTGAAATTAAATCGTAACCTTCCATTACGGAATGAGATCTAGACCATGGATCTCTTATTTTCTTTTAAAATTTTAAAGTTTCTTCCCCCTTTTTTTATTGGGATGATACACACATACTTGGATTTGAGATGGAAATATAGAAATATATAGAATTGTAAACTGTTGAACTTTTTTAGATTTTTTTTCCTCTTTTTTTTATGTCATTTGAAAAGCTAATTTAAGCTTGACCCAAACATTTGCTTCAAATATCGGCTTTAGCAGTAGTAGCAGTAGCAACAATATCGACTTTGGCAGTAGTAGCAGTAGTAGCAACAGTAGAAGTAACAGTAACAGTAACACTAACAGTAACAGAAGTATTAGTAGTAATAGTAACATTAGTAGTAGTACTAGTAGTAGTAGTAGTACTTATAAATACCCATGTATTAGAAAGCTTTTAACATCAACCACAAATCAAAATTTGAGTTTCTCAATTCATCTCTCTTACTTCTTCCTCTCGTTTTTCAAAAAATTATTATATTCAGCTAGCCTATCTCTTCATTTTTTCTAACAAAAATAAATCAAGCCTAATTAATCATCTTGTAATTTGTAAGTTAATTTGTACATTCAAATTCTTCTTCAATTGAATTAATATGGTAATGAAACTTTTTTTTTTCTCATTGAAATTAATTTATTTATTTTTAGTAAAGAAATCTGAAAAAAATGATGAATATTAATAATACTGTTAAAATAAACTAGACTTTTTATGGTGTTATATATAATATAGTAGTAGTGGCAGTATCGGTAGCAGTATTAGCAGTAGTAATAGTAACAGTGATAGTAATAGTAGAAATAGTAAAAATAGTAGCAATAGCAACTCTATCAGTTGTACCTACTATAGTAGTAGTAGCAGTAGTAGCAATAATAGAAGTAACAGTAGTAGCAGTAACAACAGTATTAGTAGTAGCAACAGTATTAGTAATAGTAATAGTATTAGTAGTAGTAGTAGAAGGAGTAGTAGAAGCTATAAATACTCATATATATGAAGGCTTTTAGCATCAACTACAAATGAAAACTTGAGTTTCTCAATTAGTATCTCTTACTTCTTCCTCTCATATCTCAACAAATTATTATATTTCGCTAACTTATCTCTTCATTTTTTTAACAAAAAAATCAATGTTAATTAATCATTTTGCCATTTTTAGGTTGATTTGCACATTAAAATTCTTCTTCAATTAAATTAATATGACAAAAAATTTTCTTTTCCCCACTTAAATTACTTGATTAATTCAAGCAAGAAAATCTGAAAAAAATATTAGATAGTTAATAATACTATTAAAATAAACTAGATTTTTTATGATGTTACATATAATGTTGTAGCAGTAGTAGTAATAATAACAACAGTAGCAACAGTAACAATAGCAGTACTAGTAGTAGTAGTAATAATAGTGCTAGTAGTAATAGTAGCAGTAGTAGAAATAGTAACAGTAATAAAAATAACAGCAGTGGCGATTGTAGCTGTAATATATGTTGTAGCAGTAGTAGCAACAATTGAAGTAATAGTAGTAGTAGTAGTAGTACTAATACCTATAAATACCCATGTACTTGAGTTTCGCAATTAGTATCATTTATTTCTTCGTCTCATATTTCAACAAATTATTATATTCAACTAGTCTATCTATTCATTTTTTCTAATAAAAATAAATCAAACCTAATTGATGATTTTGCCATTTGTAAGTCGATTTGTAAATTCAAATTCTTCTTCAATTGAATTAATATGGCAACGAAACTTTTTTTATTTAAATTAATTAATTAATTCAAGTAAGAAAATATAAAAAAAAATGTCGGATAGTTAATAATACTATTAAAATAAACTAGATTTTTTGTAATGTTACATATAATGTAGTAGTAGTAGTAATAGTAATAGTAGTAGTATAGCATTATTAGCAATCATAATAGTAACAATGGTAGTAGCAGTAGTAAAAATAGTAACAGTAATAGCAATAGTAGTAGTAGTAGTAGTAACAGCAGTAGTAGCAATAGTAGCAATAACAGTATTAGAAGTAATCGTAGTAACAGTAGAAATAATAATATTAGCAGCAGAAGTAGCAATTACAGTATTAACAGTAGTAGTAGTAGTAGAAGTAAAAGCAGTAGCAGTAGTACCTACTATAGTAATAGTTGCAGTAATAACAGCAGTAAAAGTAATAGTAGTAATAGAAGTAGCAATAGTATTCATAGTAGTAGTAGCGTTAGTAATTTTAGTAGTAGTAGTAGTACCTATAAATAATCATGTACTTGAAGGCTTTTAGCATTAACCACAAAACAAAACTTGATTTTTTCAATTAGTCTCTCTTACTACTTCCTCTAATATTTTATCAAATTATTATATTTAGTTAGTATATCTCTTCATTTTTTCTAATAAAAACAAATGAAGCCTAATTGATCATTTTTCTATTTGTAAGTTAATTTATACATTCAAAATCTTCTTCAATTGAATTAATGTAACAATGAAAGTTTTTTTCAATTAAATTAATTAATTTTAAGTAAAGAAATCTTTAAAAAAATTATTGGATAGTTAATAATACTATTAAAATAAACTAGATTTTTTGTGTTGTTACATATAATAGAGTAGTAGCAGCAGTAATAGTATTAGCAGTAGTAGTAATAAAAATAGTAGAAATAGTAACAATAGTAGCAATAGCAGCAATAGCGGCTGCATCAGTAGTACCTATTGTAGCAGTAGTAGCAACAATAGAAGTAACAGTAGTACTAGTATCAGTAGTATTAGTAGTAAAAGTAGAATTATTAGTAGTAGTAGTAGTAATACTAGTATCTATAAATACCCATGTACTTGAAAACTTTTAGCATCAACCACAAATCAAAACTTGAGTTTCGTGGTGTTACATATAATGTAGTAATAGTAGCAATAGTAGTAGCAGCAGTAAAAGCAGTAACAATAGTAGTAGCAGCAGTAAAAGCAGTAACAATAGTAGCAATAGCAGTATTAGAAATCGTAATAATAACAGTGATAGTAGCAGTAGTAAAAATAGTAACAGTAGTAGTAATAACAATAGTAGAAGCAGTACCAGCAGTAGAAACAGTAGCAATAACAGTATTAGAAGTAGTCATAGTAATAGTAGAAGTAGTAATAATAGCAGTAATAGCAGCAGCAATAGTAGTAGTAGTGGTAGTAGCAGTAGTAGTAGTAGTAGAAATAAAAGCAGTAATAGTAGTACCTACTGTAGTAGTAGTTACAGTAATAACAGCAGTAAAAGTAATAGTAGTAATAGAAGTAGTAGTAGTATTTGTAGTAGTAGTAGTAGTACCTATAAATAATCATGTACTTAAAGGCTTTTAGTATCAACCACAAAGTAAAACTTGAGTTTTTCAATTAGTCTCTCTTACTACTTCCTCTAATATTTCATCAAATTATTATATTTAGCTAGCATATCTCTTCATTTTTTCTAACAAAAACAAATGAACCCTAATTCATCATTTTTCTATTTGTAGGTTAATTTATACATTCAAAATCTTCTTTAATTGAATTAATGTAATAATGAAACTTTTTTTTCATTTAAATTAATTAATATATTTCAAGTAAAGAAATTTGAACAAAAAATGTTGGATAGTTAATAATACTACTAAAATAAAATTTTTTGTGGTGTTATATATAATGCAGCAATAGTGGCAGTAGTCTTAATAGTAATAGCAATAGTAGCAGCAGTTGTAGTAACAGTATTAACAGTAGTAATAATAGTCGTAATAGTAGTAATAGAAGTAGTAGTAATAATAACAGTAGTAGTAGTAGTAGAAGTAGTAGCAGTTGTAGCAATAGTAGCAGTAATAAAAGTAACAGTAATAGTAGCAACTGTAGCAATAGTAGCAGTAATAGAAGTAACAGTAGCAGTAACAGTAGTAGTATATTAGTAGTAGTAGTAGTAGTACTACCTATATATACTATGTACTTGAAGGCTTTTAGCATCAACCATAAATCAAAACTTAAGTTTCTCAATTAGTCTATCTTACTTCTTCCTCTCATATTTCAATAAATTATTATATTTAGCTTGCCTATCTTTTCATTTTTTTTAGGAAAATAAATTAATTGATCATTTTGTCATTTGTAGGTTAATTTGTATATTTAAATTCTTCTTCAATTGAATTTATATGATAACGAAACTTTTTTTTCATTATTTAAATTACTTAATTAATTAATTCAAGTAAGAAAATCTAAAAAAAAAAATGCTAGATAGTTAATAATACTATTGAAATAAGATTTTTTGTTGTATTATATATAATGCTATAGTAGTGGAAGTAGTCTTAATAGTAGTAGCAACAATAGCAGCAGTAATAGTAGCAGTATTAATAGTAGTAGTAGTAGTGTTAATAATAGTAATATAAGTAGTAGTACTAATAACAGTAGCAGCAGTAGTAGTAGTAACAGCAGTAGTAGCTGTAGTAGTAGTAGTAACAATAGTAATAGTAGTAGAAGCAGTAGAAGTGACAGTAGTACTAGCAGTAGCAGTAATATTAGTACTAATAGTAGCATTAGTAGAAGTAGTAGTAGTATTAGTTCTAGTACCTATAAATACTAATGTACTTGAATACTTTTAACATTAACCACAAATCAAAAATTGAGTTTCTGAATTAATCTCTCTTACTTTGACGAATTAACTAACATTAGCAGTATTATTAAATTGAATGATCTAATATTTTGACGAATTAACTAATTATTAAGAAAGATTAATTAGTTTTTTATTATTAAAAATAAAATAATACTTAACAACTTATTATTAAAAATTAGCAACAAGAAACAAAAAAATTAAGTTGTACAGGAAAATAATAATATACAGAAAATTGAAGAAGACAAAAAAAAAGAACTGGACAAGGCCTATAGCTATAAGAATAGCGCTCACCTTGTTGCACTCTAGAATGCAGCAAAAGAGAAGAACAAGAAGAATAAGAAAAATAAGAAAAAGAAGAATAAGTAGTATTAGTAGTAATAGCAGTAGCAATAGTAATAGAAGCAGTAGTAGTAGCAGTATTAGTAACAATAGCACTACTACCAGCAGTAGCAATATTAGCAGTAATAGTAGCAGCAACAGTAGTAGTAGTAATGGTAGTAGCAGTAGGAGTAGCAGCAATATTAGCAGTAGTAGCAGTAGGAGTTGTAGTAATAGTAGCAGCTATACCAGTAGTAGCAATAACAACAGTCGTAGTAGAGTAGAAGTAACGGTAGTAGTAGCAGTAATAATAATATTATTGGTAGTAGTAGCAGTAGTAGTAGGAGTACTATTACCTATAAATACCTATGTACTTAAAGATTTTTAGCATCAACCATAAATCAAAGCTTGAATTTCTCAATTAGTCTTTTTTACTTCTTTCTCTCATATTTCAACAAATTATTATGTTCAGCTAGCCTATCTCTTCATTTTTTCTGACGAAAACAAATCAAGCCTAATTTATTATTTTGTAATTTGTAGGTTGATTTGCACATTCAAATTCTTCTTCAATTGAATTAATATGACAATAAAATTTTTTCTTTCATCTTTTAAAATAATTACTTAATTCAAATAAGCAAATATGAAAAAAAAATATTGGATAATTAATAATACTATTAAAATAAACTAGTAACTATAAATACCCATGTACTTGAATGTTTTTAGCATCAACCACAAATCAAAGCTTGAGTTTTCGAATTAGTCTCTCTTACTTCTTCCTCTTATATTTCAACAAATTATTATATTCAGCTAGCCTATCTATTCATTTTTTCTAACAAAAACAAATCAAGCCTAATTGATGATTTTTCCATTTATAGGTTGATTTATACATTTAAATTCTTCTTCAATTGAATTAATATGACAATAAATTTTTTTACTCATTTAAATTAATTAATTAATTCAAGTAAGAAAATATGAAAAAAAATGTTGGGTAATTAATAATACTGTTAAAATAAACTAGTGCCTATAAATACCCATGTTCTTGAAAGCTTTTAGCATCAACCACAAATTAAAGCTTGAGTTTCTCAATTAGTCTCTCTTACTTCTTCCTCTCATATTTGAACAAATTATTATATTCAGCTAGCCTATCTCTTCATTTTTTCTAACAACAACAAATCAAACCTAATTGATGATGTTGCCATTTATAGGTTGATTTATAAATTCAAATTCTTCTTCAATTGAATTAATATGACAACAAAACTTTTTTTTCCTTATTTAAATTAATTAATTAATTCAAGTAAATAAATCTTAAAAAAAATTCTGGATAATTAATAATACTATTAAAATAAACTAGATTTTTTGTAGTGTTATATACAATGCAGCAGTAATAGTAGCAATACCAACAATACCAGTATTAGCAGTAGTAATAGTAGTAGTAGTAACAGTAGTAGTAGTAACAGTAGTAGCAGTAGCAGAAGTATCAGTAGTAGCAGTAGCAGTATTAGTAGTAGTATTAGTAGCTGGGGTAATAACAGTAGTAGAAGTAATAAAAATAGTAGTAGTAGCAGTATCACCAGTAGTAGCTGTAGTAGTAGTAATAGTTGTAATAGTAGTAGCAGTAGTAGCAGCAGTAAAAGTAACAGTAGTAGTAATAGTAGTAGCAGTATTAGTAATAGTAGTAGTAGTACTAGTAGTATTAGTACCTAGAAATACTCATGTAATTGAAGATTTTTAGCATCAACCACAAATCAAAACTTGAGTTTCTCAATTACTCTCTCTTACTTCTTCCTCTCATATTTCAACAAATTATTATATTCAGCTAGCCTATCTCTTCATTTTTCTAACAAAAATAAATCAAATCTAATTGATCATTTTGTCATTTGTAGGTTAATTTATACATTCAAAATCTTCTTCAATTGAATTAATACGACAAAGAAACTTCTTTTCCTCATTTAAATTGATTAATTAATTCAAGAAAAGTTGAAACAAATGCTGGATAGTTAATAATATTATTAAAATAAATTATATTTTTTGTATTATTACATATAATGCAGTAGTAGTAGCAGCAATAGTAGTAATAGCAATACTTGTAACAATATTAGTAGTAGTAGTAAAAGTAGTAGTAGTAGTGGCTTTAGCAGTAGTAGTAGCAGCAACAGCAGTAGTAATAGTAATAGTGGTGGTGGTGGTAGTAGTAGTAATAGTAGTACCTAGAAATACTCATGTACTTGAAAGCTTTATGCATTAACCACAAATCAAAACTTGAGTTTCTCAATTTGCCTCTCTTACTTCTTCATCTTATATTTCAATAAATTATTATATTGAGCTAGTCAATCTTTTCATTTTTTCTAACAAAAAAAAATCAAGCCTAATTGATCATTTTGCCAATTATAAGTTAATTTGTACATTCAAATTGTTCTCCAATTGGATTAATATGGAAATTTTTTCTTATTTAAATTAATTAATTAATTTCAAGTAAATAAATCTGAAAAAATGCTGAATAGTTAATAATACTTTTAAAATAAACTAGATTTTTTGTGGTGTTACATATAATACAATAGTAGTGGCAGTAGTAGTAGCAGTAGTGTAGCAGCAGCAGTAGTAGTAACAGTCGTAGTAGTAGTAGTAGCAGTAATAGAAATAATAACAATAATAGCAATAGTAGCAGTAACGGCTGCATCAGTAGTACTTGCTGTAGCAGTAGTAGCAACAATAGAAGTAACAATAGTAGTAGTAACAGTAGTATTAGTAGTAGTAGTAGCATTAGTAGTAATAATAGAAGGAGTACTAGAATCTATAAATACCCATGTACTTGAAGGCTTTTAGTATCAACCATAAATAAAAACTTGTGTTTCTCAATTAGTATCTCTTACTTCTTCATCTCAAATCTCAACAAATTATTATATTCAGCTAGCCCATCTCTTCATTTTTTTTCTAACAAAAACAAATCAATGTTAATTTATCATTTTTCCATTTGTAGGTTGATTTGTACATTCAAATTCTTTTTCAATTGAATTAATATGACAATAATTTTTTTTCCTCATTTAAATTAATTAATTAATTCAAGTAAGAAATTTTGAAAAAAAAATGCTAGTACTATTAAAATAAACTAGTTTTTTTTGTGATTTTACATATAATGTAGTAGTAGTAGCAATAGTAGTAGCAATAGCAGCATAAGTAATAGTAGTATTAGCAGTAGTAGTATTAAAAGTGCTAGTAGCAGTAGTAGCAATAGTAGATAATAATAGTAGTAGCAATAGTAGTAGTGGTGGCTATAGCTGCAGTATTTGTTATAACAGTAGTAGCAGTAGTTGCAACAATAGAAGTAAGAGTAGTAGGTGTAGCAATAGTATTAGCAATAGTAGATAATAATAGTATTAGCAATAGTAGATAATAATAGTAGTAGCAATAGTAGTAGTGGTGGCTATAGCTGCAGTATTTGTTATAACAGTAGTAGCAGTAGTTGCAACAATAGAAGTAAGAGTAGTAGGTGTAGCAATAGTATTAGCAGTGGTAGTAACATTAGTAGTAGTAGAACTAGTACCTATAAATAGCCATGTACTTGAAAGCTTTTAGCATCAACCACAAATCAAAAGTTTCTCAATTAGTTTCTCTTATTTCTTTCGCTCATATTTCAACAAATTATTATATTCAGCTAGCCTATCTATTCATTTTTTCTAACAAAAAAAAATCAAACCTAATTGATGATCTTGCCATTTGTAGGTTGATTTGTACATTTAAAATCTTCTTCAATTAAATTAATATAGCAACAAAACTTTTTATTTCATTTAAATTAATTAATTAATTGAAGTAAGTAAATCTGAAAAAAAAACATTTTGGATAGTTAATAATATTATTAAAATAAATTATATTTTTTGTGGTGTTACATATAATGCAGTAGTAGTAGCAGCAGTAGGAGCAGTAGTAACAATATTAGCAATAGTAGTAGTAACAATAGTAGCAGCAGTAGTAGCAATAGTAGTAGGAGTAGCAGTAGCAGTAATAGCAATAACAATAATAGTATTAGCAGTAGTAATAGTAACAGTGGTAGTAGTAGTAGTGTAGCAGCAGTAGCAGTAGCAATATTAGCAGTAATAAAAATAATAGCAATTACAGCAGTACCTGCTGTATTTGTAGTAGCAGTAAACGTAATAATAGTAACAGTAGTGGCAGTAGTATTAGTAGTAGTAGTACCATTAATAGTAGTAGTAGTAGTACTAGTACCTACAAATATTCATGTACTTGAAAGTAGGCTTTTAGCATCAACCATAAATCAAAACTTGAGTTTCTCAATTAGTCTCTCTTAATTCTTCCTCTCATATTTCAACAAATTATTATATTCAGTTAGCATATCTCTTCATTTTTTTCTAATAAAAATAAATCAAGCCTAATTGATCATTTTGTCATTTGTAGGTTGAGCTATACAGTTAAAATCTTCTTCAATTAAATTAATATGACAACCAATTTTTTTTTCTCATTTAAATTAATTAATTAATTCAAGTAAGGAAATTTGAAACAAATGCGGGATAGTTAATAATGGTATTAAAATAAACTTAATTTTTTGTGTTATTACATATAATGCAATAGTAGTATCAGTAGTAGTAGCAATATAGTTGTAGCAGTATAGTAGTAGTACTAATGTTAATAGAAGTAGTAGCAATAGTAAAAATAGTAGCAGCAGTAGCAGCTTTAGCAGTAGTAGCAGTAATAGCAACAATATAAATAATTATAGGAATAGAAGTAGCAGAAGTAATAGTAGTAGTAGGATTAGTAGTAGTAGTACTTATAAATACCCATGTACTTGAAAGCTTTTAGCATCAACCACAAGTCAAAACTTGAGTTTCTTAATTCATCTCTCTTACTTCTTCCTCTCATATTTTAACAAATTATTATATTCAACTAGCTTATCTTTTCATATTTTCTAACAAAAATAAATGAAGCCCAATTGATCATTTTTCTATTTTTAGGTTGATTTATACATTTAAAATCTTGTTCAATTAAATTAATATAACAAAAATTTTTTTTTTCTCATTTAAATTAATTAATTAATTCAAGTAAAGAAATTTGAAAAAACTTTTGGGATAGTTAATAATATTTTTAAAATAAACTTAATTTTTTGTGTTATTACATATAATGCAGTAGTAATAGCAGTATTAGTAGTAACAATAGTTGTAGTAGTATAGTAGTAGTAGTGGTAATAGTAGTAGTAACAATAGTAAAAATAGTAGCAGTAGTAGAAGCAATAGAAGTAACAGTAGCAGTACTATTAGCAGTATTAGTAGTAGTAGTAGTAGTATTAGTAGCAGCAGCAGTAGTAGTACCTATAAATACCCGTGTACTTGAAAGCTTTTAGCATCAACCACAAATCAAAGCTTGAGTTTCTCAATTCGTCTCTCTTACTTCTTCCTCTCATATTTTAACAAATTATTATATTCAGCTAGCCTCTCTTTTCATTTTTTCTAACAAAAACAAATAAAGCCTAATTGATCATTTTGCCATTTGTTGGTTAATTCGTACATTCAAATTCTTCTTCAATTGAATTAATATGGCAATGAAACTTTTTTTTCATTTAAATTAATTAATTAATTTCAAGTAAAGAAATCTTAAAAAAAATACTAAATAGTTAATAATACTAATAAAATAAAATAGATTTTTATGGTGTTACATATAATACAATAGTAGTGACAGTAGTAGTAACAGTAGCAATAGTTGTATTAGCAGCAACAGTAGTAGCAATGATAGTAGTAGCAGTAATAGAAATAGTAAAAATAGTAGCAATAGCAACAGTAGCGGCTGTATCAATAGTATCTACTGTAGCAATTGTAGCAGTACTAGCAATAATAAAAGTAATAATAATAGGAGTAGCAGTAGTATTAGTAGTAGTAGTAGTATTAGTAGTAGTAGTAGTATTAGTAGTAGTAGTAGTAGTATGAGTACTAGTACGTATAAATACCAATGTATTTGAAGGCTTTTAGCATCAACCACAAATGAAAACTTGTGTTTTCCATTTAGTATCTCTTACTTTTTCCTCTCATGTTTCAACAAATTATTATATTCAACTAACTCATCTTTTCATTTTTTTCAAATAAAAACAAATCAAGACTAATTAATCATTTCACCATTTGTTGGTTGATTTGTATATTCAAATTGTTCTTCAATTGAATTAATATGACAACAAATTTTTTTTCTCATTTAAATTAATTGATTAATTCAAGTAGAAATAATTTTTTTGGATAGTTAGTAATACTATTAAAATAAACTAGATTTTTTGTTGTATTATATATAGTGCAGTAGTAGTAGAAGTAATAGTAGCAATAGTGTAGTTGTAATAATAGCAATTTTAGCAGCAATATTAGTAGTAGTAGTATTGGTAGTAACAGTAATAGCAGTAGTAGTCGTAGCAGCTGTAGCAGTAGTTACAACAGTAAAAGTAACAGTAATAGTAACAGTAGCAGTAATATTAATAGTAGTAGTAACATTAGTAATAATAGTAGTAGTAGTATTAGTATCTATAAATATCTATGTACTTGAAGATTTTGATGCTTAGTTTTAGTATCTGTAAATATCTATATACTTGAAGGTTTTTAGCATCAAACACAAATCAAAACTTGAGTTTCTTAATTAGTCTCTTTTAATTTTTCCTATCATATTTCAACAAATTATTTTATTTAACTAGCCTATCTATTTATTTTTTCTAACAAAAATAAATTAAGCTTAATTTATTATTTTGCCATTTGTAGGTTGATTTGTACATCCAAATTCTTCTTTAATTGAATTAATATGACAACAAATTTTTTTTTTCTTTATTTAAATTAGTTAATTAATTTAGGTAAGAAAATCTGAAAAAAAAATGTTGGATAGTTAATAATATTATTAAAATAAAATTTTTTGTGGTGCTATATATAATGCAGTAGTAGTGGCAATAATAGTAACAGTAATAGCAACAATAGCAGTAGCCATATTAGTAATAGTAGTAGTAGCAGTGGCAATAGTAGTAATCGAGGTAATAGTAATAATAACAGTAGGAGCAGTAGCTGCAGTAGAAATAGTAGGAGTAGTAACAGTGGTAAAAGTAATAGCAGTATTAACAATCGCAGTAGTATTAATAGGAGTAGTAGCATTAGTAGTATTAGTAGTAGTACTACTACCTATATAAACTATGTATTTGAAGGCTTTTAAAATCAATTATAAATCAAAACTTGAGTTTCTCAATTAGTCTGTCTTACTTCTTCCTCTCATATTTCAACAAATTATTATATTTAACTAGCTTGTCTTTTTATTTTTTTTAAGAAAACAAATTAATTAATCATTTTGCCATTTGTAGGTTGATTTTTTTATTTAAATTCTTCTTCAATTGAATTTATATGACAATAAAACTTTTTTTTCCTTATTTAAATTAATTAATTAATTCAAGTAAGAAAATTTTAAAAAAAATGTTAGATAGTTAATAATAGTATTAAAATAAGATTTTTTATGGTGTTATATATGATGCAGTAGTAATAGCAGTAACAGCAGTAGTGCAGTAGTAGTAGCAGTAGCAATACTAGCAATAGTAGCACTAGCAGTAGTAGTAAAAGTAGTAAAATAGTAATAATAATAGCAGTAGTAATACTAATAGCAGTAGCAGTTGTAGCAGTAGTTATAGTGATAGCAGCCGTCGAAGTAATAGTAGTACTAGCAGTAGTAGTAATATTAGTAGTAATAGTAGCATTAGTAGTAACAGTAGTAGTATTAGTAGAAGTACCTATAAATACCCATGTACTTGAAAACTTTTAACATTAACCACAAATCAAAACTTAAGTTTCTCAATTAGTCTCTCTTACTTCTTCTTCTCATATTTCAACAAATTATTATATTCAGTTAGCCTCTCTTTGTTTTTTCTAACAAAAATAAATCAAGTCTAATTGTTTATTTTGTCATTTGTAGGTTGATTTGTACATTCAAATTCTTCTTCAATTGAATCAATATGATAACAAAGTTTTTTTTCCTCATTTAAATTGATTCAAGTGAGGAAATTTGAAAAAAAAAAATCTGGGTAGTTAATAATACTATTAAAATAAATTAGATTTTTTATATTATGTTAGATATAATTTTATTAAAAATTTTAAATAATTTTGTAATCTTGTTTTAATAGAAATTATAATTCTAACTGTCTAAGTTTAATATAATTTTATTTGAAGATTTATGAAAAAAATTAACTAATTAATTTTAGTATGATTACAATTAAAATATATATAATAAATAAATAAACTAAAAAATAATTATATGAATCATAGTAAATATGCTCATTTCATGATGTAAGAATTTTATTGAGGACAAAACATTATTTTACTGTTGAAATTTTGATCCATTTTCTTTTGTAATTATAATTGGGTATTTTATTAAAAAAATAGTCTCAAGTTTTTAAATTTTTTTAAATGACTAAAAAAGTTAAAAGTAAATATAAACATTTTATTAAAGCTAGAAATAATAAGAATATGTTGTCACTTAGATAAAAATATCTGCATTATATGTTGTCACTCAAATAAAAAATAGTAAGAAGCATAATTGAGCTGAAATGTTTGATTGTGCATATAATCTTATTGTTGGATCATCCAAATTTACTTAAGTCAAATTCACATCCAAAATAACGATGAATACATAGAAGCCAGTTGGAAAGTAAGTCATATGATCTTTTTTTTATCTGATATATTATATATAAATATATTTTCTTGATATGTAAGTTTATAAGCACTTGTATGGGGGTTTCTGAGCTGGGTCATTACACTGTGTGAAGTGATGCATGGTTTCAAAATATTCTTTTTATTTTTAAATTTGTATATATTTAAATTCATAAAATTATATAGTTAATAATAAAAAGATATAACTTTAAAAAATAATAATAATAATATATAGTGAAATTACTTATTTCTAAAATTATTTTGTTTTGGAAAATATTTTGCCTTTTATGAAAAAGACAATTATTTTATTTTACTTTTCTTATTTCATAAATATATAAACTTTATAACAGAAACACGTATACACATCAATACATTTGCTTATTCCATAAATATATAAATGTTATAATAGAAACACATACACATATCAATACATTTTAAAAATAAAAGTTATAAAACTACCTTTTGGTTTGCTATTTGATTAGGTTACTAGAAAGACATTGGTGGTCTTTCTATTTGGTACCATCCTAAATATTATAATTCTAAATAATATTAAAATATTTATTAAATTGAATAATATAATATTTTTACGAATTAACTAATTATTAACAAAGAATAATTAGTTTTTATTATTATTAAAAAGTAAAATAATATTCAACAACTTATTATTAAAAATCAACAAGAAGAAGCAAAAAAATTAAGCTGTGCAGGAAAATAATAATATGCAAAAAATTGAAGAATAAAAAAAAAAGGACCTGGCTTGTAGTTGTAAGAGGAGTACTCCCCTGGTTGCACTCCAGAATATAATAGCAGTAGCAGTAGCAGTAGCAGCAATAGCAGCAAGAGCAATAGCAGTAATAGCAGTAGCAGCAGTAGTAACAGCATCAACAGTAGTAGTAGTAGTAATAGCAGCAGCAGTAGTAGTAATAACAGTAGTAGTAGTAACAGTAGCAGCAGCAGTAGTAACAGCATCAACAGTAGTAGTAGTAGTAATAGCAGCAGCAGTAGTAGTAATAACAGTAGTAGTAGTAACAGTAGTAGCAGCAATAGTAGTAGTTGTAGTAGCAGTAGTACTTGCATTAGCAGTAGCAGCAGTACTAGCAGTAATAACAATAGCAACAGTAGTAATAGTAGCAATAGTAGCAACAACAGTAATAGTAGTAGTAGTAGTAGTAATAATATCTATAAATACTCATGTACTTGAAGACTTTTAGCATCAACCACAAATCAAAGCTTGAATTTCTCAATAAGTCTCTCTTACTCCTTCCTCCCATATTTCAACAAAGTATTATATCCAGGTAACATATCTCTTCATTTTCTCTAACAAAAACAAATCAAGGCTAATTGATCATTTTGTCATTTGTAGGTTTATTTGTACATTCAAAATTATTCTTCAATTGAATTAATATAACAACAAAACTTGTTTTTCCTCATTTAAATTTATTAATTAATTCAAATAAGAAAATCTGAAATTTTTTTTTTGATAATTATTAATACTATTAAAATAAACTAGTACCTATAAATATCCATGTACTTGAAAGCTTTTAGCATCAACCACAAATCAAAGCTTGAGTTTCTCAATTACTCTCTCTTATTTCTTCCTCTCATATTTTAACAAATTATTATATTCAGCTAGCCTATCTGAAAAAAAAATATTGGATAGTTAATAATACTATAAAAATAAGCTAAATTTTTTGTGTTGTGTTACATATAATTTTATTAACAATTTTAAATAATTTTGTAATTTAATTTTAATCAAAATTATAGTTCCAATTGTCTAAATTTAACATAATTTTATTTGAAAATTAATGAAAAATTTTAATTAATTTTAGTATGATTAAAATAAATAAATAAACTAAAAAATAATTATATGAATCATAGTAAATCTGCTCATTTCACAATGGTGTTAAACCAAAAACCTTCCTAAGGAAACATGGGGTCATTGTTTCTGGTCTATGGATCAACTTTGTGTGGGTGTGTCGCCAACTGGTGGCCAGAAAGTGTGTGAAAATGGTGTACCTTATCTACTATATTATTAACAATTGTGTATTGCATTTGCAAGTTGTATGTTGTGTTAATAGTTATGTTTGTATGAGTGGCCAAATATGGGTTGGATTTTACATCATTTGTTTGTCACATTATCTACTGATTTTCTTTACTATTTAATGCATTAACCTACTATACATTATTAAATGTGTTGTGTAAGTGGATGGCCAACTTGTTGCTGGAATGGGTATGACACTGGGATATTGAATATGTTACTGTTTATTTATTAAACTGGACAAACCATCTACAAAACTAAATGTTGTGATGGGTTGTGTGAGTGGCCGGACAACGATCGTCTAAATATGTGTTTGATATTCAATATAAAATGGTGAAAAACACCAAAGGATTACAGGTATGTAAAACTAGAATGTGCATGGAGTGGTTGTTGATATTATCGTTTTGGCTACTATGTGGGCATGCAGATTGGAGGTAGATTGGTATGGAATTATCGAGGAGAATAAAATGAGCACTTAAGGACTATGAGTGGAAACAATTAAGTTGAACATAGGTTGAAGAGTGAGGAAAAATACCCTAAAATAGGTAAACCATAATGTGAAATATGGAACTGCAAATGGTAAGGTTAATAACCGAGGATATGTAGCAGATGGTTATTGTGTTGGGAGGGTATTTTAACCTTCAAATGAGTGGTTGAAAGGGGTGGCTAGGTAGACTAAGGATGAGGTAACATATGGGTTATGAAATAGGAGCTGCCATGGTAATTACGTTGAAATTCAAGGGAAATTTAGGTAGTAGTGTGCTGGGAACCATATAAGTAGAGGGATAAATGGGCTATTTGAGTGGGAGAGTGATGACAAAAAGTAAAGAGACTATTGGGACAAGTTAGGGAAGTGCATAACGAGCTATTTGTGCCTATGAGTTTTAGGGAGAATCTAAGATATCTAGAATTTTCCTTTAGAGGGAAAAAGGGAACTGTCTGGACGACTCCAATTTAGGAATTTTATTGATTTCAATACATTATTTAAATTTAAATTTGACTTCATGGGCATGGGTAGGCTCATTTCTGTTTATTACAGATGGAGTGAAGCAGGAATCAAGATAAGATTCACCACCAGCAGAATCAAATACGTAGGGGATACAAGAAGAGAATAAACGAGATTTACGCCATTATACTCATATGAACATAATAGCTAAAATTAACACACATATATAAGAATGTTTTTGTCATTCACTGTGGTATAGCGTATGTTGATAGGAAGCTAAGGAACATTTTGACTGTGTTGAATTAGATGATGATGAATTTGAGAAGTATGTATTACTGGTAATTTAAAATAGGATGCCTAAACTATTATAGGTTGCGGGGCGTTATAGGATAAGAGGAAATTATAGGTAAGTGATTTGAGTTTAGGAAAACACCCACCAGGGTGAATGAGTTACAGCACTGTAATGCAGAATCTGATTGCTTGAGGTGATGATCTGGGCTTACTGAGAGATTTATGATCATCCTGTTATTTAATGTTGTTTTTCCAAATCAAATAAAATAGGAGGGTGGTCCCGATATAGTCAACCTAGTTCTTGAAGCATGAAGGAAACAAGAAAAGGGAAAACTCAAGCTATATAGGAGTGAGATTAAATAGAGGTTCATACAGCAAATAGGAATACAAGAACAATGCTTATGAAAAAGAGAAGAAAAAAAAATAACAAGAGGCAGTTGGATAGATAAAGAAAATTTATACATTCAGTTGGTAGGATTTTGGAACTATATGAATGTATGAACACATATTTTATCTGATATATATATTTTCTTGATATGGAAGTTTATGAGCACTTGTATATGGGTTTTCGGGCTGGATCATTACACTGTGCGAAGTGATGCATGTTTTTAAAATATCGATTTATTTTTAAATTTGTGTAAATTTAAATTCACAAAATTATATATTAGTTAATAATAAAAAGAAGTTATAAAAAAATAATAAAAAGATATAGTGAAATTAATTATTTCAGAAATTATTTTGTTTTGAAAAATATTTTGCCTTTTATGAAAAAGAAAATTATTTTTTTGACTTTTTTATTTCATAGTATATAAATTTTATAATAGAAACATCCTAGATATTACAATTCTAAAGAATATCAAAATATTTATTAAATTGAATAATCTAATATTTTGACCAATTAACTAATTATTAACAAAGATTAATTAGTTTTTTTATTATTAAAAAATAAAATAATACTTAACAACTTATTATTAAAAATCAACAACAAGAAGCAAAAAAATTAAGTTGTACAGAAAAATAATAATATGCAGAAAATTGAAGAAGACAAAAAAAAAAAAGAAATAAAACAAGTTTGTAACTGTAAAAGGAGTGCTTGCCTAGTTGCACTTTCGAATGCAGTAAAAGAAAAGAACAAGAAGAATAAGAAGAACAAGAAAAAGAAGAATAAGTGGTAGTAGTTGGAGTAGTAGCAGCAGCAGCAGTAGTAGCAGTATTTGTAATAGTTGCATTAATAGCAGCAGTAGCAATATTAACAGTAGTAGCAGTTATAGCAGTTGTACCAGTAGTAACAATAACAACAGTAGTAGCAGAGTAACAGTAACATTAATAGTCTCAGTAGTAGCAACAATAGCAGCAGTAGTAATAGTATTAGTAATAGTAGTAGTATTAGTAGTAGTAATAGAAAGAGTAATAGTACCTATAAATACCCATGTACTTGATGGCTTTTAGAATCCACCACAAATAAAAACTTGTGTTTCTCAATTAGTATATGTTACTTTTTTCTCTCATATCTCAACAAATTATTATATTCTACTAGCCTATCTATTCATTTTTTCTAACAAATTGATCATTTTATCATTTGTAGGTTGATTTGTACATTAAAATTCTTCTTTGATTAAATTAATGTGACAATTTTTTTTTTTTATTAAATTAATTGATTAATTCAAGTAAGAAAATATGAAAAAATGTTGAATAGTCAATAATACTATTAAAATAAACTAGATTTGTTGTGATATTACATATAATATAGTAGTAGTAGCAGTAGTAGTAGTAGTAGTAGCAGCAGCAATAACAGTATTAGCAGTAGTAGTAGTATAACAATGCTAGCAGTAGTAGTAGTAGTAGAACAGTGCTAGCAGTAGTAATAGCAATAGTATAAATAGTAGCTGCAATAGAAGTAATGCGGCTGTAGCTGTAGTATCTGTTGTAGCAGTAGTAGCAACAATAGAAATAACATTAGTAGTAGTATCAGCAGTATTAGTAGAAGTAGTAGCATTGCTAGTAGTCGTAGTAGTACTAGTACCTATAAATACCCATGTACTTGAAAGCTTGTAGTATCAACCACAAATCAAAATTTGAGTGTCTTAATTAGTCTTTCTTATTTCTTCATCTCATATTTCAACAAATTATTATATTCAGCTAGTCTATCTCTTCGTTTTTTCTAACAAAAACAAATCATACCTAATTGATAATTTTGCCATTTGTAGGTTGCTTTATACATTCAAATTCTTCTTCAATTAAATTAATATGGCAACAATTTTTTTTTTCATTTAAATTAATTGTAGGTTGATTTGTACATTCAAATTTTTCTTCAATTGAATTAATATAGCAACAAATTTTTTTCTTTCATTTAAGTAAATTAATTAGTTCATGTAACGACCCCGAAAATTTAAAAGGAAAATATATATAAAGAATATAAGTGCGGAAGCTAAATAAAAGGTTCTGGTTCATATCCCTTACACAATAACTTAAACGTACTAACAATATCGAAAATAAGCCCTCTAAAGGAAAATACTGAAAATGAAAGACTATAAGAGAAATTTATAAACATCTAGGTAACTACTCGCCGTCTTCCTATAGATCAGGCTCGGGAACCAAGTCCTCCATATCTGAAATGGTTAAGTAAGGACTAAGCTACATTAGCCCAGTAAAGACATCACACTATATCACTGTCAGGGAAATAAAGGTTGGTAGAAAACCAAAAACAACCAATGGAGCACAAGTTTTAAGTAAATTTATTTATCAATAATCAAACCATTTACCGTCCACTTACCTCAGTGGGATTTATAAAAATGACATATGGAAACAATAACATCATAGATATCATAAGTTCATACACAATCTATAACATAGTACATGTCATACTTTTATATTTCAATCATCAAACAACAGTTATCCCTTTTTATCAACCAACTAGTATCCATGGGGATCCATAGGGGTCCCCGCTACCCGTGAACTATTCCCTTAACAAACTTAATTTCCAGGGCCGTCCCCATACCCCGTACGGTATGGACGCTAAACAATAAACCTCAATACCCCGTCCGGTATGAGGGTGAAGCGGGCCGTCCCCATACCCCGTCCGGTATGAGCGCCAAAATATTTAAATTCTCCATACCCCGTTCGGTATGAGACAACATTCCCGGTAGGGTTCCCTATGGACCCGGTCCGTCCACCGTCCCCCAAGATATCTAGTGAGGCTATCAGCTTATCCATTTATCAATTCACATACCTTTTGTATTTTTTTCTTAGTTTTCCGTTTCCCACATAAACATGAATACTTAAACAATTAACGAGCACCTAACAAGGTAAGTATTTTATTAGATTCTTGAAATTAGGCCGAAATAAAGTAAGTAGTGATTCATGCATTCAAAACCCTAGAATGAATAAAGCAGATACCATACTGCATTTAAAATTGTAAAATAAACCAAACAGGAACTGACAGAGAAATACGTCCGGTTCGGGCTCCATTAGCAACCGTAATAAATTACGTATATCTATATATTTCATAAAATACAGTTTTATCACTTATTAGACTTTAATCTAGTGATAGGAAATAGGGTGAGGGATCCTTACTTGATTCGAAATCTAAAACCGGTTTTTTATTGCGCCTACGGGCAGTCCCTAGATTCCTTGAATTTTTTTTGGGAACTCGGCCAATTTTAAAATTCCAGCACGGCGGCTACGTCGTGCTCCGGCGATGGCGTCGCTGCTTGCAGTGGTGATCCGCCTTGGGTTGGCCATTTTTGGCCAAACTTGCATTGGTTCCTTTGATAAAACACCCCTAAGGTCATCGGCTGGTTGAAAAAACACCGAAAATCAAAACTTATTGACGGCGGGGCTCTCCGGTGCGATGGCTCCTCCGGCTCGAGTCGCGATTTGGTGTTTTGCTCTGGTCAACCTGTAGAGGAAGGAACGGTGGTCACAGTGGTGTAAAAATTATATCAAACAGGAATCGAGAAGTGCCTCATCGGAGGCAAAAATTGAGAAAACCCGTCGCGGTGCCGCTGGGCTTCGGCAGTGTTTTCCGGCCAATTGGCTAGTGTTTTGGCTCTGTTTTGGCCACAGCTGGGTTTAGAATTGAAATCCGAGCCAAGGGGAGAATTTTTACCTCGTTTGGCGGTCAGAAAATGCTCCGGTGCGGCGGCGGTCTGTTCTCCTGTGGCTAGGCTGTCTTCTCCGGTGAGGGCTCTGGCGGCTAGGGTTAGGATTTGGGTGTAGATGAGATTATTTATAACCTTCCGCTTTTAATATGAGCCATCCATCGTAATTTAATTTGGGCCGTCTGATCGCGATTAAATAAGAAATGAATCTGGACCGTTTATCGCAATGTAATCTGGGCTGTCTGTGCGCAATTCAATCTGGGTCGTCCGTACGCATACAATCTGGACCGTCCGTACACACTTTTGATCTGGGCCGTCCATGCGCACGGGAACGGATCTCAACCATTCGATCGCGCGCACACGGATCGCCTATGTGGCTCCCTTCCACGTGGCCTCCTGCGTCAGCGTCTCTATCACGCAGCGTGTCCTGGTTGGCCGGGGCTGCTGACCGAGCTGCTGAAGTGGTGTAATTTTTTTAAATTACATTTTGACCCCCGGTTTTTAATTTTCTTTTCAAAAACACCATCATAACCTAAATTTTCACCGCATTTTCTCAAAATTATTTTCAATTAAATCCCAAAAATAATTTTATCCCTTATTATTATTATTATTATTATTATTTCTATTTAATTAAATTAAACTAATTTAAAAACATATATTATTACATAATAAATTACAATAAAATTTAAAATACAATAAAATAATATATAAAATAATAATAATAATAATTTTGGGTGTTACAACTAAGTAAGAAAATCTGGAAAAAAAAATGTTAGAAACTTAATAATACAAATAAAATAAACTAGATTTTTTGTGGTGTTACATATAATACAATAGTAATAGCAATAGTAGTAGCAGCAGTAAAAGTAGTAGCAGTAGTAACAACAACGGTATTACTAATAGTAGTAGTAACAGTGGTAGTAGCAGTAGCAAAAATAGGAATAGTAGTAGCAATAGTAGTTACAGTAGTAGTAATAGCAGTAGTAGTAGAAGTATCAATAACAGTATTAGAAGTAGTTGTAGTAACAGTGGAAGTAGTAGTAGTAGTAGCAGTACCAATAGCAGTATTAGTAGCAGCAGCAGTAGAAATAATAGCAGTAGCAGTAGTACCTACTGTAGTAGTAATAGTAGTGATAACAACAGTAAAAATAATAGTAGTAATAACAGTAGTAGTAGTATTCATAGTAGTAGTAGCATTAATAATATTAGTAGTAGTACTAGTACCTATAAATACTCGTGTACTTGAAGGCTTTTAGCATCAATCACCAATCAAAACTTGAGTTTGTTAATTAGTCTCTCTTACTTCTTCTTATAATATTTCATCAAATTATTATATTAACCTAGCATATCTCTTCATTTTTTCTAACAAAAATAAATGAAGATTAATTGATCATTTTTCTATTTATAGGTTAATTTATACATTCAAAATCTTCTTCAATTGAATTAATGTGACAACAAAATTTTTGTTTTACCCATTTAAATTAATTAATTAATTGAAGTAAAAAAATATGAAAAAAATGCTGGATAGTTAATAATACTATTAAATTAAACTAGATTTTTTTGTGGTGTGACATATAATATAGTAGTAGTGACACTAGTAGTAGCAACAGCAGTAGCAGTATCAGTATTAACTGCAGTAGTAGTAGTAGTAATAGAAATAGTAATAATAGTAGCACTAGGAGCAGTAGTGGCTGTATCAGTAGCAACTGCTGTAGCAATAGTAGCAACAATAGAAGTAATAGTATTAGCAGTAGTAGTAGTATTAGTAGTAGTAGTAGTATTAGTATTAGTAGAATTAATAGAAGGAGTACTAGTACCTATAAATACCCATGTACTTGAAGACTTTTAGTATCTACCATAAATCAAAACTTGAGTTTATCAATTAGTCTCTCTTACTTCTTCCTCTCATATTTCAACAAATTATTATATTCAGTTAGCCTATCTCTTCATTTTTTCTAACAAAAACAAATCAAGCCTAATTGATCATTTTGCCATTTATTGGTTGATTTATACATTTAAAATCTTTTTTAATTGAATTAATATGATAACAAAACTTTTTTCCTCGTTTAAATTAATTAATTAATTCAAGTAAGTAAATTTAAAAACAATGTTGGATAGTTAATAATGCTATTAAAATAAAGTATATTTTGTATGTTATTACATATAATGCAGTAGTAGTAACAGTAGTAGCAGCAATAGAAGTAACAGTAGCAGTAGTACCAGTAGTATTAGTTGTAGAAATAGTATCTGTAGTAGTAGTAGTACTTATAAATACCCATGTATTTGAAGACTTTTAGTATCAACCACAAATCAAAACTTAAGTTTCTCAATTAGTCTGTCTTACTTTTTGCTCTCATATTTCAACAAATTATTATATTTAGCTAACTTATCTCTTTATTTTTCTAATAAAAATAAATCAAACCTAATTGATAATTTTACTATTTGTAGGTTGATTTTTACATTCAAATTCTTCTTCAATTGAATTAATATGACAATGAAACTTTTTTTTCTTCATTTAAATTAATTAATTATACCTAGCATATCTATTCATTTTTTGTAACGAAAACCAATGAAGATTAATTGATCAATTTTCTATTTATAGGTTAATTTATACATTCAAAATCTTCTTCAATTGAATTAATGTGACAACAAAATTTTTTTTTCCTCATTTAAATTAATTAATTAATTCAAGTAAGGAAATCTGGAAAAAAAATGCTTGATAGCTAATAATACTATTAAAATAAACTAAATTTTTTATGTTATTACATATAATGCAGTGGTAATGACAGTAATAGTAGTAGCAGTAGCAGCATTAGCAATAATAGTATTAGCAGCAGTAGTAGCAACAACAGTAGTAGCAGTAGCAGTAGCAGAAATAGCAGCAGTGGTGGCTATAGTAGTAGCACCTAATGTAGTAGTAGTAACAGTAGTAGTTACAATAGAAGTAACAATAGTAGCAGTAGTAGAAATAGTAACAGTAATAGCAATAGCAGCAGTGGTAGCTATAGTAATAGTGTATGTTGTAGAAATAGTAGCAATAGTAGCTGCAATAGAAGTAACAATAGTATCAGTAGTAGAAATAGTAATAGTAGTAGCAATAGTAGCAGTGGCAGCTATAGCAGTAGTACTTGTTGTAGCAGTAGTAGCAGCAGCAGTAGTATTAGGAATAATACTAGTAATAGTAGTAGTACCTCTAAATACCCATGTACTTCAAAGTTTTTAGCATCAGTGACAAATCAAAACTTGAGTTTTTCAATTAGTCTCTCTTATTTCTTACTCTCATATTTAATCAAATTATTATATTCAACTAGCCTATCTCTTCATTTTTTCTAACAAAAACAAATGAATCATAATTGATCATTTTTCTATTTGTAGGTTGATTAATACATTCAAAATCTTGTTCAATTGAATTAATGTGACAACGAAACTTTTTTTTCCTTATTTAAATTAATTAATTAATTCAAGTAAGGAAATCTGAAAAAAAAAATGTTTGATATTTAATAATACTATTACAATAAACTTGATTTTTTGTGTTATTACATATAATGCAGTAGTAATAACAGTAGAATTAGTAGCAATAGCTATAGCAGTATTAGTAGTAGTAGTAGTAGTAGTAGTGGTAATAGTAGTACTAACAGTAGTAGCAGTAGCAGTAGCAGTAGTAATGACTTTAATAGTAGTAGCAGTCGTAGCAACAATAGAAATAACAGTAGCAGTAGAAGTAGCAGAAGTATTACTAGTAGTAGTAGCATTAATAGTAGTAGTAGTAGTATTAATAATAGTAGTAGTAGTAGTAGTAGTACCTATAGATACCCATGTACTTGAAGGCTTTTAGCATCAACCACAAATCAAAACTTGAGTCTTTCAATTCGTCTCTCTTACTTCTTCCTCTCATATTAACAAATTATTATATTCAGCTCGCCTATTTATTCATTTTTTTAACAAAAATAAATAAATTCTAATTGATCATTTTGCCATTTGTAGGTTAATTTGTACATTCAAATTCTTCTTCAATTGAATTAATATGGTAATGAAACTTCTTTTCTCATTTAAATTAATTAATTAATTTCAAGTAAAGAAATCTAAAAAAAAAAGAAAGAAAAGAAAGAAAGAAAGAGGGGGGGGGGAAACAACACTGTTTTGAAGAGGGGAAAACGACGTTTTTTTGAAGAGGGGAAAAAAGACGTCGTTTTGAAAGGGGGAAAACGACGTCATTTTGAGGAAATTGGTGGGATATAAATAGGGGACAGGAAACGAAAGAAAAAGGAAAGAAAAGAAAGAAAAATAAAAGAGAAAAAAAAACAAAGAAAGAAGAGAGTGAGAAGGAGAAAGAAGAGAGGAAGGAAGGTTCCAGAAAGAGAGAGAAAGGAAGCGGCGCGGAGAGGAGCAAGACAGGAGAAAAAAGGAGACCGCAGATGGTGATAGCGTGATCGGCAGGAGGAAGGATGATGAAAATTGGAGGTACGGTAAAAATTCGATTTTCTATGTAGATTTAGGATTTAAAATGCAAATGAGAAATTTGGAGGTTTGGTGTGGATTGGTGTATGCTCAAGGTGGCAATGTATGGAGGAGACCGTGTAGGGTGTGTGTGTGCGTTGAGTGAGGTAGGTGGAAGGAAGTTGGCCCGTGAGTATTGCGGGATGAAAGATAAGGAGGATGACAGTGCGAGTGAGGTTCGAGAGAGAGGTAGGGGTGCAGAGTGAGTGGAGGCCGGGAGAGAGAAGGATTTGTGGTGTTAGTGAGATGTGTGAGAGGGAGCTAGTCGGTGTGAGCATCGCGGGAGGAGAGAGAAAGAGTAGTGGTGTGAGTGAGGCATGAGAGGGAGCTGGCTTGCCTGAGCATCGCGGGAAGAGGAAGAAAGATTTGATAGCGGTGAGAGTGAAGTTCGAGAGAGAGGTAGGGAGGCGGAGTGAGTGAAGGTTAGGAGAGAGAAGGATTTGCGGCGTGAGTGAGGTCTATGAGGGAGTGGAGTGTGATTGCTGGAGCCTTGGGAGAGAGTAGGACCGGGTGAGCAATAAGGGGGAAAGAGAGGAGGAGTAGGCAGTGTGAGTGGAGTCTGTGACGGAGAGGGGAAGGCGGTGTGAGTGGGAACACTTAGAGTATGCCGCAGATAGAGGGGGAAACGAGGAGCAGTGGGAGGTTGGGATTAATGCAAGCATGGGAAAGGAAAACGGGGTTGGGAGTAGAGTTATGCTGGGACATTTGAAAGTAGGAAAGGGAGACTTGTGGAGCGTGCATGGTGGAAAATTACAAGTAGGTGGCCGTGCCTTGATGGTTTGCAAGGAGAATATGTGGTTGTGCGCAGGTTAAGTATTACTGGATACACTATAGAGGGAAACGCCAACCTTGGTGGTTACGAGTAGAGAGAGTAGGTTGGCCACCGATGGTGGTGTTAGTCGGGAGATTTCGACGGACAGGGGGCTAGGTCGCCAATATTGGTGACGGGAAAGAATGGTAACTGTGTACGTGTGTGGCCCATTAGTGGTCGAGAGGTGGCTAATGGTCACCGATGTTGGTGACGGGAGAGAATGATAAATGTGTGCTTGTGTGGCCCATTAGTGATCGAGAGGTGGCTAATGGTCGCCGATGTTGGTGACGGTAGAAAATGATAACTGTGTGCATGTATGGCCCATTAGTGGTCGAGAGGTGGCTAATGGTCGCCGATGTTGGTGATGGGAGAGAATGATCAGTGTGCGTCTGTGTGGCCCGATAGGGGTCGGTAGGTGGATGATGGTCACCGATGTTGGTGACGAGAGTGAATGATAATGGTGTGCATGCGTGGCCTAGTAGGGGTCGAGAAGCGGACGGTGGTCACCAATTTTGGTGGTGGGTGACAATGCTGGCACGCCTGGGGTGGCGTTGGGGGACGGTAACCCTAGATAGGTATGATCGTTGGGATACAGGGGTGAGCTTTAGCCCTGAGTAGCCTCATAGTGATAGTAAGGGGGGGCTTGGGTTAAGTAATGAAATATTGGTAGAAGTATGGGATTTTATATTGTTGCATCTCACACCTGTAATTTGATTTTTACTGTATTGTGTTATATGGACTCACTCTTTACTCTTTACAGATGATGTAGGAACGGAGTCCGGATCGAAGTTGCTGGTGTCCGAACCTAGTGTATAGAGCAACAGGATAAAGATTTTCTTTTCTTTTGACAGAGTGTGTAAAAGTGATGGTAGTGTAGATAGCGAGTACGGTTGTATTGTATGCGATGTCTCGTGCATGATTGTAGGTTTATCTTGACCATTGAATATGAGATCGTGATAGCGTTTCGATGTGCATGACTAATTTGATTATGGAATTGGTTGTTTTTAATTACGCCCTAGACGTGAGAAGAGGAAAAAGGAAAAAAGAAAAAAACGGGGCATTACAGTTGGTATCAGAGCAAATTAAGTATACTACTAATGGGTGCCACTATCTTACAGGTGAGTCGAGGGAGGTGACGAAGAAGGGAAGGGGCCTACCCCGTCGTGAGTCTACTCCAGGGGCCCCACGACGAGCACCGGGGTTTCATCATGTAGCACTTGCTGTATTTCAAGGGCCGCCCCCATGCCACCCTGTACCCCCTCCTGCACAGCCAAGACACGCTACCAGCCCATCGGCAACCCATGCAGAGCAGTCCGGCGTGCAACAAGTGGACTTTAATCGGCTATGCAGAGTGGTTGAGAGCCTAGCTATCATGATCAAGGATAGAGAAATGCAGTCGGAGGCAACATCGGTGCCACAACAAGGGGTTCACATAGGGGTAGTGGATACAAACAATATTGAGAAATACCGAAGGCTGAACCCTCCTGCTTTTAATGGGGGTTCTGACCCATTGGTGGCGGAGGATTGGATAAAAGAAACAGAAATATTATTTGAAGTGATGACTGTGACCACGTAACAGAGGGTACAGCTGGCTACATTCATATTAAGAGGGTCCGCCGAGCGCTGATGGAAATTGAAAGAGGAGCTCTAGTCTCCCCAATCACTTGGGAGGTGTTCCTAGAAGCTTTCAATGCAGAGTATTTTCCAGATTTTCTGAAACAGTGAAAGGAAACAGAGTTTACCGAACTTAGACAAGGGAGATTGTCTGTGGTTGAATACGCCGAGAAATATATAGATTTGGGCTCGAGGTCATGATGAATGAAACCAATAAGGCCAGAAGATTCAAGAAGGGGTTGCGGTCGGAATTGTATCATCAGGTGACTATGTTTGCATTACCTACATATAAGATGGTATTGGAAAAGGCACAGTTAATAGAGGCACTATATAAGGAACATGCTGACAATAATAAAGGACCTTCCAATTATAGACGACCACCACCATCATCCGGTCAAACAAAGAAGAGGTAGAGAATGGTTCAAGAGGAAGCCCTGGGTCATCAGATGGCCCTGAGCAACTCGATGTGCCCACGGTGTGGTAAAAACCATGGAGATCAGCCATGTATGAGTGGCAATCAAGGCTGCTATCGATGTGGGAGTACACAACACTTCGTACGGGATTGTCTGCCGAGAGAGTCTGGTCGACCGTTGGTTCAAGGGCGGGTATTTGTCATGACTGTTCCGGAGGCGGCCGCTACTTCACGAGTAATACAAGGTATACTTTACATTTCAAATATTCCTGCTAAAATACTAATTTACCCTAGTGCCACACATTTATTTGTATTGCCTAGTTTTGCATCTAGAATAGGGATAGAACCTCGAGTGTTAGACCTGGTATTAGTAATATCTATGCCAACTAATGGCGCTTTATGTACTGATGTAATGTTTGACTCCTATAGAGTATAGATAGAGGGGAGAAAGTTAAAGGTAGATTTAATTTTACTAGACATAAAAGATTTTGATGTAATACTGGGAATGGATTGGCTTGCTGCCCAACACGCCCATGTAGACTGTTTCCGCAAGAGGGTAGTGTTTAAATTGCCTAATGAAGAACCTTTTTCTGTATGGGGAAGATCAATGAATAAATGAATTTTATGTTGAAATAATGTGTTAGCATAAATATATGCACGAATTACAGTTTATCTATGTCCCTGATAGGGAACGAGGGTAAGAGACTTACACTCCAGGAGATACCAGTGATAAGAGACTTACACTCCAGGAGATACCAGTGGTAAGGGATTTCCCAGACATATTTCCGAACGACCTTCCTGGACTGGCACCCAATAGAGAGGTCGAATTCACGATAGAACTTCAGCCTGGCACCCAGCCCATCTCCAAGGTTCTCTACAGGATGGCGAGGTTAGAACTAATGGAGTTAAGTAAACAATTACAAGAGTTATTGGATAAGAAATTTATTCGGCCTAGTGTGTCACCGTGGGGAGCCTCGGTATTATTTGTTAAGAAAAAGGATGGGACTATGAGAATGTGCATTGATTATAGAGAACTGAACCAAGTGACAATAAAGAATAAGTATCCGTTACCCAAGATCGACGATTTATTTGATCAGTTGCAAGGGGCACAAGTATTTTCAAAAATAGATCTGTGTTCGGGGTATCATCAGCTACGGGTAAGAGCCGAAGACATTGCTAAGACGGCATTCCGCACCAGGTATGGACATTATGAATTTATGGTGATGCCTTTTGGACTAACAAATGCTCCTGAAGTGTTTATGGATCTGATGAATTGGGTGTTCAGACCCCTACTGGATCGCTATGTCATTGTCTTTATAGATGACATATTGATTTATTCGAAGGATTCGGGGGAACATGTGGAACATCTAACAACTGTGCTAGGGATGCTCCGGAAAGCTAAACTGTATACAAAGTTTAGTAAATGTGAGTTCTGGTTGGATCATATAGCATTCTTGGGCCATATCGTGTCAAGAGATGGGTTATCAGTGGACCCAGTGAAAATAGAAGCAGTGGTGAAGTGGGAAAGGCCAAAGACTATGACAAAGATCTGAAGTTTTTTGGGGTTGGCGGAATATTACTATCGGTTTGTGCGAGGGTTCTCAAGTATTGCGCCACCTTTTACCAAGTTAACAAAAAAGTATGTGAAGTTTGAATGGGATGAGAAGTGTGAGAGTAGTTTTCAAGAGTTGAGACACAGATTGACTACTACCCCAATATTGACCATTCCGTCAGGAGAAGGTGATTTTGTAGTGTATAGCAACGCATCTCTTGTGGGGTTGGGTTGTGTATTAATGCAAAGGGGGAAGGTTATAGCATATGGGTCCCGACAGTTAAGGACACACGAAAAGAATTATCCAACACATGATTTAGAGTTGGTTGTAGTAGTCTATGCTTTAAAACTATGGTGACATTACTTATATGGGAAAACATTTGAAATTTATACAGATCATAAAAATTTATGTTCACGCAGTGGGAATTGAATATGCGACAGAGTAGATGGATGGATTTGTTGAAAGATTTCGATTGTAGGGTTAGGTATCACCCCGGACGGGGAAATGTGATGGCGGATGCTCTCAGTCGTAAGATTACTGGGGTGCTAGCCCATTTGATGGTGTCTGAGTGGTGTTTGCGGGAAGCCATGCAACACCTATGTATTCAAGATGGGGACAATGGAAGGTATGTGGCTAGTTTGAGGGCACAACCTACCTTGGTTCAGAAAATAAGAGAGGGACAGTTGGTGGACACCAAGATGCAGAGGATCCAAAAGGGGGTAGAACAGGGGACAGTAAGAGATTTTGGAGTGAAGGATGATGGAATACTCAGATTTTAAACCAGAATGTGCATTCCCAGGGATTGTGCGATACGAGAAGAGATACTCAGTGAGGCACATGACACCAAGTTTGCCATACACCCGGAAAGTACTAAGATGTATAAAACCTACAGAAAAGTTTCTGGTGGAGGGGCATGAAGAGAGATGTGGCCGAATATGTGTCAAGGTGCTTGATATGCCAGCAAGTGAAGGCAGAGCATTAGAGGCCTGGGGGTTTGTTACAGCCATTACCCATACCCGAGTGGAAGTGGGAACATGTATCTATGGATTTTGTGACCGTGTTGCCAAGTAACTGTAAGAGACATGATAGTACTTGGGTGGTGGTTGATCGTCTAACTAAATCTTCTCATTTTTTAGCAATGAAAGTGACGGATTCAGTGGAGCAGTTGGTCAATCTGTATGTTAAGGAGGTGGTAAGGTTACACGGCATTCCTATATCGATTATTTCCGATCGGGATTTCTGATTCACCTCCAGATTTTGGAGAGGGTTGCAATAGGCTTTGGGTACTAAATTGAGTTTTAGCACAGCTTTTCACCCACAAACGGGTGGGCAGACGGAGAGAACGATACAAGTATTGGAAGATGTGTTAAGAGCCTGTGTTACTGATGTGGGGGGAGATTGGGAGGACATGTTGCCCTTAATAGAATTTACATACAATAATAGTATGTATGTAAATAGGGGACGGGGAAGGAAAGAAAAAGGAAAGAAAAAATAGGGGAGGGGGAAGGAAAGAAAAAGGAAAGAAAAAATAGGGGACGGGGAAGGAAAGAAAAAGGAAAGAAAAAAAAAGAAAAGAGAAAAAAAAATAGAGAAAGAAAAGAGCGGGAAGGAGAAAGAAGAGAGGAAGGAAGGTTCTAGAAACAGAGAAAAGGGAAGCAGAGCAGAGAGGAGCGAGACGGGAGAGAAAAGGAGACCGCGGACGGTGATAGCGCGATCGATAGGAGGAAGGAAGATTGAAATGGGAGGTACAGTAAAAATTCAATTTCATGTGTAGATTTATGATTTGAAATGCGGATGAGAAATTTGGAGGTGTGGTGTGGATTGGTGTATGCTCATGGAGGTGGCGGTGTATGGAGGAGGCCGTGTAGGGTGTGTGTGTGCGGTGAGTGAGGTAGGTGGAAGGAAATTGGCAGCGTGAGTATCGCGGGAGGAGAGAGAAGGAGGATGGCAGTGCGAGTGAGGTCCGAGAGAGAGGTAGGGGTGCTGAGTGAGTGGAGGCTGTGAGAGAGAAGGATTTGTGGTGTTAGTGAGATGTGTGAGAGGGAGCTGGTCGGTGTGAGCATCGCGGGAGGAGAGAGAAAGAGTACTGGTGTGAGTGAGGCATGAGAGGGAGCTGGCCTGCGTGAGCATCGCGGGAAGAGAGAGAAAGATTTGATGGCGGTGAGAGTGAAGTCCGAGGGAGAGGTAGGGAGGCAAAGTGAGTGAAGGCCGGGAGAGAGAAGGATTTGCGGCGTGAGTGAGGTCTTTGAGGGAGTGGAGTGTGATTGCTGGAGCCTTGGGAGAGAGTAGGACCGGGTGAGCAGCAAGGGGGAAAAAGAGGAGGAGTAGGCAGCATGAGTGGAGTCTGTGACGGAGGGGGGAAGGTAGTGTGAGTGGGAACACTTAGAGTATGCCGCAGGTAAAGGGGGAAACGAGGAGCAGTGGGAGGTTGGGATTAATGCAAGCATGGGAAAGGAAAACGAGGTTGGGAGTAGAGTTATGCTGGGACATTTGAGAGTAGGAAAGGGAGACTTGTGGAGCGTGAATGGTGGAAAATTACACATAGGTGGCCGTGCCTTGGTGGTCGGCAAGGGGAATTTGCTGTTGTGCGCAGGTTAAGTATTACTGGATACACTATAGAGGAAAACACCGACCTTGGTGGTTACGAGTAGAGAGAGTAGGTTGGCCACCGATGGTGGTGTTAGTCGGGCGATTCCGACGGACAGGGGGCTAGGTTGCCGATATTGGTGATGGGAGAGAATGGTAACTGTGTGTGTGTGTGGCCCATTAGTGGTCGAGAGGTGGCTAATGGTCACCGATGTTGGTGACGGGAGAGAATGATAACTGTGTGCAAGTGTGGCCCATTAGTGGTCGAGAGGTGGCTAATAGTCGCCGATGTTGGTGACAGGAGAGAATGATCAGTGTGTGTCTGTGTGGCCCGATAGGGGTCGGTAGGTGGATGATGGTTGCCGATGTTGGTGACAAGAGTGAATGATAATGGTGTGTGTGCGTGGCCTAATAGGGGTCGAGAGGCGGACGGTGGTCGCCGATTTTGGTGGTGGGTGATGATGCTGGCACACCTAGGGTGGTGTTGGGGGACGGTAACTCTGGATAGGTATGATCGTTGGGATACCAGGGTGAGCTTTAGCCCTAAGTAGCCTCATAGTGATTGTAAAGGGGGGGCTTGGGTTAAGTAATGAAATATTGGTAGAAGTATGAGGTTTTATATTGTTGCATCTCACACCTGTAATTTGATTTTTACTGTACTGAGTTATATGGACTTACTCTTTACTCTTTACAGATGATGTAGGAACGAAGTCCGGATCGAAGTTGCTGGCGTCCGAACCTAGTGTATAGAGCAACAGGATAAAGATTTTCTTTTCTTTTGACAGAATTAAGTGTGTAAAAGTTGATGGTAGTGTAGATATTGAGTACAGTTGTATTGTATGTGATGTCTCGTGCATGATTGTAGGTTTATCTTGACCATTGAATATGAGATCGTGATAGCATTTCTATGTACATGACTGATTTGATTATGGAATTGGATGTTTTTAATTACGCCCTAGATGTGATAAGAGGAAAAAGGAAAAAAGAAAAAAATGGGGTGTTACAAAGTGAATCTCCTAAATGCATGTGATAAATGAGGTTGGAGATGTAGTCAAGAAAGAGAAGGCTCCAAAGGGCTTGATTCGATGTTTAAAGTGCAAGCTCTGTGTATGTGCGTACATTACATTCTGGTGTGACTAATGCAATAGGGAGTTGGGCTGGTGGAGCCGAGTGTAAAATCTACTAGGAAAGAAATTAAAGAAAAACATATATAAAAGAGGTGTAATGATGAGAATGAAAATTGGAAATATAATTAGGTAAGTTTAGTGGTTGTGTTGAATGATCTTAGTGATATATATGTCCTGTTATAATGTTCCAACTTGCTAGAAAAATTGCCGCATATATCTAAATTCCAGAATGGATGAAACAAAATAGGACAGGTAAATGAGTATAGTTCTGCAGAATGGGTAAAGAGGTAAGTAATTTAATTGTGGATCATTTTGTTAAACTTGCAAAATCTAATTCATAATTGAATGTCTTAAAAGTGTTTTGAAGAAACTTGCAGGATGAGGATATGTAAATTCCCAACAATTGAATAGTGACCCTCGAAATATGTTGGAAAGATTTAATAGAAACAAAATTTTAAAATACTATAAAAGGTTAAAAGAAAGGACCAAATCTTAAAGGTATTGAAAAAAGAGAAGCAATATGGAGATGATATAGGGGCTAAGTGGTAAGGATTCCAAAAAAAGAAAGGAAATTTGGGAAATTTTTTTAAAAAGAGAAATGAAACCAACGACACAAATCTACCCTTGACATCGAATAGTCCTCACAACCCTTATAACAACTTCTTCTTCTCAACCATTTGGAGAAGGGGGGGGGGGGGGGAGGGGGGAACCCTAACAAAAGAGGGAGAGTCGCGAGAGAGAGATAGTGAGATCGACTTAGAGGAGAGCAAGCCAAACGAGTACGAGATTCTAGAGAGGAAGTAAGATATTAAAATAGCTAGTCTGATTAAGAGAAGGATGGGCAGAAAGAGTACGAACATTTAAAGAGGAATCGATGGCATTGCGTTACTCACCAAGGAGGACTTGAGAGAGAACAGACATTGCAAGTAAAAATCCACGCGCTGAGAGGAGGTAAGACAAATCTTGGTTTCGAACACCAAAATTGAGATTTATATTTTTAAATTCCTTCTTTCGGAGGATGTATGCATGATTGGGGTTAAAAAAAAGGAAAGATATTTGAACTTTTAGTAGAATGTTAGATCGTGCATCATAAAAGGTTAAACTTGAAAGTGTATATAGATATGTGATGATGCAGCAATAGGGTGAAAGGGTTTTCATGATAGAAGGCTGACATTTTGGAGAAAATCAATTAGAGTTAGTAGTAGTAGTAGTAGTAGTAGTAGTAGTACCTATAGATACCCATGTACTTGAAGGCTTTTAGCATCAGCCACAAATCAAAACTTGAGTCTTTCAATTCGTCTCTCTTACTTCTTCCTCTCATATTAACAAATTATTATATTTAGCTCGCCTATTTATTCATTTTTTTAACAAAAATAAATAAATTCTAATTGATCATTTTGCCATTTGTAGGTTAATTTGTACATTCAAATTCTTCTTCAATTGAATTAATATGGTAATGAAACTTTTTTCTCATTTAAATTAATTAATTAATTTCAAGTAAAGAAATCTAAAAAAAAATGCTAGATAGTTGAAATAGAAACAATAGTAGCAATACTATTAAAATAAACTGAATTTTTTATGGTGTTACATATAATATAGTAGTAGTGGTAGTAGTAATAACAGCAGTAGTAGTAACAGTATTAGCAGCGGTAGCAGTATTAGCAGTAGTAATAGTACTAGTGGTAGTAGTAGTAGCAGTAGTTGAAATAGAAACAATAGTAGCAATAAAAGCAGTAGCGGCTACATCAGTAGTACTTATTATAACAATATTAGCAGTAATAATAGTATTTGTAGTTGAAGTATTAGTAGTAATAATAGAAGGAGTACTAGTATCTATAAATACCCATATACTTGAAGGCTTTTAGCATCAACCACAAATGAAAACTTAAGTTTCTCAATTAGTATCTCTTATTTCTTCCTCTCATATTTCAACAAATTATTATATCCAACTAGCCTATCTCTTCATTTTTTTTGTAACAAAAACAAATCAAGACTAATTGATCATTTTGCCATCTGTAGGTTGATTTGTACATTCAAATTCTCTTCAATTGAATTAATATGACAAAAAAAAAAATTTCTCCTTTAAATTAATTGATTAATTTAAGAAAATTTGAAACAAAAATTATGGATAATTAATAATACTATTAAAATAAACTAGATTTTTGTGGTGTTACATATAGTGCAATAGTAGTATATGTAATAGTAGCAGTAGTAGCAGTAGCAGTAGTAGCAGTAGCAGTAATAGTAGTAGCAGTAGTAGCAGCAGCAGTAGTAGTAGTAGTGGTAGTAGCAGGAGTAGCAGTAGTAGATGTAGTAGCTGTAGCAGTAGTAGCACCAGTAGAAGTAACAGTAGTAGTAGCAATAACAGTAGTATTAATAGTAGTAGTAGCAATAACGGTAATATTAATAGTAGTACTAGTACCTATAAATACCCATATACTTGAAAGTTTTTAGCATCAACCACAAATTAAAACTTGAGTTTTTCAATTAGTCTCTCTTACTTTTTCCCCTCATATTTCAACAAATTATTATATTCAGCTAGCCTATCCGTTCATTTTTTCTAACAAAAACAAATCAAGCCTAATTTATCATTTTACCATTTGTTAGTTTATTTGTACATTTAAATTCTTCTTTAATTGAATTAATATGACAACAAATTTTTTTTTCCTTAGTTAAATTAATTGATTAATTTAAATAAGGAAATCTAAAAAAAAATGCTGGATAGTTAATAATACTATTAAAAAAAGATTTTTTTGGGTGTTATATATAATTCAGTAGTAGTGGCAGTAGTCTTAACAGTAGTAGCAACAGTACCAGCAATAGTAGTAGCAGTATTAGTAGTAGTAGTAGTAGCAGCAGTATTAGTAATAATAGAAGTAGTAGTAATAATAACAGTAATAGCAGTAGCAATAGTAGCAGTTGTAGCAATAGTAGCAGTAATAGAAGTAATAGTAGTAGTAGTAGTAGTAGTAATAATATTAGTAGTAGTAGTACTACTACTACTACCTATATGTACTATGTACATGAAGGCTTTTAGCATCAACCATAAATCAAAACTTGAGTTTCTCAATTAGTCTGTTTTACTTCTTCCTCTCATATTTCAACAAATTATTATATTTAACTAGTCTATTTTTTTATTTTTTCTAAAAAAAATTAATTGATCATTTTGTCATTTGTAGGTTGATTTGTACATTTAAATTCTTGTTCAATTGAATTTATACGACAACAAAACTTTTTTTCGTTATTTAAATTAATTAATTGATTTTAGTAAAAAAATATGAAAAAAATGATGGATAGTTAATAATACTATTAAAATAAGATTTTTTTTGTGTTATATATAATGCAGTAGTCTTAACAGTAGTAAAAATAATTGCAAAAGTAGTAGTATCAGTATTTGTAGTGGTAATAGTAGCAATGGTAGTAGTAGTGATAGAAGTAGTAGTAATAATAACAGTAGTAGTAGTAGCAGCTGTAGCAGTAGTAGTAGCTATAGTAATAGTAGTAGAAGCAGTAGAAGTAACAGTATTACTAACAGTAGTAGTAATATTAGTACTAATAGTAGCATTAGTAGTAGTAATAGTATTAATACTAGTACCTATAAATATCTATGTACTTGAAGGCTTTTAACATCATTAGTAGTAATATTAGTGCTAGTACCTATAAATATCCATGTACTTGAATGCTTTTAACATTAATAACAAATCAAAACATAGGTTTCTCAATTAGTCTATGTTACTTCTTCCTGTCATATTTCAACAAATTATTATATTCAGCTAGCCTATCTCTTCATTTTTTCTAACAAAAATAAATTAAGTGTAATTGATCATTTTACCATTTATTGGTTAATTTATACATTCAAAATCTTCTTCAATTGAATTAATATGATGAAAAAATGTTTGTTTTACTCATTTAAATTAATTCAAGTAAGAAAATTTGAAAAAAAAAAAGATGGATAGTTAATAATATTATTAAAATAAACTAAATTTTAATGGTGTTATATATAATGCAGTAGTAGTGACAGTAATAATAGCAGCAATAGTAATATTAACAGCAGCAGTAGTAACAATGGTAGTAACAGTAGCAACAATAGTATAAATAGTAATAGTAGTAGCTATAGCAGTAGTAGCGGCTGTAGCAGTAGTAGTAGTAGTAGTACTAGTACTTATAAATACTCATGTACTTGAAGGCTTTTAACATCAACCACAAATCAAAACTTGAGTTTCTCAATTAGTCTCTCTTACTTCTTCCTATTATATTTCAACAAATTATTATATTTAATTAGCCTATCTCTTCATTTTTTCTAACAAAAACAAATCGAGCCTAATTGTTTATTTTGCCATTTGTCGGTTGATTTGTACATTAAAATTCTTTTTTAATTGAATTAATATGACAACAAAATATTTTTTTTCCTCATTTAAATTAATTCAAGTAAAAAAATTTAAAAAAAAAATTCTAGATGGTTAATAATACTATTAAAATAAACTAAATTTTTTGTATTGTGTTAGATATAATTTTATTAAAATTTTTAAATAATTTTGTAATTTAATTTTAATAGAAATTATAGTTCCAACTATCTAAGTTTAATATAATTTTATTTGAAGATTTATGAAAAAAATTAATTAATTAATTTTAGTATGATTATAATTAAAAATGTATAATAAATAAATTAACTAAAAAATAATTATATGAATCATAGTAAATCTGCTCATTTTATATTGTAAGAATTATACTATGGACAAAATATTATTTTACTATTTAAATTTTAGTCCATTTAAATTTTTTTAAATGACTAAAATAGTTAAAAGTAAATACAAGAATTTTTTTAAAGCTAGAAATAATAGCAATATTTTGTCACTTAGACAAAAATCTCTAAATAATATGTTGTCACTTAGACAAAAAACAGTAAGAAGTATAATTGAGCTAAAACTTTTTATTGTGCATATAATCTTATCGTTGGATCATCTAAATTTACTTCAAATCAAATTCACATCCAAAATAACGATGAATAGATAGAAGCCAGTTGGAAAGTAAGTCATATGATCTTTTGGTTCTTTTTCTTTTCAGATGTTAATTAAATTTATTCTCAAACTTAATTAAAACTACAATGGAAGGTTAGCAACAATTATTATTATTTTTTTCTGTTTTTATAGAGATATTTATATTTTTTATTAGATTAATATGCATATGTCATTAAAAAAATTATTTTATTAACATGTGTATTTTTGTCAATATTTTAATTCACTTTGTTCTGCTCGAAAGGACATACCTCTTGATTTTTCTTTTCCAAAATTTTTAGATATGGTTTAGAGATATATTCTTATAAATTCACAATTTTTTGGGTAAAAATATGAATATATTAATTTAGTAATTATGTATAATTTATTTTTATTTATGTTAAATTAGGATGGTTGGCATATGAAGATGAGGAAATTGTATTTTGGCTATCATAAAGATTTTCTTTTTAAAAGAATTTGGCTACTTACATGAGCTGGGAAAGAGAAGTATTTAGTCCACATAACATACCTAACCGTCCAATGGGGAATAGTCACTTTCCATTGGGCCTTAGTAATGGAACAAATGCAATATATTATAAAGTTAGAATTGTTGATGAAACTAATCATTGTCTTATTGATTTGTGGACACAAAGGATATCAAAATTATGCTTTGGATTTAGGGAGATCTAAAGAGTTTGGTCTTGCATTTTTTTATGGTGGTCTTGGAAAGTTAAAATGAAATTAATCTTTCTTTAAATTACTTGATAATGTATTATCTTTTCTCTTAAAAGAAATTTTTAAATGTTATATGTATAATATATATATTTGTTTTGTGTGTATATATATAATATTGAGGTACGATAGGAAGAAATAAATATGGTAAAGTATATTTCCCAAGCCTCCATCCCATCCTTAGTTTTATGTTTGGTTGAGATGTACTAGATAAATATGTTTTTTTGAATTTCATTAATATCATTAAGAAATAAGCAAAGCAAGCATAAAGCAAGTAAATTAAACATGAGAATAGAAAATTTTTATGCTGGAAAAATTCAAATTTTGTAAAACATTAATCTGAACATTTTTATGGTATGGTTGGATCTAGTCCGATCAATTATAGTACGGACTGACAACCAATGTTTTTATAATTTTTTGGTTTGATTTAGTTCATGTCGTATTCTTATATTCATACATATAATAATATATATATTCTTATTTACATTCAATTTTTTTATCTATTAATAAAAATGTGTATTCTTATATTTATATATATTCATTTTATATCACTTTACTTCATGAAATGACACATATATTCATGTAATTAATGAATTAAATGCATCTTTTAATTAATTGCGTAAAAAATCAATATTACTTGATGATGTGGCTTAGTGTAGTGCGCACTTCACTAACTGTATGTATACATATATACATATATCAAATAAGATTAATTCATTAATAATAAAAAGTTTAGTGTCTTCATTATTTTTAAGTAATCAATTCATTAAGAGTTAGGAAAACATTACAGCAATATTGGGAGGTAAACTCTCCCAAACATACAAATAAGAATGGGAACTAGCAGTCTGCGCAATCTTATGGGATATCGTTGCCTTGTCTTCAAACCCAACTTATGGATACATTAGCTCGAAGTGCCAGCAGAGTCCTAGGACATTCAATAATGAATTTGAACTCAGAACAATCTTCCCCATTGGTCGTCAAAGCATTTTTTACCATTTGTGTCTCTACTTCGACAATGCTCGACCAAGTGATATTAGAGATTATAAATTGCAATGAATTACGGTAGCTAAGTAGTTCAGTTAGATAGGGAGATTGGCACCATCATAACCTATCAGATAAAACTGTCAATACTCTTTCTGCCGAGTCTCGAACGACTGCTCCCTATCCTACCTTATAACTTGGATAAAAAATTGTACCGTTCACATTGCATTTCTATACCCCAGGCGATGGAGCTTCCCATGGCAAGGACCTTGACTTGGTGCGCAAGAGTTGTACCTTGCCTCTATCTATAACTTAATGTGCATGTCTCCATTCATACGAAAACTTCTTCGTTAAAAAGATGGAGGTCTACCTTCAAGTCCACAGAAATTCATTCCGCTCAAGTTAGAGGCGCCATAAGTAGCAAAATATCTCCATTAACTCCCGCTTTACCATTTTTTTAGCTTGATGTTCCATCCATTTGAATACTTCTTGGTCTGTCTTGCTTGGAAGTGTATACCCAGTTTTTGCCAACAAGCCCTCGCTTTTTTCATGATCAAATAAGACATAGTCGATGGTTTCCTCCTTGTCACATCTAGGGTGCACGTTCATAATTCCAATCTCTTTCTCCTGCAGTTTAGATTTTACCAGAGGGATATTATTCAACAATCTCCGGGAGGGGGGGGGCTTATAACTGCCACAAATACTTTCACATGTTAAATGATCGTTGTGCATGGTTTGCATGGAAACCCATCAAATGCTGGTATGCCAATTTTACGATGTATTTGCCATCCTTCAAGTGACTCCAAATACATTTGTTAGCCCTGCTTCTCAGGCTTATTGGAATACTCATAATAGGATCGACTTTTTCATCCACAAAAGACCCCTAACATTTTTGTTGATATTTATTTTTATTTATTAAAGAGTTTCATATGATGATGTTGTTTTTACCGGTACCATTGAGGGCATTGAGGATTCCTTCTATAACAGGGATAGAAAATACTAATCACTTAACACTCAAATCCCCATTCCATCTACAGTAATGGGTATCACTAAACTCTTTCTCAAACATGTTCAATATGGGGCTTCACAGCCTTGTCTGACTAAGGCACATCAATTACCAAAAATGGCTACACACGCACCCTCTTTCTCTAATACATACTAAACAAGTTTTATAGTCTTTTAGTAATTCTTTTATTTTTATTTGTTGTTATTTCAAATTTTCTTATCCCCTATTGTAATATTCTTTAACTTATTTATATTATTCTGATTTTTGCTTATTTGGTTCCTTTTTCATTTTTTTAGTTAGTGTTTCTTTTATTTGTAATTTAACTTAATATCTTTTTTTATTCTAATTTCATTTGTTATTTCAAAAGCTTTGTTATCATACCACTTTACCACTTTGGTCAATGATTCATAATTTAATTGTCTATTTATTTTATTCATGTAATTTCTGAATGTACTTACTTTGGTTCTCCATTTGCTTTATTAAGGTATTATTATTATTTTACTATTCTTTTATTTTCAATTTATTGTTCTTATGACCTTCTTTTTTTATTAATTTTATAAGTGTTTAAACAAGTTTAGTGGCAGACTTTTACTTACCTATGTGTTTCTCTTGGTCTTCCAAGTTCTTGACTTTAATATATTTCAAATCACTAAGCTTGTGATTAAAATTTCAAAATCATTTTTTGTATTTAATTGTTGGTTATTTCCTTTATTTCTTTTATTTTTCCATATGTACATACATATTCTTATATATATATATATCCACAACACTCAGATTTATATACTTAAATTTTTTTTGTACATGTAACTATGCCCATATAAATATATGTATTCATAGTAACATATACTGGAATGACCCGTACTCTAGATGATGTCAGGAGTATCCATGCATATCAACCACAAATTGATACTAACTCGAATTAACATAAAATGCAGAAAAATTAACTGTCTATGACTTCTTCCCTTACAACATTGGTGAAATTTAAAATAGTTAGCCCGTAACATGAGATGTTAACACTTTTAAAAGGATAGATAATGGTTTAGAGTTTGAAAAATTAAGTCGACACTAACTGATGTTAACATATATCCTCCACACCCTATAGATCTCATTATTTTGGCTAATCTTGAGTCTTTTCTTTGTTTTCGTGCTCTGAAAAATATTAAGAAATGAACTACACATGCTCAATAAAAACAATTTAATACCCTAACCTCCAAGATTAATAATTGACTACCTCTCTTCTCTTTTTTCTTGACTCTCATATTTCTTCAATCTTTTATTTGTAGTGGTCATAACTGACAGTATTGTTAAATGGTTACAATTACAACTACAGTTTTATTTTCTCTATTTACACTGACAATGCACACCCATTGTTTTCACAATATACTATAGTAACATCAACACGATATTCAATAATATAGTATGGTTTACGCTTATAGTCACAGAACAACACACTTCACACATCGACTCTAACAAAATATAATTTACTAAAGGGGTTTTCATGATAGAAGGCTGATATTTTGGAGAAAATCATTTAGGGTCCTAAAAACTAGAATATAGGATGAATGGCTAAAAGTAAATTAATTTAAAAATAAAAAAATGGAAAAGTATGAATGAACATTGGAGACGAAAAATAGGTGGGAAATTAGGGCTTATTTTAAGGGAGAGTCAAGGGGAGGAAACAACATAATGTAGGTTTTATTTGCAATGATTTAAAAATGAAAATTTGAATAAGTGATAGGTGTTTGAGGGAGAGAATGGATGGAGAGATATGGGAATAAATGGAAAGGGTTACAAGGCAGAAAAAGGGAGAGGAATTGGACAGCCTTCGAGGGGACTATGGTGTTAAACCAAAAACCTTCCTAAGGAAATATGTGTTGTTGTTTCTAGTGTGTGGATAAAATTTGTGTGGGTGTGTGGCCAGCTGGTGGTCGGAAAGTGTGAAAATGGTGTACCTCATCTTCCGTATTATTAATAATTGTGTATTGCATTTGTATGTTGTATGTTGTATTAATAGTTATGTGTATGTGAGTGGCCAAATATTGGTTAAATTTCACATCATTTCCTTGTCACATTGTCTGTTGATTTTCTTTACTATGTAATGCATTAACCTGATGTAGGTTATTAAATGTGTTACGTAAGTGGATAGCCAACTTGTGGTCGGAATGAGTGTGACACTGGGATATTGAATATACTACTGCTTATTTACTAACCTGGACAAATCATCTACAAAACTGAATGTTGTGATGGGTTGTGTGAGTGGTCGGACAACGATCGTCTATGTAAGAGACTAAAACGACATCATTCTAGGAGACCCCAAAATGGCACGTTTTTAGGCAAAAGCAAATAGAGGCATGTTTACCTCTGGTCAGGAAAGATGAAGATGCAGAGGTGTGTATGCTTCTACCACCGGCCGAAAAGAAAGAAGAAGAGACCTGCACGCCGAGGAAGAAGGGTCATGCAGGACTCATTCTGCCCTACACTATAAAACGCAAAGGGAGGGAAGGAAATTCGTGCAATAAGAGAGAGAGAAAGAGAGAGAGAGAGAGAGAGGAATATAGAGAGAAGGGCTATGGTTACCATCCATTTGCAACCGAGAGAGGAGAGGAAGAAGAAAAAAAAATGGCATAGGAGAGGCTGGTGCTACGCGCAATGGTGCACATGAGAAGAAGATGACCTGTGCGGCAGCTTGACGCATGTTTTGTTGTTCTGCTGCTCCCTTCAGCGTGATTCCACCAGATCTGTGTCGGATCTGAGGGCGCAAAGTGCTCTACAGTGAATTTCAGCATATCCGTAGCGGTGATTGACGGTGAACAGTAGCGGCGCATAGCGATCTGGTGGAGGTGCGTGTGGAGGCACGCGGACTTCTGGTGGTTGTGCGCAGTGAGCCCTTGGAACCCAATTCGGGTAGGTGAGTTCAAAAAACCCTAATGGTTTACCGTTTTACATTTAGGGTTAATTAATCCTATTTAATTTTAATGCAATAAATTGTTTATCCAGTTTAGAATTAGGGAAAGTCTAGACACGGATTGTAATGGCCCAGAAAATAAAAATAAAATGTATGTATTAAAAAGTTCTAAGTGCGGAAGTGAAATAAAAATTTTGATTAATATCCCTTACATAATAACCGAAGCGTATTAAATGTATGAAAGAATAAACCAACTAAAGTAAATACTAGTAATGAATGCTATAAATAAATCTATGAAGTCCTTAGTCATCTACTCGGCGTCTTCCTGTGGGAAGGGCTCAGAAACTAAGTCCTCCTGATCTGAAATAGTTAAGTAAGGAATGAGCTACACTAGCCCAGTAAAGACATCACACTATCTCACTACCACAGGAGCAAAGGTTGGTAGAAAACAAAAACGACCAATGGAGCATAATTTATAACAAACTCATTTATCAATAATAAAAACCTTTACTGTCCACTTACCTCGGTGAGATTCATGAAGACAATTTATGAAACACAATAACATCATAAACATCATAAAATCATGCAGACTCTGTAACATAACACATATCATACTCTCGTTTTTCAATCATCAGACAACAATTTTCCTCTTTTATCAGCCTACTAGTATCCATGAGGATCCATAGGGGGTCCCCGCTACACGTGAACCATTCATATTGATAACTTGATTCCAGGGCCGTCCCCATACCCCGTCCGGTATGGGCGCAAAAAAAAACATAAACCTCAATACCCCATTCGGTATGAGGGTGAAACGGGCCGTCCCCATACCCCGTCCGGTATGGGCACCAAAACACATAAGGTCTCCATACCCCGTCCAATATGAGAGACCACGTTCCTGGTAGGGTTCCCTAGGAACCCGGTCCGTCCACCATCTCCTAGGATATCTAGTTTGACTGTCAACATTATCCATTTATCAATTCACATACCTTTTTTCATTTTTCTTGGTCTCAATTATCCAATCAAACATAAATACGTAAACCAGTAATGACCACCAAACAAGACAACAACGGGTTCACAATAATTTAAACCATAATAAACGAAACCGTGATTCATACATACGAAACCATAGAATAAACACATCAAATACCATACTATATTTAAAACTGTAAAATAGATCAAACAACAACTGACCAAAAAATATATCAGATTCGGGCTCCATTAGTAACCTTAATTAATTATACACATGTATTAATTCATGAAATACCGTTTTATTATTTTTTGAGCTTTAATACCGTGATAGGAAATAGGGTGAGAAATTCTTACTTGTTTCGGAGTCTGAAATCGGGTTCTCACTGCGCCTACGGGCTGTCCCTAAATTCTCTAAATTTTTTTCCGGGAACTGAAATACACTTCTGGTACCTACACATGTCCCAAAAAAACTCAAAATCAGACCTAGGGCCTACTCGGTCATTCTCGAAAACTCTGGCACGGCGGCTACGCCGTGCTCCGGTGACGGCACCGCCGCCCGCATCGGCGATCCGCCACAGGTTGGCCATTTTCAGTCAAATTCAGCCAAACTCGCATTGATTCTTGTGATAAAGCACCCCTAGGGCCCTCAGTGGGCCAAAAAATATGAAAAACTGAGACTTACCGATGGCGGAGCTCTTTGGTGCGGCGGCTTCTCCGGTGCAAGTTGCGATTTGATGTTTTGCTCCGATCAACCTGTACAGAAAAGGACAGTGATCAAAGTGGTGTAAAATTTACATCAAACGGGAACCGGGAAGGGCCTCATCGGAGGTAAAAATTGAGGAAAGTTGCGGCGGTGCTGCTGGACTTCGACAGTGTTTTTCGGCCGATTGGCCGGTGGTTTGGCTCCGATTTGGCCACAGGTGGATTCAGGATTGAAAAACAAGCCCAGGGGAGAAATTTTACCTTGTTTGGCGGGCGAAAAATCCTCAGGTGCGACAGTGGGTGGTGGCGGCCGGCTCCTCTGGTGACTGGGTCGTCTTCTCCGGCAAGGGTACTGGCGGCTAGGGTTTGGGGTTGGGTGTGGGTGAGGTTATTTATAACCTTCCCCTTTTAATCTCAGCCATCCATCACGATTTAATCTCGACCGTCCGATCGCAATTAAAATGGGAATAAATCTTGTTCGTCCATCGCGATGCGATATGAGCCGTCCGTGCGTGATTCAATCTGGGCCATTTGTGCACGTGAGATCTGGGCCGTCCGTGCGCGCTTTTGATCTGGGCCGTCCGTGCACACGGGAACGGATCTGGGCCGTCCGATTGCGCGCATGCGGATCGCTCACGTTGCCCCATCTCGGGTGGCTTCCCGCGTTAGCGTTCTTGCCATGCGGCGTGTCCTGGTTGGCTGGGGCTGCTGACATGGCATATCTTTTCTAAATTTCGTTTTGACCCCCGATTTTTGATTTTCTTTCCAAAAACACCCCCAGGATCCAAATTTTCACCCCTTTTTCTCAAAATCATTTTCAATTAATTTTCAAAAATAATTTTATCCAATTTTATCATTATTATTAGTTTTATTTCTATTAAATTAAATTAATTTAAATTAAACATATAATTATTACAAAATAAATTAACTATTAAAATAAAATAAAATGCAAAAAAAATTCCAATACAAAAATAAAAATAGTTTTGGGGTGTTACAACTCTCCCCCCTTAAAGAAATTTGGTCCCCCAAATTTGCCTCTTGCTCTTGATCGAACAATGGGGATACTGGGCTCTAAAGTTTGATTCTAGCTCCCAGGTAGCCTCCCTTGGTGTGTGGTTCTGCCACACTACCTTTACAAATGATATTTCTCGGTTGCGGAGTATCCTGCTCTTCCGGTCCGTGATACCGACTGGTACTTCCTCATAAGATAAGTCCTCTCGGACTGGAAGCAATTCGTGAGCCAAGACATGAGAGAGGTCCGGGTTGTACTTACGTAGCATGGACACGTGGAACACATTGTGGACCTTGGAGAGCTCTAGAGGCAGTGCTAGTCTGTAGGCAGCAGTACCAATCCTGTCTAAGATTTCAAAAGGTCCAATAAATTGGGGGTTCAGTTTTTCCCTCCTGCCGAACCTACTAATTCCCTTGAAAGGAGTGACCTTAAGGAACACCCGGTCGCCTTTCTTAAACGCTAGATCTCTCATTCGGGTGTCCTCATAACTCTTCTGCCTGCTCTGAGCCATCTGAATGTTCTTTCTTATTTTAACTATTTTAGACGTGGTCTCCTCTACCAACTCATCAGCAGAGACTCAGAATTCTGAGCTTGCTCTCTGTTCTGCATCATTCTTACGGGCTACTAGGGTGGGGTCGACTGACTGGGCTTCCCTTATTCTCTGTATTAACTCGGTCTGAACAGTCAGACGACCCAAACATGCGACTCTCTTCAGGTCCTGAAGCCAAACCTGTTGTGTGGCCCCAATTTGCCTACGTTCTGAAACCATTAAGTGGGCTAAGATACCTGCATTTTTCCTGTTGAGGGCATCTGCCACCACGTTGCCCTTACCTGGATGATACAAGATATCACAATCATAGTCTTTAAGGAGTTCCATCCACCTTCTCTGATGCATGTTGAGATCCTTTTGAGTGAATATGTGCTTCAGACTCTTATGATCGGTATAGATCTGGAAGGTCTCTCCGTATAAATAATGGCGCCGGGTTTTCAAGGCGTGTATGATTGCGGCAAGTTCCAAGTCATGGGTAGGGTAATTCTTCTCATGATTCTTTAACTGTTTAGACCCATAGGCTATGACCTTCCCATGCTGCATCAGGACACAACCCAGGCCTAGATAGGAAGCATCACTATAAACTGTATATCCCCCCGATCCACTCGGTAAGGCCAGTACGGGTGCAGTGGTCAGCCGCTTCTTTAATTCTGAAAAACTTCTCTCACAGTCCTCATTCCACTCAAACTTCACATTTTTTCTTTGTGAGCTGGCTTAGGGGAGCCACTAAACTAGAGAATCCTTCGACGAACCTACGATAATAACCTATCATCCCCAGGAAGCTATGGATCTCCTTAACTGATGTCAACTTCTCCCAGCCAAGTACTGCTTCAACCTTTTCGGGATTCACTGATACTCCTTCCTTCGATATAATGTGTCCTAGAAAGGCGGTCTGCTCAAGCCAGAATCCACACTTACTCAACTTTGCATATAGCTTCTTTTTTCTAAGGACCTGCAAAACTTGGGCTAGATGGTGAGCATGCTCTTCTTTGCTTTTTGAGTATACCAACATGTCATCGATGAACACAATAACAAATTGATCCAAGAATTCTCTGAAGATCCTGTTCATCAGGTCCATAAAGATGGTCGGGGCGTTGGTTAGCCCAAATGGCATGACCAGGAACTCATAGTGTCCGTACCTGGTTCGAAAGGCCATTTTTGGGATGTTTTCTGTTCTTATTTTCACCTGATGGTAACCTGATCGCATGTCTTATTTGGAGAAAACTTGCGCACCCTACAGCTGATCGAAGAGGTCGTCAATTCTGGGGAGGGGATATTTGTTCCTGATTGTGACCTTGTTCAATCCTCTATAATCAATACACAGTCTCAACGTTCTATCTCCCTTTCTGGCAAACATGACTCCGGCACCCCAAGGAGACACACTGTGTCTAATAAAACTACTATCTTGCAATTCAGTGATCTGTTTCCTCAGCTCTTCCATCTCAACGGAGCTCATGCGGTAAGGAGCAATCGAGATGGGCTGGGTGCCTGGTTACAGGTCTATAGTGAACTCAACTTCCCTATCCACTGGCAGTCCGGGCAGTTCATCTGAAACACATTTAGAAAGTCTGGGACTACCAGAATCTCTTGGATACAAATTTCCTTCTTGGGCTTGCCTAGTTAGAGAAAATAGCAAGGTTAAAGTACTTGAAAATTAAGGAAACTTGCCATTAAGGAATAAGTATCAAATGATTTTATTAATTTGTAAATAGCTCCTCATTAGGAGGATTGAATACAATCTTCTTGTTAAAGCAATCTATGGTGGCGTGATACGCCGCTAGCCAATTCATCCCTAAAATTATATCAAAATCCCCCGTGTTTAACCCTATTAGGTCTACACTCAGTTTCCTATTTGCTATCTCCACGGCACAAGCCCTGTAGACAACTTCCCCTAATAGTGTTTCACCCCCAGCAGTAGACACAAATAACATTGAATCAAGTTTATCAGGTGATACATTAAGTTTGGATGCAAAAACATGTGAAACAAATGAATGTGATGCACCAGTGTCAAATAAAACATAAGAAATATGGTCACAGATACTGTACATACCCTGTACCACGTCCGAGTCAGCGTCGGCATCCTGCTGGGTGAGGCTGTAAACCCTGCCCTGAATAGGAGGCCTACCTTGATCCTGGTTCCTCGGGCACTCTCTCGCATAGTGTTGGGCACTATCACATATGCGACAAGTATTGTTGAGGCGATAGCATGGTCGGTCCCCGTGATCCCTGCCGTAGTGCTAGCAGATCTTTCCACGTGCTACCCCTGGAGCCTGAGGAGGGGCCTAGATCACTGGTCTGGGCCTCTTATTTAGTTGGACAGGCGCAGTAGGTGCTGGTCTGCGGGGTGGAGCCAAGGGTCGGTGACTCCCTGCTGACTGAGGATGGGTGTTGAAACTCCTCTCCATAATCTATGCCTTTGTTAGAATGGATGAGTATGTCCTGAGCTCCAGTACCAATAAGTGTTGTTTGATCTCTGGGCCGAGGACCCACTGGAATCTCCTAGCCTTCCTGCCCTCATCCATCAATGTCTCCAGGGAGTATCGGCCCAGCTCTAGGAACTTATTAGCATATTCTAATACCGTCTGTTTCCTTGGACCAGCTGAACAAACTCCATCTCCTTTAGGTGTCGGATGTGCTCAAGGAGATACTTTGCATGGAAGGCCGTTAAGAACTGCTCCCAAGTGGCTGGTGTAGGTAGGGTGGTCTACTTGAGCTCCCACCAACGACCTGCTTCCCCTACTAGCATGTAGGAAGCAAGGGCAGCTCTCTGCTCAAGAACCACTCCAAGGTTTTGAAAGCTCTCTCAGTCTCTGCCAACCAGTACTGGGCATCTTCCCCTGCAAAAGTGAAAGGGTTCAGTCTCCTGTACCTCTCTATGTAGCCTGGGTCGATCAAGGAAGGAGCTGGGTCCCGTGGAAGAGGGATTAGGCCCGGCTGGGATAGACTAGGGGGCCCTGTGGTGGCACCTACTGATATAGTGGGGGCACCGAATTGTACTGTGGCAGTGCCGGGTAGTACGGTGGCTGGGGCACCAGTTCATACTGCGGTGGTGGTGCCGGGTGGTACTGTGGTGGAGCAAGCTCGTGCCGGGGTGGCTCAGGATCCGCTTGCTGTAGCGCTGGCTCAACCTAAGGTAGTGGGGGAGGTTCGGGTAACTCCCTTCTCTCCTTTCGACCTTGCTGGGCAGTAATGATCCTTTCTAGCATTTCAAATATTCTGTCCACATCTTCCCGAAGCGAATCATCCCGGGCTGCTCAGTTTAGTGGGGGTCTTCCTCTCCTCATTTCTCTACACATGCATTTCATAAGGAAGGGTTGAGTAACGATTTATCGGTGGGTATTTCTCTAAGCATTATTGTGTAAAGGATGAGTCCGAGGAATGCGGCTCTGATACCAACTGTAACGGCCCCAGAAATAAAAATAAAATGTATGTATTAAAAAGTTCAAAGTGTGGAAGTGAAATAAAAATTTTGATTAATATCCCTTACACAATAACCGAAACGTATTAAATGTATGAAAGAATAAACCAACTAAAGTAAATACTAGTAATGAATGCTATAAATAAATCTATGAAGTCCTTAGTCATCTACTCGCCGTCTTCCTGGGGGACAGGCTGGGAAACCAAGTCCTCCTGATCTGAAATGGTTAAGTAAGGAATGAGCTACACTAGCCCAGTAAAGACATCACACTATCTCACTGCCACAGGAGCAAAGGTTGGTAGAAAACAAAAACGACCAATGGAGCATAATTTATAACAAACTCATTTATCAATAATAAAAACTTTTACTGTCCACTTACCTCGGTGAGATTCATGAAGACAATTTATGAAACACAATGACATCATAAACATCATAAAATCATGCAGACTCTGTAACGTAACACATATCATACTCTCGTTTTTCAATCATCATACAATAATTTTCCTCTTTTATCAGCCTACTAGTATCCATGGGGATCCATAGGGGGTCCCCGCTACATGTGAACCATTCACATTGATAACTTGATTCCAGGGCCGTCCCCATACCCCGTTCGGTATGAGGGTGAAACGGGCCGTCCCCATACCCCGTCCGGTATGGGCGCCAAAACACATAAGGTCTCCATTACCCCGTCCGATATGAGAGACCACGTTCCTAGTAGGGTTTCCTACGAACCCGGTCAGTCCACCATCTCCCAGGATATCTAGTTGGGCTGTCGACATTATCCATTTATCAATTCACATACCTTTTTCCATTTTTCTTGGTCTCAATTATTCAATCAAATATAAACACGTAAACCAGTAATGAACACCAAATAAGACAACAATGGGTTCACAATAATTCAAACTATAATAAACGAAACCGTGATTCATGCATATGAACCCATAGAATAAACATATCAAATACCATACTGCATTTAAAACTATAAAATAGATCAAATAACAACTGACCAAAAAATACATCAGATTCGGGATCCATTAGTAGCCTTAATTAATTATACATATGTATTAATTCATGAAATGTCATTTTATTATTTATTAAGCTTTAATACCGTGATAGGAAATAGGGTGAGAAATCCTTACTTGTTTTAGAATCTGAAATTGGGTTCTCACTGCGCCTACGAGCTGTCCCTAAATTCCCTGAATTTTTCTCTGGGAACTGAAGTACACTTCCGGTACCTACACATGTCTCGAAAAAACTCAAAATCAGACCTAGGGCCTATTCGGCCATTCTCAGAAACTCCAGCACGGCAGCTCCGCTGTGCTCCGACGACGGCGCCGCTGCGGGCGACGGCGATCCGCCTCGGGTTGGCTGTTTTCGGCCAAACTCGTATTGATTCTTGTGATAAAGAACTCCTAGGGCCCTCGGTGGGCCAAAAAATTACGAAAAATCGAGACTTACCGACGGCGGAGCTCTCAGGTACGGCGGCTTCTCCGGCACAAGTCGCGATTTGATGTTTTGCTCCAGTCAACCTGTAGAGAAAAAGACGGTGATCACAGTGGTGTAAAAATTACATTAAACGGGAACTTGGTAGGGCCTCATCGGAGGCAAACACTGAGGGAAGCTGCGGTGGTGCCGCTGGATTTCGGCGGTTTTTTCGGCTGATTGGCCAGTGGTTTAGCTCTAATTTGGCCACAGGTGGATTTAGCATTGAAAAGCGAGCTAGGAGAGAAATTTTACCTCGTTTGGCGGTCAGAAAATCCTCTGGTGCAGCGGTGGGTGGTTGCGGCTGGCTCCTCCAATGACTGAGTCGTCTTCTCCGACGAGGGTACTGGCGGCTAGGGTTTGGGGTTGGGTGTGGGGGAGGTTATTTATAACCTTCCCCTTTTAATCTTAGCCATCCATCACGATTTAATCTGGACCGTCCGATCACGATTAAAATAGAAATAAATCTAGGCCGTCCATGCGTGATTCAATCTGGGCCGTCCGTGCGCGTAAGATCTGGTCTGTCCGTGCGCGCTTTTGATCTGGGCCGTCTGTGCGTGCGGGAATAGATCTGGGCCGTCCGATCGCGCGCACGCGGATCGCTCACGTGGCCCCGTCCCGCGTGGCTTCCCACGTCAGTGTTCCTACCACACGACGTGTCCTGGTTGGCTGGGGCTACTGACCGGGCTGTTGATGTGGCTGCTGACATGGTGTATCTTTTCTAAATTACGTTTTGACCCCCGGTTTTTTATTTTCTTTACAAAAACACCCCCAGAATCCAAATTTTCACCCCTTTTTCCCAAAACCATTTTCAATTAATTTCCAAAAATAATTTTACCCAATTTTATCATTATTATTATTTTTATTTCTATTAAATTAAATTAATTTAAATTAAACATATAAATATTACAAAATAAATTAACTATTAAAATAAAATAAAATCCAAAAAAAATTCCAATACAAAAATAAAAATAGTTTTGGGGTGTTACATGGATGTTTGAAATTAGGGCATAACCAATTCATTACTAACCCGATACGGATATCACTGTAATAGGTTGATCTTGTATATCAGAGATAATTTCACGAACAAGATTTAGACAGAAATCAGGTGAGTGCATAAGCAATTACAAATGTAGTTTAATCTCTCTAAGATACTAAAACTGTAATGTTTAATAATTGGTAATTAGGCACAGGATTCTGATAATATTTTACTATTGATTTTTGTGTTCCTATTTATGTTTACTACTGAAATTTCTGATGAATTATTTTGCTATATTTTGGTAACTGAATTAGTATATGTACTAGTCACTATGTAATTAAGAATATATTAAGGATATGTAGAAGAGTCTAGGTTGGTGAATAGTTTCAGTTGCGTATTATAGGTATAAAATATATTAAATAATAAAAATTAAATTTTTTTTAGAGAGTTGAAATAAATAAATAGACATTAAAAGATTCAAAAACCTCATTTAACCAGTATCATCGAGGGGTGGGTGTGTGTATATATAGTAACTGAAAAAAAAAAAGAGAATAAGTGGGGGAAACAACGTTGTTTTGAAAGGGGGAAACGACGTCGTTTTGAAAGGGGGAAAACGACGTCGTTTTGAGGAAGCAAGTGAGATATAAATAGGGGACGGGACAGAAAAGAAAGGGGGAAGAGGAAGAAAAAAAAAGAAGAAAGAAAAGAGAAAACAGAGAAGGAAGAGAGCGGGAAGGAGAAAAGAAGAGAGAAAAGAAGGTTCGAGAAAGAGAGAAAGGGGAGTTGTAGCGGAGAGGAATGAGAAGGGAGAGAGAAGAAGAAAGAGGACGGTGACAGTGCGATCAGCGGGAGGAAGGAAGATGGAAATAGGAGGTACGGTAAAGTTTAAGTTTCATGTGTGGATTTGAGTTTGCAATTTTGGTGAGAAATCTGGTTTGGTTTGAGATATAGAGTAGATTTGTGAGTACATTTGGATGTGGCGGTATACGGAAGAGGCCGTGGAGGGGAGTGAGTACGGGGTGTGAGTGAGATTTGTGAGAGAGAGTAGACTTGTATGAGTACACATGGAGGAGGCCGCGGGAGGAGAGAAAATAGCGGTGTGAGTGAGGTACGTGAGAGGGAAAGACTGCGGTGTGAGTGAGATTTGTGAGAGATAGAGTAGACTTGTGTGAGTACACATAGAGGAAGCCACTGGAGGAGAGAGAAAGAGGAATGTGGTGTGAGTGAGGTTTGTGAGAGAGAGTAGACTTGTGTGAGTATACATGGAGGAGGCCGCGGGAGAAGAGAGAGGGAGGAATTTAGTGTGAGTGAAGTCCGTGATAGAGAAGGATTGCGGTGTGAGTGAGGTCCTTGAGGGAGAGGAGTGTAAATGTTGAGATTTGTGAGAGAGAGCAGATTTGTATGAGTACACATGGAGGCAACCGCAGGAGGAGAGAGAAGGAAAGGGAGATCTGTGGAGTGTGTATGGTGGGAATTACTTATAGGTTGCTGTAAATTAGTGGTTGGCAAGAGGAATTTGCTGTTGTGTGCTTGTTAAATGTTACTATGTGTCCTATAGGGGGACGCCGACATTGGTTGTCACTACTAGAGGGAGTAGGTTTGGAAAATTAGAGAGTATGAAAAGGAGATCCGTGTAGTGTGTATGGTGGGAATTACATATAGGTTGCTGTAAAGTAGTGGTTGGAAAGGGGAATTTGCTGTTATGTGCTTGTTAAATGTTACTGAGTATACTATAGGGGGATGCCGACATTGGTGGTCACAACTAGAGGGAGTAGATGATCACCGATAGTGGTGTTGGTCGGGAGATCCCGACGGACAGGGGGTTGGTCGCCGATATTTGTGACATGAGAGAATAATAACTGTGTGTGTGTGTGGTCTGTTAGGGGTCAAGAGGTAGATAATGGTCGCTGATGTTGGTGACGAGAGAGAATGATAATAGAGTGCGTGTGTGGCCTGTTAGGGGTCGAGAGGTAGATAATGGTCGCCGATATTGATGACGAGAGAGAATGATAATAGAGTGTGTGTGTGTCCTGTTAGGGGTCGAGAAGTGGATAATGGTCGTCGATGTTGGTGATGAGAGGGAATGATAATAGTGTGTGTGTGTGGCCTGTTAGGGGTCGAGAGGTAGATAATGGTCGCCGATGTTGGTGACGAGAGAGAATGATGATAACGTGCGTGTGTGGCCTGTTAGGAGTCGAGAGGTGGATGATGGTCGCCGATATTGGTGATGGGTGAAAATATTTGTACCCTTGGGGTGGTATTAGGAGACGGTCACACCTGATAGGTATGATAGTTGAGATATCGGGATAAGTTTTAGTCCTCAGTAGTCCCATGATGATAATAAGGTAGGGCTTAGGTTAAGTAATGAAGTACGTGTGGACATATTGGGTTTTACATTGTTGTATATCATACTTGTAACTTAATTTTTACTGTACTGAGTCATATGAACTCACTCCTTATTATTCATAGATTATGTAGGAACGGAGTCCGGATCGAAGTTGCGGGTGTCCGAACCTAGTGTATAGAGCGACAGGATAAAGAATTTCTGTTTTGGTAGAATTGAGTGCGTAAAAGTTGATAGTAGTGTAGATAGTATATACGGTTGTACTTCGCGTGATGTATCATATATGATTGCAGGTTTATCTTGACTTTGAATAAGAGATCATGATAGTGTTTCTATGTGTATAATTGATTTGATCATGGAATTGTTTTATTTTAACTATGCCATTAGAAGTGGAAAAAAAAAATGGGGCGTTACAGTATAGCCTTTTGTCGTGTGACTGTGGTGAACACTACCCGTGGATACAACTTTAGCCAGACGTGGCAAAGCGACAAGTACTGTGAAACTGTAAACTAAATAATGTATACTGCAAATTGTAAACTATGAACTGAACTATAACTTATTCACATTGCAGAAGGGATCCTTACTGCTCTCGTTGATATCGATGAAAATGGCATCTTGCGATGAAACTATTATTAATAGGATATAAATCGATAAGAATAAATAGAGAGTCATTTGTAATGTTTATAATACTAAAATACTAAATTAATATCTACTGAACTACTTATTGTCTAAATTGTGATACTGAATACTAAATTATGTTATTTATTAAACTGTTTATACCTTGAGTTATGATACTGAAATAATAAATTTTGAATGTTTACTAAATAAAATGATTTATAAGATTTGGTTAATGAATTTGGGTGTAGATACCACGTACTTTCTGAATTAAAGAAAAAAGTTTTAAACCATCTCCGTCAGTAGTTTTATGTTCTCTATCAACTTGGACAGATTATCCTATTATTTGTTGGTACTTACATGCTTATTGAGCATATTAAGCTCACTCTATTTATTATTCATTTTTTTTAAGATTAGAATATTCATAACCCCGCTCCTGAACAATGAAAGACTTGCTAGAAGATCATTTAATTTTTATTTTAATTCGAACAATACTTAATGTTAATGATTTCATTTTTAGTGAGTGTTTATTTTAGATTTTAGACATGCCTCATGGATATTGGATATTTTGAGCTAAGTTTGCAAGGGATGTACTGGGAGGGTGTTTTAACCTACAAAGGAGTGGCTGAAAGGGGCAACTGGGTAGACTAAGGATGAGGTAACATATGGGTTATGAAATAGGAGCTATCATGGTAATTATGTTGAAATTCAAGGGAAATTTAGGTAGTAGTGTGATGGGAACCATATAAGCAAAGGGATAAATGGCTATTTGAGTGGGAGAGTGATGAAAAAGAGTAGAGAGACTATTTGGGACAAGTCAAGGAAGTGGATAACAGGCTATTTGTACTTGTGAGCTTTGGGAAGAGTATAAGATATCTAGAATTTTCCTATAGAGAGAAAAAGGGGACTATCTGGAGTGAGAGATAGAGTTGAGGGTGACTCCGGTTTAGGAATTTTATTGATTTTAATACATTGTTTAAATCTAAATTTAACTTTATGGGCATGCGTAGGCTCATTCCTGTTTATTTACAGATGCAGTAAAGCAGGAATACACATTAATACATTTTATAAATAAAAGTTATAAAACTACTTTTTGGTTTGCTATTTGATTAGGTTACTAGAAAGACATTGGTTGTCTTTCTATTTGGTAACATCCTAAATATTATAATTCTAAAGAATATCAAAATATTTATTAAATTAATAATCTACTATTTTGACGAATTAACTAATTATTGATAAAGATTAATTAGTTTTTTTATTATTAAAAAATAAAATAATACTTAACAACTTATTATTAAAAATCAGCAACAAGAAGCAAAAAAAAATATGCAGAAAATTGAAGAAGACAAAAAAAAAAATGGACCAGGCTTGCAGCTGTAAGAGGAGCACTCGACTGATTGCACTCTAGAATGTAGCAAAAGAAAAGAACAAGAAGAATAAGTAGTATTAGCAATAGTAGAGTAGCAATAGCAGTAGTAGTAGTAATAGTAGCAGTATTAGTGGTAACAGCAATAGCAATATTAGCAGTAACAGTAGCAGCAATAGTAGTAGTAGTAGTGGTAGTAACAGTAGCAGTAGCAGTAGTAGCAATATTAGCAGTAGTAACAGTAGCAGTAGTAAGAATTGTAGCAGTAATAGCAGTTGTACCAGTAGTAGCAATAACAACAGTAGTAGCAGAGTAGTAGTAATAGTAGTAGTAGCAGTAGTAACAATATTATTGGTAGTAGTAGCAGTAGTCGTAGTAGTACTATTACCTATAAATACCTATGTACTTGAAGACTTTTAGCATCAACAATAAATCAAAGCTTGAGTTTCTCAATTAGTCTTTTTTACTTATTCCTCTTATATTTCAACAAATTATTATATTCAGCTAGTCTATCTCCTCATTTTTTGTAACAAAAACAAATCAAGCCTAATTTATGATTTTGCAATTTATAGGTTGATTTGTACATTCAAAATTTTCTTCAATTGGATTAATATGACAATAAAACTTTTTTTTTCTCTTTTAAATTAATTAATTAATTCACGTAAGGAAATCTGAAAAAAAAGTCGGATAATTAATAGTACTATTAGAATAAACTAGTACCTATAAATGCCCATGTACTTGAAAGATTTTAGTATCAACCACAAATCAAAGTTTGAGTTTCTCAATTAGTCTCTCTTACTTCTTCCTCTCATATTTCAACAAATTATTATGTTCAACTAGCCTATCTTTTCATTTTTTCTAACAAAAATAAATCAAGTCTAATTGATGATTTTGCCATTTGTAGGTTGATTTGTACATTTAAATTCTTCTTCAATTGAATTAATATGACAATAAATTTTTTTTCCTCATTTAAATTAATTAATTAATTCAACTAAGAAAATATGAGAAAAAAATGTTGGATAATTAATAATACTTTTAAAATAAACTAGTACCTATAAATTCCCATGTACTTGAAGGCTTTTAGCATTAATCACAAATCAAAACTTAAGTTTCTTAATTAATTTGTCTTAGTTCTTCTTCTCATATTTCAACAAATTATTAATTCAGCTAGCTTATCTCTTCATTTTTTTAACAGAAACAAATCAAGCCTAATTGATCATTTTGCTATTTGTAGGTTGATTTATACATTTAAAATCTTCTTCAATTGAATTAATATGACAACGAAATTTTTTTTATTTAAATTAATTAATTAATTAAAGTAAATAAATCTGAAAAAAATTGCTAGATAGTTAATAACACTATTAAAATAAACTAATTTTTTTTTATTACATATAATGTAGTAGTAGCAGTAGTAATTGCAGTATTAGCAGTAGTAGTAGTAATAGTAGTAATAGTAGTAGTAGAAATAGTAACAGTAGTAGCAATAGCAACAGTGACGACTGTAGCAGTAGTAGCAGTAGTAGAAGTAATAGTATTAGCAGTAGCGATAGTATTAGTAGTAGTAGTAGCATTAGTAGTAGTAGTAGCATTAGTAGTAGTAGTAGTACCTATAAATACCATTGTACTTGAAGGCTTTTACATCAACCACAAATCAAAGATTGAATTTCTCAATTAGTCTCTCTTACTTCTTCCTCTCATATTTCAACAAAGCATTATATTCAGGTATCTTATCTCTTCATTTTCTCTAACAAAAATAAATCAAGCCTAATTGATCATTTTGCCATTTGTAGATTACTTTATATTTTTAAATTCTTCTTCAATTGAATTAATATGGTAATTTTTTTCTTATTTAAATTAATTAATTAATTTTAAGTAAATAAATATAAAAATAATATTGGATAGTTAATAATACTATTAAAATAAACTAGATTTTTTATGGTGTTACATATAATACAATAGTAATGGTTGTAGTAGTAGCAACAGTAGCAATAGTAGTATTAGCAGTAGTAGTAGTAACAGTCATAGTAGCAGCAGCAGCAGTAGTAGAAATAATAACAATACTAACAATAGCAGTAGTAGCGACTATATTAGTAGTACCTGTTGTAGCAGTAGTAGCAATAATAATAGTAACAGTAGTAGCAGTAGCGGTAGTATTAGTAGTAGTAGTAGTAGTATTATTAATAGTAGTAGTAGGAGTACTAGTACTTGTAAAAACCCATATACTTGAAGGCTTTTAGTATCAACCATAAATGAAAACTTGTGTTTTTCGATTAGTATCTCTTACTTAGTCCTCTTATATCTCAACAAATTATTATATTTAACTAGCCTATCTTTTCATTTTTTTTTCTAACAAAAATAAATTAAGGTTAATTCATCATTTTTTGATTTGTAGGTTGATTTGTACATTCAAATTCTTTTTCAATTGAACTAATATGACGACAATTTTTTTTTCCTCATTTAAATTAATTGATTAATTTAAGTAAAAAAATCTGAAAAAAATACTGGATAGTTAATAATACTATTAAAATAAACTAGTTTTTTTTGTGATATTACATATAATGCAGTAGTAGTAGCAGTAGTAGTAATAGCAGTAACAATAATAGCAGCAGAAGCGATAACAATATTAGTAGTAGTAGTATTAACAGTGCTAGTAGCAGTAGTAACAATAGTAGAAATAATAATAGTAGTAGTAATAGTAGTAGGGGCGACTGTAGCTATAGTATTTGTTATAACTGTAACACCCAACCTTTCCTTTTTTTCTTTTTATTAATTATTATTGTATGAATATAATTATTATTTAAGTAATTTAAATTGAATTGAATTTAATTTAATTTATTTTAATGAAAATAATAATAATAATAATAATAATAAAAAGGGGTAAAAATTATTTAGAGTTTTAATTGAAAACAATTTTGGAGAAAAGGGGTGAAAATTTGGGTTCTAGGGGTATTTTTGAAAGAAAAATCAGAAACCGTAGGTCAAAACATAATTTAGAAAAGTTATACCACGTCAGCTGCCCGGTCAGCAGCCCCGGCCTACCAGGACGCGCCAGGTGGCAGAGATACTGACACAGGAGGCCACGCGGGAGGGAGCCACGTGGGCGATCCGCGTGCGCACGATCGAACGGTTGAGATTCGTTCCTGCGCGCAAGGACGACCCTGATAAAAAACGCGCACGGATAGCCCAGATTGCATCGCGCACAGATGGCCTAGATTGAATCGTGCACAGACGGTCCAAGTTGAATCACGATGAACGGCCCAGATTCACTCTCTATTTAATCACGATCTGACAGTCCAGATTAAAAGCGATGGACGGCTCAGATCAAAAGTGGATGGGTATAAATAACCTCATCCGCACCCAAACCCTAACCCTAGCCGCTAGAGCCCCTCACTGAAGAAGACAGCCCAACCGCCGGGGAGCCGACCACCGTCACCCGCCACCGTACCGGAGCAATTTTCGAACGCCAAACAAGGTAAAAATTCTACCCTTTGCTCATAATTTGATTCTAAACCCACCTATGGCCAAATCAGAGTGAAAGCACTAGTCAATTGGCCGAAAAATGCTGCCAAAGCTCAGCAACATCGCCGCGAGGTGTTTCGATTTTTGCCTCCGATGAGGCCCTTTCTGATTCCCGTTCGATGTGATTTTTCCACTGTTGTGATCACCGTTTTCTCCTCTACAAGTTCACCAAAGCAAAACACCCAACTACAATGTGAGCCGGAGGAGCTGCCGCATCGGAGAGCCCCACCGCTGGTGAGTTTTGGTTTTATACATTTTTTCATCCCACCGAGGGCCCTCAGTGTGTTTTCTCACAGAAACCGATGCAATTTTGGCTAAATTCAGCCGAAAACAGCCAAAAATAGCCAACCCGAGGTGGATTGCCATTGCGAGCAGTGGCGCCGTCACCGGAGCACGACGGTGCTACCATGCCGGAATTCCAAAATTGGCCGAGTAGGCCCTGGGTCTGATATTTTAGGTTATTTGGGACATGTATAGGTACCGTAAGTGCGTTTCAGTTCTCAAAGAAAAATTCAGGGAACTTAGGGACCACCCGTAGGCATAGTGACAGTCTAGTTTTCAGCGTCAAATTAAGTAAGATCTCTTCACCTTATTTCCTATCATGGAATTGAAGTTTGAATAAATGATAATACTGTATTTTGTACAAATTAAATAAATATGCATAATTAACTACGGTTGCTAATGGAGCCCGAACCGGACATTATTCTCTGTCGATTCCTGTTTGATTTATTTTACAGTTTAAATGCATTATGGTATCTGGTGTATCTATTCTATGGTTTTAAATGCATGTATCACTGCTTACTTCACTACTGTTTGATTTTGGGAATCTAAGATATGCTTGTTTTGTTGGATGCATGTTACTTATTTATGTATCTATGTTTGAGTTGGTAACGGAGATTAAAGACAAATAAGAATGGGATGTGATTTGATAAATTGATAAGATGACAGCCTCACTAGATATCCTGGGAGATGGTGGATAGACCGGGTTCATAGGGACCGTGAATGTTTTCTCATATTGGATGGGGTATGGAGACTTGGTCGTTTGGGACTCATACCGGACGGGGTATGGGACGGCCCGCTTCACCCACATACCGGACGGGGTATTGAGGTTTATTATTTTGGTGCTCATACCAGACGGGGTATGGGGACGGCCCTGGAATTAAGATTGTTAAGGGGAATGGTTCATGTGTAGTGGGGACCCCTATGGATCCCCATGGATACTAGTAGGCTAGTGAAAACGAGAAACGGTGATAATCAGTTATTGTTAATGAATACGGATTTATGATGTGTTTTATGTTACTGATTATGCATGAAATTGTGATCTGTATGATGTTATTGTCTTTATAGGTTGTTTTCATAGGTTCTCCAAGGGTAAGAAAAAGGGTAAGTGGTTTTATTTTAAATAATTTTATTGGTTTAAAATTTGTGCTCCATTGGTTGTTTTCGGTTTTCTATCAACCTTTACTTCTATGACGGTGATATAGTATGATGTCTTCACTGGGCTAGTGTAGCTCATTTCTTATTTAACCATTTCAGATAAGGAAGTCCTGGTTCCCGAGCCCGATCCACAAGAAGACGGCGAGTAGATGCTAGATGCTTTATAGTTTTTTTTATTTTTTTCATTTCTCGTATTTCTTTTAGAGAACTTATTCCGTGATGTTGTTTATTACTTTTAAGTTATTGTGTAAGGGATGTGAACTTAAATCTTTTATTTCACTTATGCACTCAGATTATTATATGTATTTTCTTTTGAATTTTTGGGGTCGTTACAGTTGGTATCAGAGCTAGGTTCCTTGGACTCGTCCCTTACACAATAATACTTAGAGAAACACCATACCAATGAATCATTACTCAACCCTTCCTTGTGAAATGCAGGTACAGAGAGATGAGAAGAGGAAGACCCCCACTAAACTGAGCAGCCCAGGATGGTTCGCTTCGGGAAGACATTGACAAGATATTTGAGATGCTGGAGAGACTCATTGCTGCCCAGTAGGGTCGAGAGGAGAAAAGGGAGCTACTGACCCTCCCCCACTGCCACAGGTTGAGCCACCACTGCAGCGAGAGGATCCCGAGCAACCCCGATATGAGCCTGCTCCTCCATAGTACCACTCGATGCCATAGACGCAGTATAATCCGATGACCCAGCCACAGTACTGCCCGGCACCGCCACAGTATAATCCAGTGCCCCTATCAAATCAGCAAGTACCACCACAGGGCCCCCCAATCTATCCTCAGCTTGGCCCAGTCCCTCTTCCGCAGGACCCAGCTCCTTCCATGATTGATCTAGGCTACATAGAGAGGTACAGGAGACTGAACCCATCTATTTTTACAGGGGAATCCTCTTTTGAAGATGCCCAGTACTGGTTGGCGGAGACGGAGAAGGCCTTCAAGACCCTACGAGTGACTCCGGAGCAGAGGGACATCCTTGCTAAGTAGACCGCTGGTGGGAGAAGTAGACCACTGGTGGGAAATCAAGTAGACCACCCTGTCTGTTCCAGTTACTTAGGAACAGTTCCTAACAGCCTTTCATGTAGAGTACCTCCCAGAGCACATCCGACATCTGAAGGAGATGGAGTTTGTCCAGTTGGTCCAGGGGAACATGACGGTGTCAGAATATGCTCGTAAGTTCCTAAAATTAGGCCGATACTCCCCTGAGATGTTGATAGATGAGGACAGGAAGGTTAAAAGGTTCCAATGGGGCCTGTGCCCAAAAATCAAGTAGTGTTTATTTGTATTGGAGCTCGGGACTTACTCGGCCATTCTAACCAAGGCACAATTAGTGGAGAGGAGCCTCTACACCCTCCCTCAGTCAGCAGGGAACCACAGACTATCAGCTCCACCCCGTAGACCAGCACCTACTATGCATGTCCAACAGAATAAGAGGCCCAGACCAGTGATCCAGGCTCCCCTCAGGCTCCAGTGGCAGGACGTGATAAGATCTATCAGCATTGCGGCACGGATCACGGGGACTGACCATGCTACCACCACAACAACACCTATCGCATATGTGGTAGTGCCCAACACTATGCGAGAGAGTGCCCAAGGAACTAGAATCAGGGAAGACCTCCTATCTAGGGCAGGGCTTACAACCTCATTCAGCAGGATGCCAAAGCCGACCCGGACGTGGTACAGGGTATGTACACTATCTGTAACCATCTTGCTCATGTTTTGATTGACACTGATGCATCGCATTTATTTGTTTCACCTGTTTTTGCATCCAAATTTAATGTATTACCTGGTAAACTTGATTCAATGTTATTTATGTCTATTACTGGGAGTGTAACACTATTGGGATAAGTTGTCTATGGAGCTTGTGTCGTGGAGATAGTAAATAGGAAACTGAGTATAGACCTAATAGAATTAGACAGGGGGGATTTTGATGTAATTTTAGGGATGAGTTGGCTTGCGGTGTATCATGCCACCGTAGATTGCTTTAGCAAGAAAGTTGTATTCAATCCTCCTAATGAAGAATTATTTACAAATTAATAAAATCATTTAGTACTTATTCCTTGATGGCAAGTTTTCTTATTTATCGAGTATCTTAACCTTGCTATTTTCTCTAACTAGGCAAACCTGAGAAAGAGAATCATATTCAAGAGATTCCGGTAGTCTGAGACTTTTCAGATGTGTTTCTGGATGAACTACACTGACTGCCAGTGGACAGGGAAGTCGAGTTCACCATAGATCTACAGCCAGGCACCCAGCCTATATCGGTTGCTCCTTACCGCATTAGCTGCGTTGAGATGGAGGAGCTGAAGAAACAGATCACTGAATTACAAGACAGTGATTTTACCAGACATAGTGTGTCTCCTTGGGGTGCCGGAGTCACTTTTTCTAGAAAGAGAGATGGAACATTGAGACTATGTATTAATTACAGAGGGTTGAACAGGGTCACAATCAAGAACAAGTACCCCTTCGCAGGATTGATGACCTCTTCGATTAGTTGCAGAGTGCGCAGGTCTTCTCCAAAATAGACCTGCGATCAGGTTACCATTAGGTGAAAATAAGGACAGAAGATATCCTCAAGATAGCTTTTCGAACTAGGTACGGACATTATGAGTTCCTGGTTATGCCATTTGGGCTAACCAATGCCCCAGCCATCTTCATGGATCTGATGAACAGGGTCTTCAGACAATTCTTAGATCAATTTGTTATCATGTTCATCGATGACATCCTGGTCTACTCAAAAAGTAGAGAGGAACATGATCACCATCTATCTCAGGTTTTGTAGGTTCTCAGAAGAAATGAGCTGTATGCAAAGTTGAGTAAGTATGGATTCTGGCTTGAGCAGATCGCCTTCCTAGGACACATCATATCAAAGGATGGAGTATTAGTGAATCCTAAAAAGGTTGAAGCGGTTCTTGGCTGGGATAAATTGACATCAGTTAAAGAAATCCATAGCTTTTTAGGAATGGCGGGCTATTACCGCAGGTTCGTTGAAGGATTTTCTAGTCTAGTGGCTCCCTTAACAAGACTCACAAAGAAGAATGCCAAGTTTGAGTGGAATGAGGACTGTGAAAGAAGTTTTTTAGAACTAAAGAAGCGGCTGACTACTGCACTTGTGCTGGCCTTACCGAGTGGATCGAGGGGATATACAGTTTACAGCGATGCCTCCTATCTAGGCCTAGGTTGTGTTCTAATGCAGCATGGGAAGGTCATAGCCTATGATTCCAGACAGTTAAAAAGTCATGGAAAAAATTATCCCACCCATGACTTAGAGCTTGCCGCAATCATACATGCTTCGAAGACTTGGCGCCATTATTTATATGGAGAGATCTTTCAGATCTATACCGATAATAAGAGTTTGAAACATATATTCACTTAGAAGGATCTCAACATGCATAAGAGAAGGTGGATAGAACTTCTTAAGGACTATGATTGTGATATCTTATACCATCTGGGTAAAGGCAACATGGTAGCCAATGCACTCAATAGAAAAAGTGCAGGTATCTTAGCCCATTTGATGGTCTCAGAATGCAGGCAAATTGGGGCCACACAACAGGTTCGACTTCAGGACTTGAGGAGAGCCACATGTTTAGGCCATCTGACCGTCTAGCCTGAGTTAATCCAGAGAATAAGGGAAACTCAGTCAGCTGATCCCACCCTAGTAGCCCTCAAGAACAATGCAGAATTGGGAGTTAGCTTAGAATTTTGAGTCTCTACCGATGGGTTACTCCAATTTCAGGACAGGGTGTGTGTTCCAAGTGACAGTGAGTTAAATAGAGACATCATGACAAAGGCACATAGCTCAAAGTTTTCCATGCATCCCGGAAGCACTAAAATGTACCAAAGCATGCGACCCCCGTTTTAGTGGAATTGGATGAAAAAAGACATAGTTGACTTTGTGTCTAAATGCTTGGTATGTCAGCTGGTCCAGGCAGAGCATCAGCGCCCAGGCGGGTTACTTCAGCCTTTACCGATCCCATAGTGGAAGTGGGAACATATCACCATGGACTTCGTGACAGGGTTACCTAAGGCACACTTAGGACATGACGCCATTTGGGTAGTTATTGATAGGCTTACCAAGTCTTCCCACTTCTTAGCCATTAGGATGAGCGATCCCTTGGACAAGTTGGCAAGAATGTATATCCGAAAAATAGTCAGATTGCATGGAGTCCCAGTAACAGTGGTGTCTGATAGGGACCCAAGGTTCACTTCTCGATTTTGGAGTAGCTTTCAGCAAGCCATGGGAATGAAGTTGTCCCTCAGTACTGCCTTCCACCCTCAGACTGATGGACAATCAGAAAGGACAATCCGTACACTTGAGGATATGTTCCGAGCTTGTGTCCTTGACTCTCGGGGCCATTGGGACGACCATCTGCCCCTGATAGAATTTGCCTACAACAACAGCTACCAAGTGAGCATTGGCAGGGCTCTGTATGAGGCGTTATACGGGCACCCATGCAGATCGCTGATTTGTTGGGAAGAAGTAGGCAATAGAAAATTGTTCAGCCCGGAGCTGGTAGAGGAGACTATATCTAAAATAGTTAAGATCAGGAGGAACATTCAGATGGCTCAGAGTAGGCAGAAGAGTTATGCGGACACCCGAATGAGAGATTTAGCGTTTGAGAAAGGTGACTTGGTGTTCCTTAAGGTCACTCCTTTCAAGGGAATTAGTAGGTTCGGCAGGAGGGGAAAACTGAACCCTCAATTTATTAGACCATTTGAAGTCTTAGACAGGATTGGTACCGTCACCTACATACTAGCACTGCCTCTAGAGGTTTCCAAGGTCCATAATGTGTTTCATGTGTCCATGCTACAAGTACAACCCGGACCCCTCTCATGTCTTGGCCCACGAACCTCTCCCACTCTAGGAGGACTTATCCTACTAGGAAGTACCAGTCGGCATTACGGATCGAAATAGCAAATTATTCCACAACCGGCAAATATCCTTTGTAAAGGTCGTATGGCAGAACCACACACCAAGGGAGGCCACATGGGAGCTAGAATCAAACTTTAGAGCCTAGTACCCCCAACTGTTCGATCAAGAGTAAGAGGCAAATTTGGGGGACCAAATTTCTTTTAACGGGGGGAGAGTTGTAACACCCAACCTTTCCTTTTTTCTTTTTATTAATTATTATTGTATGAATATAATTATTATTTAAGTAATTTTAAATTGAATTGAATCTAATTTAATTTATTTTAATGGAAATAATAATAATAATAATAATAATAAGGGGTAAAAATTATTTAAGGATTTAATTGAAAATAAATTTGGGGAAAATAGGTGAAATTTTGAGTTCTAGGGGTATTTTTGAAAGAAAAATAAAAAACCAGGGGTCAAAACACAAGTTAAAAAAGTTATGCTACATCAGCTGCTCGATCAGCAGCCTCGGCCAACCAGGACCCGCCAGGTGGCAAAGACGCTGACGCGGGAGGCCACGGGGGAGAGAGCCACGTGGGTGATCTGCGTGCGCGGGATCTAACGGCTGAGATCTGTTCCCGCGCGCATGGATGGCCCAGATAAAAAATGAGCACGAACGGCCCAGATTGCATTGCGCACGGACGGTCCAGATTGAATCGTGCACGGATAGCCCAGATTGAATCACGATGAACGGCCTAGATTCACTCCCTATTTAATCGCGATCGGACAGTCCAGATTAAAAGCGATGGACGGCTGAGATCAAAAGTGGATGGGTATAAATAACCTCATCCGCACCCAAACCCTAACCCTAGCCGCTCGAGCCCCTCGCCGGAGAAGACAGCACAGCCACCGGGGAGCCGACCGTCGCCACCCGCCGCCAAACCGAAAAAATTTCTGGCCGCCAAACGAGGTAAAAATTCTACCCTTTGCTCAGAATTTGATTCTAAACCACCTATGGCAATAGACATTATTCTCTGTCGATTCCTGTTTGATTTATTTTATAGTTTAAATGCATTATGGTATCTGGTTTATCTATTCTATGGTTTTAAATGCATGTATCACTGCTTACTTCACTACTGTTTGATTTTGGGAATCTAAGATATGCTTGCTTTGTTGGATCCACGTTACTTGTTTATGTATTTATGTTTGAGTTGGTAACGGAGACTAAGGACAAATAGGAATGGGATGTGATTTGATAAATGGATAAGATGACAGCCTCACTAGATATCCTGGGAGATGGTGGACGGACCAGGTTCATAGGAAACCCTACCGTGAATGTTATCTCATACTGGACGGGTTATGGAGACTTGGTCATTTGGCGCTCATACCGGACGGGGTATGGGAACGGTCCGCTTCACCCTCATACCGAACGGGGCATTGGGGTTTATTATTTTGGCGCCCATATCGGACGAGGTATGAGGACGGCCCTGGAATTAAGATTATTAAGGGGAATAGTTTATGTGTAGCGGGGACCCCTATGGATCCCCATGGATACTAGTAGGCTGGTAAAAACGAGAAACGGTGATAATTAGTTATTGTTAATGAATACGGATTTATGATGTATTTTATATTACTGATTATGCATGAAATTGTGATCTGTATGATGTCATTGTCTTTATAGGTTGTTTTCACAAGTTCTCCAAGGGTAAGAAAAAGGATAAGTGGTTTTATTTTAAATAATTGTATTGGTTTAAAATTTGTGCTCCATTGGTTGTTTTCGGTTTTCTACCAACCTTTGCTTCTGTGACGGTAATATAGTGTGATGTCGTTATTAGGCTAGTGTAGCTCATTCCTTATTTAACAATTTCATATTAGGACCTAGTTCCCGAGCCCGATCCACAATAAGACAACGAGTAGATGCTAGATTCTTTATAGTTTTCTTTATTTTTTTCGTTTCTCATATTTCTTTTAGAGAACTTATTCCGTGATATTGTTTAGTACTTTTAAGTTATTGTGTAAGGGATGTTAACCTAAATCTTTTATTTCGCTTCCGTACTCAGATTATTATATGTATTTCATTTTGAATTTTTAGAGTCGTTACAATAATAGTAGTAGCAGTAGTAGCAATAATAGAAGTAAAAGTAATAGCAGTAGCAGTAGTATTAGTAGTGGTAGTAGCATTAGTAGTAGTAGTAGTAGTAGTAATAGTACCTATAAATACCCACGTACTTGAATACTTTTAGCATCAACCACAAATCAAAACTTGAGTTTCTCAATTCGTCTCTCTTACTTCTTCCTCTCATATTTCAACAAATTATTATATTCAACTAGCCTATCTCTTCATTTTTTTCTAACAAAAATAAATTAAGACTAATTGATCATTTTGTCATTTGTTGGTTGATTTGTACATTCAAATTCTTCTTCAATTGAATTAAAATGATAACAAATTTTTTTATATTTAAATTAATTGATTAATTCAAGTAATGAAATTTATAAAAAAATTTGGATAGTTAATAATACTATTAAAATAAGATTTATTATGGTGTTATATATAATACAGTAGTAGCAGTAGTAGTAGTAGTAGTATTAGCAATAGTAGCACTAGCAGTGGTAGCAACAGTAGTAAAAATAGTTGTAATAGTGACAGTAGTAACTGTAACAACAGTAGCAGTAGTAATAGCTGTAACAGTAGTACTAGCAATAGTAGTAATATTAGTAGTAATAGTAGCATTAATAGTAGTAGTAGTATTAGTACTAGTACCTATAAATACTCATGCACTTGAAGGCTTTTAAATTTAACTACAAATCAAAACTTGAGTTTCTCAATTAGTCTCTCTTACTTCTCCCTCTCATATTTCAACAAATTATTATATTCAACTAGCATATCTCTTTATTTTTTCTAACAAAAAGAAATGAATACTAATTGTTTATTTTGCAATTTGTATGTTGATTTATACATTCAAATTCTTCTTCAATTGAATTAATATGATAATGAAACTTTTTTTTCTCATTTAAATTAATTTAAAGAAATTTGAAAAAAAGATAATTCTGGATAGTTAATAATACTATTAAAATAAACTATATTTTTTATATTGTATTAGATATAATTTTATTAAAAGCTTTAAATAATTTTGTAATCTAATTTTAATAGAAATTATAGTTCTTACTATTAAAAGCTTTAAATAATTTTATAATCTAATTTTAATAAAAATTATAGTTCTTACTGTCTAAGATTAATATAGTTTTATTTGAAGATTTATGAAAAAAAAAATTAATTAATTAATTTTAGTGTGATTATAATTAAAAACTATATAATAAATAAATAAACTAAAAAATAATTATAAGAATCATAGTAAATGTGTCCATTTCACAATGTAAGAATTATATTAACGACAAAGCATTATTTTACTATACAAATTTTGATCCATTTTCTTTTGTAATTATAATTGTGTATTTTATTAAAAAAATAGTCTCAAGTTTTTAATTTTTTTTAAATGACTAAAACAATTAAAAGTAAATATAAGAATTCTTTTAAAGTTAGAAATAATAAGAATATGTTGTCACTTAGAAAAAAATATTTGCATAATATGTTGTTACTTAGACAAAAAACAGTAAGAAGTATAATTGAGCTGAAATGTTTAATTGTGCATATAACCTTATCGTTGGATCATTCAAATTTACTTAAGTCAAATTCACATTCAAAACAACGATGAATACATAGAAGCCGGTTGGAAAGTAAGTCATATGATCTTTTGTTTATCTTATATATATATATATATATATATATATATATTTTCTTGATATGTAAGTTTATGAGCACTTGTATGCGGGTTTTTGAGTTGGGTCATTATACTGTGTGAAGTGATGCATGGTTTCAAAATATTCTTTTTATTTTTAAATTTGTGTATATTTAAATTCACAAAATTATATATTAGTTAATAATAAAAAGGTATAACTTTAAAAAATAATAATAAAAATATATAGAGAAATTAATTATTATGAAATTATTTTGTTTTGGAAAATATTTTGACTTTTATGAAAAAGACAATTATTTTATCTTACTTTCCTTATTTTATAAATATACAAACTTTATAATAGAAACACGTATACACATCAATACATTTTAAAAATAAAAGTTATAAAACTACCTTTTGGTTTGCTATTTGATTAGGTTACTAGAAAGACATTGGTGTTATTTCTATTTTGTACCATCCTAAATATTATAATTCTAAATAATATCAAAAGATTTATTAAATTGAATAATCTAATATTTTTACGAATTAACTTATTATTAACAAAGATTAATTAGTTTTATTATTATTAAAAAATAAAATAATATTCAACAACTTATTATTAAAAATCAGTAAAAAGAAGCAAAAAAATTAAGCTGTGCAGGAAAATAATAATATGCATAAAATTGAAGAATAAAAAAAAAGAAATGGACCTGGCTTGTAGTTGTAAGAGGAGCACTCGGCTGGTTGCGCTCCAAAATGTAACAAAAAGAAGAAGAAGAAGAATAAGAATAACAAGAATAAGAATAATAAGAATAAGAAAAAGAAGAAGTAGTAGTAGCAATAGCAGTAGTAGTAATAGTAATAGCAGCAATAGTAGTAATATAAGTAGTAACTGTAATAGGAGTAGCAGTAGCAGCAACAACAATAGCAGCAACAGTAGCAGTAGCAATAGTAGCAATAGCAGCAGTAGCAGCAGTATCAGTAGTAGCAGCAGTAGCACCATAGTTTACTATCACGAAGAGTTATCGAAGTATTACTATCAACGCAGATACAATTACGGTAATAATGATCACATTACCTGATCACATAGTAAATACAATGCATAATAAAAATAATCATATTTGTACTAGATCACACAACAAATACAATGCATAATAACATTAATCACATATGTACTAGAACACATAACAAGTACAATTCACAATAATAGCATCATATTTGTACAAAATCACATAGTAGATACAATACACAATAACAACATCACATTTGTATAAGATCACACAGCAGCTACAATGCGCAATAACATTATTCTCATATGCAATAATCATACAAGAGAAAAAGTGTACAATAACCTTATCGTCCATGTAATAGGGTTCACTATCACTTAGATAGACGAGATTTTAATCATATACACACCCACACACACTTGATATTTTACTGAACAGTTAGATGTATTACACAGTTTCGTACAACTTAAAGTTTTCCTTATATTGACCAAAATTTTCACTCAATAGTCTTTATTAAATTTCTCTGAAGTTTACTACTATGATTTGACTTTGTGAATGTATCTTCTTACTTTTATTTTATTTGAATTTTAGTAATTTTTCCTCTAAATTACGAAAGTCTTGATCTCTATATTCTCAATTAAGTTTTTCCTATATACTCTCCTTAAGCATTGTAGATTTCCTTTACTTTGTCTAATAGTTATGTATTTTCTTTGTAATTTTTATGGTGTAATCCAATTTAAATTTATAAAATCACTCTAACTAATTTTTATCAAACATACAGGGTCTGTTTTTTTATTTGATTATAAGTATTTATAACATTTTTCCCTTTTTTTTTCCTTTGTGTATTAATACCCTTATAAAGCTCTTTATAGATTTTTATATTCAATCCATTAACAAACATCATAATTAAATGTAGTGTTCCCCTGCGCCACAAGCCCAAACCCACAAGTGCTTTTTTATTTGACCCATTGCAACTTCCTAACCACCCAACTCATCCTTTAACTGAGTTGGTAGCCCAAACTCCTTGTTAAACATATCTTTTTCTTTAATATTATTGTTATGTACATTTTTTCTTTTATTTAATTTCATAAGTTACATACTCTGGTTTTTTTCCGCTAGTAATTTTAGAGTGTTTTTTTTAGTTCGACCCATTTTCTATTTTGGGTTTTACTCCATTTACGTACACAGGTATTTGTACGCATACATATTTTCATGCATATAGTCACGCACACACACTTATATAGCTATATATATGTATCAATTTTATGTATATTTATGAACCAACACACTCTCAGTATATTTATATATACAAAAAACGCACACATATAGAATGTATACATATACTCACGCATGCATATATGTATACATATATACATAAAGCATACGCGCTGTAACGGCCCCAGAAATAAAAGGAAATGTATATATTTGTTTCAAATATGGAAGTGAAATAAAATAGATTATGATTAACATCCCTTACACAATAACCAAAACGAATTAACTTATAAAAGAATAAACTAACTTAAAAGAAATACTATGAATGAATACTATAAGGAAAACTAATAAATTCTTTGGCTTCGACTCGCCGTCTTCCTGCAGAACGGGCTCAGGAACCAAGTCCTCCTGATCTGAAATGGTTAAGTAAGGAATGAGCTACACTAACCCAGTAAAGACATCACACCATCTTACTATCACAGAAGTAAAGGTTGGTAGAAAACAAAAACGATCAATGAAGCATAATTTATATCAAACTCATTTATCAATAATAAAAACCTTTACTGTCCACTTACCTCGGTGAAATTCATGAAAACGACCTATGGAAACAATAATATCATAAATATCATAAATTTATACATAATCTGTATCATAGTACATGTCATACTTTTGTATTTCAATCATCAAGCAACAAGTTTCCTCTTTTATCAGCCTACTAGTATCCATGGGGATCCATAGGGGGTCCCCGCTACACGTGAACCATTCACATTAATAACTTAATTCCAGGGTCGTTCCCATACCCCGTCCGGTATGGGCACCAAAATCATAAACCTCAATACCCCATCCGGTATGAAGGTGAAACGGGTCGTCCCCATACCCCGTCCAGTATGGGTGCCAAAACATATAAAGTCTCCATACCCCGTCCGATATGAGAGACCACGTTCCCAGTAGGGTTCCTTATGGACCCGGTCCGTCCACCATCTCCTAGGATATCTAGTCAGGCTGCCGAAATTATCCATATATCAATTCACATACCTTTTTCCATTCTTTTCTTAATCTCAATTATCCAATCAACATAAATACGTAAACCAGCAACGCACACCAAACAAGGCAACACAACATCGGGTTCACAATAATTCAAACCATAATAGATTAAACAGTTATTCATGCATACGGAACCACAAAATAAACAATCAGATACTATACTACATTGAGACTGTAAAACACATCAAACAGAAACAGACCGACAAATACATCAGGTTCGGGCCCCATTAGTAATATTAATTAATTATACATATCTATTAATTCATAAAATATCGTTTAATTATTTATTAAACTTTAATGCCATGATAGAAAATAGATGAGGGATCCTTACTTGTTTCGGAGTCTGAAATTGGATTCTCACTACGCCTACGGGTAGTCCCTAGATTCTCTGAATTTTTCTCCGAAAACTGAAACACACTTCAGGTACCTACATATGTCCCCAAAAAATCCCAAATCAGACCCAGGGCCCTTTCGGCCAATTTCAGAAATTTCGGCACGGCGGCTCTGCCGTGCTCCGACAACGGCGCTGCCGCCCGCGGCGGCGATTCGCCTCAGGTTGGCCATTTTCGGTCGAATTCGGCCAAACTTGCATTGGTTCCTGTGATAAAACACCCCTAGGGCCCTCGGTGGGCCAAAAAATTACAGAAAACTGAGGCTTACCGGCAGCAAGGCTCTCCGGTGCGGCGGCTCCTCCGGCACGAGTTGCAGTTTGGTGTTTTGCTCTGGTCAACCTGTAGAGAAAAGGACTGTGGTCATGATGGTATAAAAATTACATCGAACGGGAACTGGGAAGGGCCTCATCAGAGGCAAAAACTGAGAAAACCAACGGCGGCGCCGCTGGGCTTCGGCGGTGTTTTCCGGCCAATTGGCCGGTGGTTTGACTCTGATTTGGCCACAGGGAGGTTCAGCATCGAAAAATGAGCCAAGGGGAGAAATTTTACCTCATTTGGCAGCCAGAAAATCCTCCGGTGCGGCGGCGGGTTCCTCCGGTGGCTGGGTTGTCTTCTTCAGCGAGTGTTCTAGTGGCTAGGGTTTGGGGATGGGTGTGGATGCGATTATTTATAATCCTCCCCTTTTAATCTGAGCCGTCCATCATGATTTAATCTGGACCGTCCGATCGCGATTAAATTGAAAATAAATCTGGGCCGTCCATCACGATGCGATCTGGGCCGTCCATGCATGATCAAATCTGGACCATCAGCACGCATGAGATCTGGGCCGTTCACGCGTGCGGGAATGGATCTGGGCCGTCCGATCGCGCGCACGCAGATCGCCCACGTGTCTCCGTCCCGCGTGGCTTCCCGCATCAGCGTCCCTGCCACGCGGCGTGTCCTGGTTGGCCGGGGCTACTGACCAGGCTGCTAACGTGGCATTATTTTTTTAAATTACATTTTGACCACCGATTTTTGATTTTCTTTTCAAAAATACCCCCAGAATCCAAATTTCACCCTTTTTTCCCAAATTCAATTTCAATTAAATCCCAAAAATAATTTTGCCCCATTTTATTATTATTATTATTTTTATTTCTATTAAATTAAATTAAAACCTTATAAATTAATTATTAAAATAAAATAAAATTAACAAAATTCCAAATTAAATTAAAATAAAATAAAAATAAAAATAAATTGGGTGTTACACGTGCGCATACACAGTATATATGTACTGACATGCAGAGATAGATATATATATATATAAGCATATATGTAAATATTTGTTTTCAGCTTCAAACCTTTCCTTACACGTACCCTCACCTCGCTTCTCTCTTTTCATCCATCAATAGAAAATAAATTTGAAGCTAGAAAAATAGAATTTAAAAGAAAAATAAAAAAAGTGAATAGTCTCTGTCGTGTTGAATCCTGTATAAAATTTCTTATAAAAAAAACCCACTAGTTAGATTTAATTTTTAAGGACTTCTAACAGCAAGTTGCACATTCACCTTAATTTAAATGGAAAAAGGGGGTCAGAGGTCCTCTCGGCATTCAAGTTTCCCTCTCTCTCAACTTTAAACCTGTTTAAAATCTACATGTAAATGCATGCATGGGTGAATGAGGAATTAAATCGAAATAGCAAAGGAAGGATAAGTGAAAAGCTCACCTATGTTGGCCTCCTTCTCTGGCAACCTAGCACCTTGGTTCTCATGCTTCTACTCGATAGGGGGTAGCGGACCACTCTATCCATACTTGCCCCTAAATTTCATAATCGTCCAATCTTTGCGTGCGTGGCAACAAAAGGACCATAGGATCAAGCCTCACTAACGGTAATTTCATACTTTTTATCCTAGTGAAATCTAGACCGTTGGATCTCTCTACTCCAAAAATCAGGATTGTCAGTTCTCCTGGCCATTCGATCTTCCTGGCTTTTAGTCTCAACTGCTCGTTTCTGAATTACCCCTTAATCATTCGTTCGGCATCTAGAATTCTAGCAGTCCGATATACACACCCTCCTGCTTGCGCAACTGACCACACGTGCAGGTCAGCTAGCGTGGTTGTCCATGTGGTGGGGTGTTATTGGTTAGTCTCATCTGCTGAGGTGTCCTACCTTTCTAGAGTTACGTTATTCCCCCTTTTTTTTAATCTGGGTTTCCTAGCTAATTATAGTTTTGCACCTTTCTAACATTTTTTTTTCAATTATATTATTATGAATACAATTAATAAAATTTCAGGGTTTTTCTTAATTGTTTAAATTTACATGGGCTTTCCTTTTATTTCTAAAATGCCCCAAATGCATAAATAAAATTTTAGTAAAAATTTATTCATATAAACATCATGATGTTACAAATGAGTATCGTTTATAAAATTTTTGTGCTGAAAAGATGAGATGAAATAAAATAAATAAGATAATCATATCTAGATACATAAATTCAAAACTATATTGACTTTTATCTATACATGCTCATCTACTATAACATTATACACTATTGACTTTTATTCTTTCATAAAATTTATATTTCCCAGTGTCCTTAACTAAATTTTATTATTAGGTGAATTGATCTTCCATAAAAATGCATCATCAGCAACCCAAAAGGCACCATCCACCATAAAAAGTCCAGCGCCTTCAACAAGACTATTAACAATAATAAAGAATGTTTCTTTAATAGCTAAAAGTTTTGCTTGATTTGAATCTAACATAAGTTTTCTAATATCATAGAACCAATAAGTTTTCTTTTCAATCAAAATGTTGCTTTTACCTTGGTAACTCTTTCTCATTATTTGTTATCTGTCATGTAAAATTTTTTGAGTTAGTTTTACTTTCAATATTCAAACGTTTGTTGTAGGTGTAGACGGTTTGTTTTCTTGGTTGACGTTAATGCCGCCAAATTCCCCTCTTGTGTTGCAACAATAAGGTTGTAGTTTCTTTGTAGCTGAACATGCCTAATTTACAATTAATAATACTATTAAAATAAACTAGATTTTTGTATTTTGTTATATATAATTTTGTAATGTAATTTTAATAGAAATTATAGTTTCAATTTTCTAAGTTAATATAACTTTATTTGAAATTTGATAAAAAAATTAATTAATTAGTTTTAGTATGATTATAATTACAGAATGTATAATAAATAAACAAACTAAAAAGTAATTATAAGAATCATAGTAAATCTGCTCGTTTCATACTGTAAGAATTATATTAAGGAAAAATATTATTTTACTGTTCAAATTTTGATCCTTTTTTTTGTAATTGTAATTGTGTATTTTATTAAAAAAATAGTCCCAGATTTTTAAATTCTTTTAAATGACTAAAATAGTTAAAAGTATATACAAGAGTTTGAAGTAATTTAAGTCTTGATTAGCATGATGTCTCTCCAGTTGTAATCTCACACTCTCTTTCTTCTTGCTGTTGCAACTCTGTCCCTCCCTTTTTGTCCTTCCCTCTCTCTCTCCATTCTCCAAAAACTCTTGTCTATGACTTTTTTTTTCTCTAACATAATGGAGCAAATATGAAGACAACAAAATGGATGCCCCTTAGTTTAACTAAGTTGAGGCTGGGTTTATAAGTAAAAAAAAATATGGCCTAAGTAAATTCTAGACCTTATTTGATTTTGGACATAATAAAAAGAAAACTATGTTTATAATTATACATTTATATATTATATATCACACCCATAATACATAAGAATGGACTAAACATTTTTAATGTGTTTGAGTTAATTAAAAAATCAGGACCTATATGATTTTGTACATAATAAAAAGAAAGCTTGGTTTATAATTATACATTTATATATCACACACAATATATTAGAGTGGACTAAACATTTGTGTGTGTGTGTATAAGTTGACACACTTCTGGTACCTGCACATGTCCCCAAAAAACTCCAAATCAGAACCAGGGCCTCCTCAGCCAATTTCAGAATTCCGGCACGGCAGCTCTGCCGTGCTCCGGTGATGGCGCCGCCGCCCAGGGCGGCAATCCGCCTCGGGTTGGCTATTTTTGGCCGTTTCTGGCTGAATTCAGCCAAACAAGCACCAGTTCCTACGAGGAAACACACGTAGGGCCCTTGGTGGGCAAAAAAAAAATACAGAAAACTGAGACTTACCGAAGGCGAAGCACTCGGGTGTAGGGGCTCCTCCGACGTGAGTCACGATTTGGCATTTTGCTTCGGTCAACCTGTAGAGGAAAGGACGGTTGTAACAATGGTGTAAAAATTACATCGAACGGGAATCGGGAAGGGCCTCATCGGAGGCAAAAACTGAGAAAATCCGCGGCGAAGCCGCTGGGCTTTGGTGGCATTTTTGGGCCAGTTGGCTGGTGGTTTGGCTCCGATTTGGCCACAGGGGGTTTCGGCATTGAAATCCAAGCCAAAGGGAGAAATTTTACCTCGTTTGGCAGTCGAAAAGTGCTCCAGTACGGCGGCGGGTGGCGGCAGTCGGTTCCTCCGGTGGCTGGGCTGTCTTCTCCGGTGAGGGCTCTGGCGGCTAGGGTTTGGGGTTGGGTGTGGATGAGATTATTTATAACCTTCTCCTTTTAATCTGAGCTGTCTATCACATTTTAATCTAGACTGTCCGATTGCGATTAAATTAGAAATGAATCTGGGCCGTCCATCGCGATGCGATCTGCACGCGTGTAATCTGAGCTGTCTGCGCGCGCATTTGATCTGGACTGTTCGTACGCACGGGAACGGATCTCAGCCGTCTGATCGCGCGCACGCGGATCGCCCACATGGCCCGTTCTACGTGGCCTTCCCGTGTCAGCGTCTCTGCCACGCGGCGTGTCCTGGTTGGCCGGAGCTGCTGACCGGGCTGTCGACGTGGCGTAATTTTTTAAAATTACGTTTTGACCCCTAGTTTCTGATCTTCTTTTCAAAAACACCCCTAGAATCTCAATTTTCACCCTTTTTTCCCAAAATTTTTTTCAATTAAACCCCAAAAATAATTTTACCCATTTTATCATTATTATTATTTTTATTTCTATTAAATTAAATCAAACTAAATTAAAACCATATATTATTACTTAAATAAATCAATTAAAAAAATTAAAAAAAAATAAAATTATAATAATTCCAATAATAATAATAAATATAAAATTAGGGTGTTACATAAATACTCATATATTTGAAGGCTTTTAGCATCAACTACAAATGAAAACTTGTGTTTCTCAATTAGTATCTCTTACTTTTTCCTCTCATATCTCAACAAATTATTATATTCCGCTAGCTTATCTCTTCATTTTTTTTCTAACAAAAAAAATCGGTGTTAATTAATCATTTTGACATTTGTAGGTTGATTTGTACATTGAAATTCTTCTTCAATTAAATTAATATGACAAAAAAAATTTTTTCCTCATTTAAATTAATTGATTAATTCAAGTAAGAAAATCTGAAAAAAAATATTGGATAGTTAATAATACTATTAAAATAAACTAAATTTTTTATGATGTTACATATAATGTAGTAGCAGTAGCAGTAATAATAACAATAGCAGTATTAGTAGTAGTAGTAGTAATAGTGCTAGTAGTAATACTAGCAGTAATAGAAATAGCAACAGTAGTAGAAATAACAGCAGTAGCGATTATTTAATTGTAGCTATAGTATATGTTGTAGCAGTAGTAGCAGTAGTAGTAACAATAGAAATAATAGTAATACTAGTATCAGTAGTATTAGTAGAAGTAGTAGAATTAGTAGTAGTAGTATTACTAGTACCTATAAATACCCATGTACTTTAAAGCTTTTAGCATCAATCACAAATCAAAACTTGAGTTTCGCAATTAGTCTCTCTTATTTCTTCCTCTCATATTTCAACAAATTATTATATTCAACTAGTCTATTTATTCATTTTTTCTAATAAAAATAAATCAAGCCTAATTGATGATTTTGCCATTTGTAAGTCGATTTGTAAATTTAAAATTTTCTTCAATTGAATTAATATGGCAACGAAACTTTTTTTCCATTTAAATTAATTAATTAATTCAAGTAAGAAAATCTAAAAAAAATGTCGAATAGTTAATAATACTATTAAAATAAACTAGATTTTTTACAATATTACATATAATGCAGTAATAGTAGCAATAGTAATAGTAATAGTAAAAATAGTAACAACAGTAGCAATAGCAGTATTAGCAATCATAATAGTAACAATGGTAGTAGCAGTAGTAAAAATAATAATAATAATAGCAATAGCAGCAGTAGTAGTAGTAACAGCAGCAGTAGCAGCAGTAGCAATAGTAACAATAATAGTATTAGAAGTAGTCGTAGTAACAGTAGAAATAGTAATATTAGCAGCAGCAGTAGCAATTGCAGTATTAGCAGCAGTAGTAGTAGTAGAAATAAAAGCAGTAGCAGTCGTACCTGCTGTAGTAGTAGTTGCAGTAATAACAGCAGTAAAAGTAATAGTAGTAATAGAAGTAGTAGTAGTATTCGTAGTAGTAATAGCATTAGTAATATTATAGTACTAGTACTTATAAATAATCATGTACTTGAAGGCTTTTTGCATTAACCACAAAGCAAAACTTGAGTTTTTCAATTAGTCTCTCTTACTACTTCCTCTAATATTTCATCAAATTATTATATTTAGCTAGTATATCTATTCATTTTTTCTAATAAAAACAAATGAAGCCTAATTGATCATTTTTCTATTTGTAAGTTAATTTATACATTCAAAATCTTCTTCAATTGAATTAATGAGACAATGAAAGTTGTTTTTTTCAATCAAATTAATTAATTAATTTCAAGTAAAGAAATCTTAAAAAAATTATTGGATAGTTAATAATACTATTAAAATAAACTAGATTTTTTATGTTGTTACATATAATACAGTAGTAGCAGCAGTAGTAGTATTAACAATAATAGTAATAACAATAGTAGAAATAGTAACAATAGTAGCAATAGCAGCAATAGCGGCTGCATCAGTAGTACCTGTTGTAACGGCCCTGGAAATTCAAAAAGAAATATATATAATAATCTGAGTGCGGAAGTGAAATAAAAGATTAAGGTTAACATCCCTTACACAATAACTTAAAAGTACTAAACAACATCACGGAATAAGTTCTCTGAAAGAAATACGAGAAATGAGAAAATGAAGGAAACTATAAAGCATCTAGCATCTACTCGCCGTCTTCTTATGGATCAGGCTCAGGAACCAGGTCCTCCTGATCTGAAATGGTTAAATAAGGAATGAGCTACACTATCCCATTAAGGACATCACACTATATCACCGTCACAGAAGCAAAAGTTGGTAGAAAACCAAAAACAACCAATGGAGCACAAATTTTAAATCAATACATTTATTTAAAATAAAACCATTTACTCTTTTTCTTACCCCCTGGAGAACCTATGAAAACAACTTATAAAGACAATAACATCATACAAATCACAATTTCATGCATAATCAGTAACCTAAAAATATATCATAAATCCGTATTCATTAACAATAACTGATTATCATCGTTTTTCGTTTTCACCAGCCTACTAATATCCATGGGGATCCATAGGGGTGTCTCCGCTACACGTGAACCACTCTCCTTAACATCCTGTTTGGTCGGGTCTGCTGACCGGGCAGCTGACGTGGTGTAACTTTTCTAAATTGTGTTTTGACCTCCGGTTTCTAATTTTTCTTTCAAAAATACCCCCAGAACCCAAATTTTCACGCCTTTTCCCCAAAATTATTTTCAATTAAATTCCTAACCAATTTTTACCCCTTTTTATTATTATTATTTTTATTAAGTCAAATTAAAATTATATAGATAATAATTATATTCATATAATAATAATTAATAAAAAGAAAAAGGAAAGGTTGGGTGTTACACCTGTTGTAGAAGTAGTAGCAATAATAGAAGTAACAGTAATATTAGTAGTAATAGTAGAATTATTAGTAGTAGTAGTAGTAGTAATACTAGTATCTATAAATACCCATGTACTTGAAAACTTTTAGTATCAACCACAAACCAAAACTTGAGTTTTGCAGTGATACATATAATGTAGTAATAGTAGAAATAGTAATAGTAGCAGTAAAAGCAGTAACAATAGTAGCAATAGTAGTATTAAAAATCGTAGTAGTAACAATGGTAGCAGCAGCAGTAAAAATAGTAACAGTAGTAGTAATACAAGTAGTAATAGCAGTACCAACAATAGAAACAGTAGCAATAACAGCATTAGAAGTAGTCGTAGTAATAGTAGAAGTAGTAATAGTAGCAGTAGCAGTATTAGCAGCAGTAGTAGTAGTAGTAGAAATAAAAGCAGTAACAGTAGTACCTACTATAGCAGTTGTAACACTCAAAATTTTATTTTTATTATTATTGGAATTATTTTGATTTTTATTTTATTTTAATAATTAATTTATTAGGTAATAATTATATGATTTTAATTTAATTTAATTTAATTTAAATAAATAGAAATAATAATAATAATAATAATAAAAAGGGGTAAAATTATTTTTTGTATCTAATTGAAAATGATTTTGGAAAAAAGGGGTGAAAATTTAGATTCTGGGGGTGTTTTTGAAAAGAAAATCGAAAACTGGGGGTCAAAATGCAATTTAAAAATATTACGCCACGTCAGCAGCTCCGGCCAACCAGGACACACCGCATGGCAGAGACACTGACGCAGGAAGGCCACAAGGAACGGGTCACGTGGGCAATCCGCGTGAGCGTGATTGGACGGCTGAGATCCGTTCCCGCGCGCACGGACAACCCAGATCAAACGCACGCACGGACGGTCCAGATTGCACGCGTGCGGACGACCCATATTGAATCACGCACAGACGGCCCAGATTGCATTGCAATGGACGACCCAGATTCATTTCCAATTTGATCGCGATCGGATAGCCCAGATTAAATCGTGATGGACGGCTCAGATTAAAAGGGGAGGGTTATAAATAATCTCATCCACACCCAACCCCAAACCCTAGCCGACAGAGTCCTCACCGGAGAAGACAACCCGGCACCGGAGGAATCGACCGCCGCCACCCACCACCGCACCTTTCGGCCGCCAAACGAGGTAAAATTTCTCTCTTTGGCTCGTTTTTCGATGTTGAACCTCCCTGTGGCCAAATCGGAGTCAAACCACCGGTTAATTGGCCGAAAAACACCGCCAAAGCCCAGTGGCGCTGCCGCGGGTTTCTTCAGTTTTTGCCTCCGATGAGGCCCTTCCTGATTCCTGTTCGATGTAATTTTTACACCACTGTGACCACCGTCTCTTCCTCTACAGGTTAACCGGAGCAAAACACCAAATCATGACTCACGCCGGAGGAGCCGCCGCACCTGAGAGCTTCACTGCCGGTAAGTCTCGATTTTCTGGAATTTTTTGGCCCACCGAGGGCCCTAAGGGTGTTTTATCACAGGAACCAATGCAAGTTTGGCTAAATTTGGCCAAAAATGGCAAGAAACGGCCAACCTGAGGCAGGTCACAGCCATGGGTGGTGGCGCCGACGTCAAAGCATGATGGTGGCACCGATGTCGGAGCATGGCGGAGCCGCCGTGTCGAAATTCTAAAATTGGCTGAATAGGCCCACGGTCTGATTTGGGGTTTTTTGGGGACATGTCCAGGTACCGAAAGTGTGTTTCAGTTTCTGAGAAAAATTCAGAGAATCTAGGGACTGCCCATAGGCCCAGTGAGAACCCAATTTCAAACTCTGAAACAAGTAAGGATCCCTCACCCTATTTCCTATTACGGCATTAAAGCTTAATAAATGATTAAATGGTATTTTATGAATTAATAGATATGTATAATTAATTAAGATTGCTAATGGGACCCGAACCTGATGTATTTGTCGGTCTGTTCCTATTTGATGTATTTTACAGTCTAAATGCAGTATAGTATTTGATTGTTTATTCTGTGGTTACGTATGCATGAATCACTGTTTAATCTATTATGGTTTGAATTATTGTGAACCTGATGTTGTGTTGCCTTGTTTGGTGTGCGTTACTGGCTTACGTATTCATGCTGATTGGGTAATTGAGACTAAGAAAAATAAGGATGGTATGTGAATTTATGAACGGATAAGTCGACAACCACACTAGATATCCTGGGAGATGGTGGACGGAACGGGTCCATAGGGGACCCTACCGCAAACGTGGTCTCTCATATAGGACGGGGTATGGAGATTTTAAATGTTTTGGCACTCATACCAGACGGGGTATGGGGACGGCCCACTTCACCCTTATACCGGACGGGGTATTGAGGTTTATGGTTTTGTCGCTCATACCGGACTGGGTATGGGGACAACCCTGGAATTAAGGTGAATGGTTCACGTGTAGCGGGGACCCCTATGGATCTCCATGGATACTAGTAGACTGATAAAAGAGGAGATTTGTTGTCTGATGATTGAAATACAAAAGTATGATATGTGTTATATTACAGAGTGTGCATGATCTTATGATGTTTATAATGTTATTATTTTCATAAGTTGTTTTCATGAATCTCACCGAGTTAAGTGGACAGTAAAGGGTTTTATTATTAATAAATGAATTTGTTATAAATTATGCTCCATTGGTCGTTTTTGTTTTCTACCAACCTTTACTTCTGTGACAGTGAGATAGTGTGACATCTTTACTGGGCTAGTGTAACTCATTCCTTACTTAACCATTTCAGATCAGGGGACTTAGTTCCCGAGCCCGTTCCGCAAAAAGACAGTAAGTAGAAGCCTAAAGATTTATTTGTAACAGCCTCAGAAATTTAAATGAAATGTATGTATTAAAAATCTCAAATGCGGAAGCGTAATAAAAATTTTGATTAACATCCCTTACACAATAACCAAAACGTACTCAAAACATGAAGGAACAAACTGACTAAAAGAGATACTCGAAATAAGAACTATAAATATAACTATGAAGTCTTTAGGCGTCCCCTTCACCGTCTTCCTGCAGAACGGGCTCGGTAACAATGTCTTCCTAATCTGAAATGGTTAAGGAATGAGCTACACCAGCCCAGTAAAGACATCACACTATCTCACCACCACGGAAGTAAAAGTGGGTAGAAAACAAAAATGACCAATGGAGCATAATTTATAACAAACTCGTTCATTAACATAAAAACCTTTACTGTCCACTTATCTCGGTGAGATCCATGAAAACAACATATGAAAGCAATAACATTATCATCATCATGAAATCATATAAACTTTATAACATAACACTTACCACGTCTTTGCATTTCAATCATTAAACAATATATTTTCCTCTTTTACCAGCCTACTAGTATCCATGGGATTCCATAGGGGGTCCCCACTACTCGTGAACCATTAACATTACAACCTGATTCCAGGGCCGTCCCCATACCACGTCCGGTATGGGCGCCAAAACCATGAACCTCAATACCTCGTCCGGTATGAAGGTGAAACGGGCCGTCCCCATACCCCGTCCGGTATGGGCGCCAAAACACATAAGGTCTCCATATCCCGTCCGGTATGAGAGACCACGTTCCCAGTAGGGTTCCCTACGGACCCGGTCTATCCACCATCTCCTAGAATATCTAGTCATGCTGTCCACATTTTCCACTTATCAATTCACATAACATTTTTTCCTTTTTTCTTAGTCTCAATCATCCAATCATACACAACATGTAAACCAGTAATTGACACCAAACAAGACAACACAGTATCGGGTTCATCATAATACAAACCATAATAAAAGAAACCATGATTCATGCATACAAGACCATAACATAATTACATCAAACATCATGCTGCATTTAATACTGAAAATTAAATCAAACAATAATAGACCAACACTGTATCAAACTCGGGCTCCATTGGCAACCTCAATCAATTATACATCTATAAAGTCTCAAAATACTGTTTAATTATTTATTAAGCTTTAATACCGTGATAGGAAATAGGGTGAGGGGTCCTTACTTGTTTCGTGGTCTGAAATTGACTCTACAGTACGCCTACGGGCTGTCCCTAATTTCTCTAAATTTTTTTTGGAAAACTGAAACGCACTACCGGTACCTGCACATGTCCCAAAAAATTCCAAATCAGACCTAGGGCCCCTTTCGGCCAATATCGAAATTCCGGCACGATGGCTCTGCCGTGCTCCAGCGACGGCACCGCCGCCTGCAGCGGCTATTTGCCTCGGGTTGGCTGTTTTTGGCCGAATTCAGCCAAACTTGCATCGGTCCCTGCGATAAAAAAACCCTAGGGCCCTCGGTGGGCCAAAAAATACGAAAAACCAAGACTTACCGGCGGCGGTGCTTTCGGGTGCGGCGGCTTCTCCAGCGTGAGTCGCGTTTTGATGTTTGGCTCCGATCAACTTATAGAGAAAACAATGGTGATCACAGTGGTATAAAATTTGCATCGAATGGAGGCCGAGAAGGGCTTCATCGGAGGCAAAAATAGAGGGGGGTCGCGGCGGCGGGTGGCGGCAGCCAGCTCCTCCGGCGTCTGGTTCTTCTTCTCCGGCGAGGCACTGGTGGCTAGGGTTTTGTGGTCAGGTGTGGGTGGGGTTATTTATACCCTTTGCCTTTTAATCTCAACCGTCCATCAAGATTAAATCTGGACCGTCCGATCGTGATTTAATTGGGATTAAATCTGGGCTGTCCATCGCGATGCAATCTGGGCCGTCCGTGCCTGATTGAATCTGGGCCGTCCGTACGCGTGAAACTGGGCCGTCCGTGCGCGCGGGAACGGATCTGGGCCGTCCGATCGCGCGCACGTGGATCGCTCACGTGGCCCATCCCGTGTCAGCGTTTCCTTTCCACGCGGCGTGTCCTTGTTGGCCAGAGCTGCTGACTGGGCTGCTGACGTGGCACAACTTTTCTAAATTGCATTTTGACCCCTGGTTTCTGATTTTCTTTTCAAAAACACCCCTAGAATCCAAATTTTCACCCCTTTTTCCCAAAATCAATTTCAATTAAATCCAAATAATATTTTTACCCAATTTTATCATTATTATTATTTTTATTTTCATTAAATTAAATTAAATTAAATTAAATAAAAATCTAAAAAATTCAAATACAAAAAAAAAAGAAAAATAAAAATAATAAGAATAAAATTAAAAATACTTGGGTGTTACATATTAGTTTTCCTTATAGTATTCATTCATAGTATTTTTTTTAGTTAATTTATCATTTCATATCTTTAATATGTTTTGATTATTGTGTAAGGGATGCTAATCATAATCTATTTTATTTTGCTTCCGCACTGAAAATAAATATATACATTTCCTTTTAATTTCCAGGGTCGTTACAGTAGTAGTTACAGTAATAACAACAGTAAAAGTAATAGTAGTAATAGAAGTAGTAGCAGTATTCGTAGTGGTAGTAGCATTAGTAATATTAGTAGTAGTAGTACTTATAAATAATTATATGCTTAAAGGCTTTTAGTATCAACCACAAAGTAAAACTTGAGTTTTTCAATTAGTCTCTCTTACTACTTCCTCTAATATTTCATCAAATTTTATATTTAGCTAGCATATCTCTTCATTTTTTCTAACAAAAACAAGTGAACCCTAATTCATCATTTTTCTATTTGTAGGTTAATTTATACATTCAAAATCTTCTTGAATTGAATTAATGTGATAATGAAACTTTTTTTTCATTTAAATTAATTAATTAATTTCAAGTAAAGAAATTTGAACAAAAAATGTTGGATAGTTAATAATACTATTAAAATAAGATTTTTTGTGGTGTTATATATAATACAGCAGTAGTGGCAACAGTCTTAACAGTAATAGCAAAAGTAGCAGTAGTTGTAGTGACAGTACTAACAGTAGTAGTAATAGTCTTAGTAGTAGTAATAGAAGTAGTAGTAATAATAACAATAGTAGTAGTAGCAGTAGTAGTAGTTGTAGCAGTAATAGAAGTAACAGTAACAGTAGCAGTTGTAGCAATAGTAGCAGTAATAGAAGTAACAGTAGCAGTAGCAGTAGCAGTAGCAGTATATTAGTAGTAGTAGCAGTACTACCTATATATACTATGTACTTGAAGGCTTTTAGCATCAACCATAAATCAAAACTTAAGTTTCTCAATTAGTCTATCTTCTTCCTCTCATATTTCAACAAATTATTATATTCAGCTTGCCTATCTTTTTATTTTTTTTAAGAAAATAAATTAATTGATCATTTTGTCATTTATAGGTTCATTTGTACATTTAAATTCTTCTTCAATTGAATTTATATGATAACGAAACCTTTTTTTCATTATTTGAATTACTTAATTAATTAATTCAAGTAAGAAAATCTGAAAAAAAAAATATCTAGATAGTTAATAATGCTATTGAAATAAGATTTTTTGTTGTATTATATATAATGCTGTAGTAGTGGAAGTAGTGTTAATAGTAGTAGCAACAATAGCAGCAGTAATAGTAGCAGTATTAATAATAGTAGTAGTAGTAGTAGTAGTAGTAGTAGTATTAATAATAGTAATAGAAGTAGTAGTACTAATAACAGTAGTAGCAGTAGCAGCAATAGTAGCTGTAGCAGTTGTAGTAACAACAGTAATAGTAGTAGAAGCAGTAGAAGTAACAGTAGTACTAGCAGTAGCAGTAATATTGGTACTAATAGTAGCATTAGTAGAAGTAGTAGTAGTATTAGTACTAATACCTATAAATACTAATGTACTTGAATGCTTTTAACATTAACCAGAAATCAAAAATTGAGTTTCTCAATTAATCTCTCTTACTTTGACGAATTAACTAACATTAGCAGTATTATTAAATTGAATGATATAATATTTTGACGAATTAACTAATTATTAAGAAAGATTAATTAGTTTTTTATTATTAAAAATAAGATAATACTTAACAACTTATTTTTAAAAATCAGCAACAAGAAACAAAAAAATTAAGTTGTATAGGAAAATAATAATATACAGAAAATTGAAGAAGACAAAAAAAAGAACTGGACAAGGCTTATACCTATAAGAATAGCGCTCACCTGGTTGCACTCTAGAATGCAGCAAAAGAGAAGAACAAGAAGAATAAGAAAAATAAGAAAAAGAAGAATAAGTAGTATTAGTAGTAATAGCAGTAGCAATAGCAGTAGAAGCAGTAGTAGTAACAACATTAGTAACAATAGCACTACTACCAGCAGTAGCAATATTAGCAGTAACAGTAGCAGCAACAGTAGTAGTAGTAATGATAGTAGTAGTAATGGTAGTAGCAGTAAAAGTAGCAGTAGCAGTAGTAGGAGTTGTAGTAGTAGTAGCAGCTATACCAGTAGTAGCAACAACAATAGTAGTAATAGAGTAGAAGTGTAGTAGTAGCAGCAGTAGTAGTAGTACTATTACCTATAAATACCTATGTACTTGAAGACTTTTAGCATCAACCATAAATCAAAGCTTGAATTTCTCAATTAGTCTTTTTTACTTCTTTCTCTCATATTTCAACAAATTATTATATTCAGCTAGCCTATCTCTTCATTTTTTCTGACAAAAATAAATAAAGCCTAATTTATTATTTTTCAATTTGTAGGTTGATTTACACATTTAAATTCTTCTTCAATTGAATTAATATGACAACAAAACTTTTTTCTTTCCTCTTTTAAATTAATTAATTAATTCAAATAAGCAAATCTAAAAAAAAATATTGGATAATTAATAATACTATTAAAATAAACTAGTACCTATAAATACCCATGTACTTGAAAGTTTTTAGCATCAACCACAAATCAAAGCATGAGTTTCCGAATTAGTCTCTCTTACTTCTTCCTCTCATATTTCAACAAATTATTATATTCAGCTAACCTATCTTTTCATTTTTTCTAACAAAAACAAATCAAGCTTAATTGATGATTTTGCCATTTATACATTGATTTGTACATTTAAATTCTTCTTCAATTAAATTAATATGATAATAAATTTTTTTTACTCATTTAAATTAATTAATTAATTCAAGTAAGAAAATAGGAAAAAAAATGTTGGATAATTAATAATACTACTAAAATAAACTAGTACCTATAAATACCCATGTACTTGAAGACTTTTAGCATCAACCATAAATCAAAACTTGAGTATCTCAATTAGTCTCTCTTACTTCTTCCTCTCATATTTCAACAAATTATTATATTCAAGTAGGCTATCTCTTCATTTTTCTAGCAACAGCAAATCAAACCTAATTGTTGATTATGCCATTTGTAGGTTGATTTGTACATTCAAATTCTTCTTCAATTGAATTAATATGACCAAAAAAATTCTTTTCCTCATTTAAATTGATTAATTAATTCAAGAAAAATTGAAACAAATGCTGGATAGTTAATAATGTTATTAAAATAAAATACATTTTTTGTATTATTACATATAATACAGTAGTAGTAGCAGCAGTAGTAGTAGTAGCAATAGCTGTAACAATATTAGTAGTAGTAGTAGTAGCAGTGGTAATAGCAGTAGTAGCGGCTTTAGCAGTAGTAGTAGTAGTAATAGTGGTGGTAATAATAGTAGTAGTAGTAGTAATAGTAGTAGTACCTATAAATACTCATATACTTGAAAGCTTTAAGCATTAACCACAAATCAAAACTTGAGTTTCTCAATTCACCTCTCGTACTTCTTCCTCTTATATTTCAACAAATTATTATATTCAGCTAGCCAATCTTTTCATTTTTTCTAACAAAAAAATCAAGCCTAATTGATCATTTTGCCAATTATAAGTTAATTTGTACATTCAAATTCTTCTCCAATTGGATTAATATGGTAATTTTTTTCTTATTTAAATTAATTAATTAATTTCAAGTAAATAAATCAGAAAAAAATGCTGAATAGTTAATAATACTATTAAAATAAACTAGATTTTTTGTGGTGTTACATATAATACAATAGTAGTGGTAGTAGTAGTAGTAGTAGTAGCAGTAGCAGTGGCAGTATTAGCAGTAGTAGTAGTAACAGTCGTAGTAGCAATAGTAGCAGTAATAGAAATAATAACAATAATAGCAATAGTAGCAGTAACGGTTGTATCAGTAGTACCTGCTGTACAGTAGTAGCAACAATAGAAGTAACAATAGTAGCTGTAACGGCCCTGGAAATTAAAATGTATGTATTAAAAATTCTAAGTGCAAAAGCGAAATAAAAATTTTGATTAACATCCCTTACACAATAGCCATAAACGTATTCAACGTATGAAAAAAATAAGCTAACTAAAAATTTTGATTAACATCCCTTACACAATAGCCATAAACGTATTCAACGTATGAAAAAAATAAGCTAACTAAAAGAAATACTCGAAATAAAAACTATAAATAGAACTAATAAATCTTTAGGCGTCTAACTCGCCGTCTTCCTGCGGAACGGGCTCGGGAACCACGTTTTCCTGATATGAAATGGTTAAGTAAGGAATGAGCTACACTAGCCCAGTAAAGACATCACACTATCTCACTGCCACAGAAGTAAAGGTTGGTAGAAAACAAAAACGACCAATGGAGCATAATTCATAGCAAACTCATTTATCAATAATAAAAACCTTTACTGTCCACTTACCTCAGTGAGATTCATAAAAACAATTTATTAAAACAATTACATCATAAACATCATAAAATCATGTACACTTTGTAACATAACACATATCAAACTCTCATTTTTCAATCATCAGACAACAATTTTCCTCTTTTATCAGCCTATTAGTATCCATGGGGATCCATAGGGGGTCCCCACTACACGTGAACTCTTCACATTAATAACCTGATTCAAGGGCCGTCCCCATACCCCGTCCGGTATGAAGTAAAATGAGCCCTCCCCATACCCCGTCCGATATGGGCGCCAAAACACATAAGGTCTTCATACCCCGTTCGATATGAGAGACCACGTTCCCGGTAGGGTTCCCTACGGATCCGGTCCGTCCACCATCTCCCAGGATATCTAGTTAGGCTGTCGACATTATCCATTTATTAATTCACATACTTTTTCTATTTTTCTTGGTCTCAATTATCCAATCATACACAAACACGTAAACCAGTAATGAACACCAAACAAAACAACACAACATTAGGTTCACCATAATTCAAACCATAATAAATGAAACCATGATTCATGCATATGAAACCATAAAATAAACACATCAGATACCATACTGCATTTAAAACTATAAAATAGATCAAACAACAACTGACTGACAAATACACTAGATTTGGGCTCCATTAGAAATCTTAAGCAATTATACACATCCATTAATTCAGGAAATACCGTTTTATCATTTATTGAACTTTAATACCGTGATAGAAAAATAGGGTGAGAAATCCTTACTTGTTTTAGGGTTTGAAATCGGCTTTACAGTGCACCTACGGGCTGTCCCTAAATTCCCTGAATTTTCTCTGGGAAACTGAAACGCACTACTGGTACCTGCACGTGTCCCAAAAAAAACCCAAATCAGACCCAGGGTCCCTTTTCGGCCAATATCGAAATTCCAGCGACGGCACCGCTGCCTGCGGCGGCGATCCGCCTCGAGTTGGCCGTTTTCAGCCATTTTTGGCCAAATTCAGCCAAACTTGCATTGGTTCTTGCGATAGAACAACCCTAGGGCCCTCGGTGGGCTAAAACTCACGAAAAACTGAGACTTACCGGTGGTAGAGCTCTCAGGTGCGGTGGCTTCTCCGGCGCGAGTCACGGTTTGATGTTTTGCTCCGGTCAACCTGTAGAGAAAAGGATGGTGATCACAGTGGTGTAAAAACTGCATCAAACGGTAATCGAAAAGGGCCTCATCAGAGGCAAAAATCGAAGGAAGCTGCGGCGGCGCCGCTGGACTTTGACGGTGTTTTTCGGCCGATTGGCCGGTGGTTTGGCTCTGATTTGCCATAAGCGGATTCAGCTTCGAAAAATGAGCCAATGAGAGAAAATTTACCTCGTTTGGGAGTCGAAAAACCCTCCGGTGCAGTGGCAGGTGGCGGCGGCTAGCTCCTCCAGCGACTGGTTCTTCTTCTCCGGCGAGGGCACTAGCGGCTCGGGTTTGGGATTGGGTGTGGGTGAGGTTATTTATAACCTTTCTCTTTTAATCTCAGCCATCCATCACGGTTTAATCTGGACCGTCCATCGCGATGCGATCTGGGCCGTTTGTGTGTGATTCAGTCTGGGCCGTCCACACGCGTGAAATCTGTGCTGTCCGTGCGCGTGAGATCTGGGCCGTTCGCACTCGTGAGATTTTGACCGTTCGATCGCGTGCACGCGGATCACTTTCGTGGCTCCGTCCCGCGTGGCCTCCCACGTTAGCTTCTTTGCCACGCGGCGTATTCTGGTTGGCCTGGGCTTCTGACTGGGCTGCTGACGTGGCTGCTGACATGGTACAGCTTTCTTAAATTGTATTTTGACCCCTGATTTCTGATTTTCCTTTCAAAAACACCCCCATAATCCAAATTTTCACCCCTTTTTTCCAAAATCAATTTCAATTAAATCCCAAAAATAATTTTATCCTATTTTATCATTATTATTATTTTTATTTTTATTAAATTAAATTAAATTAAATTAAAACCTTATAAATTAAATATTAAAAATTAAACTAAAATTATAATATAAATTAAAATAAATTAAAAAATAAAAATAATAAATTTGGGTGTTACAACTCTCTCCCCCTTAAAGAAATTTGGTCCCCCAAATTTGCCTCTTACTCTTGGTCGAACAAATGGGGATACTGGGCTCTAAAATCTTATTCTAACTCCCAGGTAGCCTCCCTTAGTGTGTGGTTCTGCCACATGACCTTTACAAATGATATTTTCCGGTTGCGGAGTATCCTGCTCTTTCGGTCCGTGATACCGACTGGTACTTCTTCATAAGATAAGTCCTCTTGGAGTGGAAGCGGTTCATGAGCCAAGACATGAGAGGGGTCCGGGTTGTACTTACGTAGCATGGATACGTGGAACACATTGTGGACCTTGGAGAGTTCTTTAGGCAGTGCTAGTCTGTAGGCAGCAGTACCAATCCTGTCTAAGATTTCAAAAGGTCCAATAAATCGGAGGTTCAGTTTTTCCCTCCTGCCGAACCTACTAATTCCTTTGAAAGGAGTGACCTTAAGGAACACCCGATCGCCTTTCTCAAATGCTAAATCTCTCCTTCGGGTGTCCGCATAACTCTTTTTCCTGCTCTGAGCCATCTGAATGTTCTTTCTGATTTTAACTATTTTAGATGTGGTCTCCTCTACCAACTCCGGGCCGAACAATCTTCTATCGCTCACTTTTTCCCAACAAATCAATGATCTGCATGGGTGCCCATATAACGCCTCATATGGAGCCATGTCGATGCTTGCTTGGTAGCTGTTGTTGTAGGCAAACTCTATCAGGGGTAGATGGTCATCCCAATGACCCCCAGAGTCAAGGACACATGCTTGGAGCATATCCTCAAGTGTACGAATTGTCCTTTCTGATTGTCCATCAGTTTGAGGAGTGAAGGCAGTACTGAGAGACAGCTTTGTTCCCAATGGCTTGCTGAAAGCTACTCCAAAATCGAGAAGTGAACCTGGGGTCCCTGTCGGATACCACTGTTACTGGAACTCCGTGCAATCTGACTATTTTTCGGATATACATTTTTGCCAACTTGTCCAAGGGGTCAGTCATTCTGATGGCCAAAAAGTGGAAAGATTTGATAAGCCGATCAACGATTACACAGATGGCGTCATGTCCTGAACATGCCTTGGGTAATCCCGTTACGAAGTCCATGGTGATGTGTTCCCACTTCTACTCCAGAATCGGTAACAGCTGAAGTAGCCCACCTGGGCGCTGATGCTCTGCCTTGACCTGCTGACACACCAAGCATTTTGATACAAAGTTGGCTATGTCTCTCTTCATCCCATTCCACCAAAACTGGGGTCGCATGCCTTGGTACATTTTGGTGCTTCCTGGATGCATGGCAAACTTCGAGCTATGGGACTCTGTCATGATGTCTCTCTTTAACTCACTGTCCTCTAGGACACACACCCTGTCTTGGAAACGGAGTAATCCATCGGCAGAGATTCAAACTCCCTGTTCTACATCCTTCTTGCGGGCTACCAGGGCGGGGTCGACTGATTGGGCTTCCCTTATTCTCTGGCTTAACTCAGGCTGGACTGTCAGGCGGCCCAAACATGTGACTCTCCTCTAGTCCTAGAGTCGAACCTGTTGTGTGGCCCAAATTTTCCTGCATTCTGAAACCATCAAATGGGCTAAGATACCTGCACTTTTCCTGCTAAGAGCATTTACTACCACGTTGCCTTTACCTAGATGGTATAAGATATCACAATCATAGTCCTTAAGGAGTTCCATCCACCTTCTCTGACGCATGTTGAGATCCTTCTTAGTGAATATGTGTTTCAAACTCTTATGATCGATATAGATCTGAAAGGTCTCTCCATATAAGTAGTGGCACCAAGTTTTCAAGGCGTGTATGATTGCGGCAAGCTCTAAGTCATGGGTGGAATAATTCTTCTCATAATTCTTTAACTACCTGAACCCATATGCTATGACCTTTCCATGCTGCATCAGGACACAACCCAGGCCTAGATAGGAGGCATCACTATAAACTGTATATCCCACTATCTACTCGGTAAAGCCAATACGGGTGCAGTAGTCAGCCACTTCTTTAATTCTAAAAAACTTCTTTCGCAGTCCTCATTCCACTCAAATTTGGCATTCTTCTTTCTAAGTCGGGTTAGAGGAGTTGTCAGGCTGGAGAATCCTTCAACAAACCAACGGTAATAACCTGCCATCCCCAGGAAACTCCAGATTTCCTTAACTGATGTCAACTTTTCCCAGCCAAGTACTGCTTCAACCTTTTTGGGATTCACTGATACTCCTTCCTTCGATATGATGTGTCCTAGGAATGCGGTCTGCTCAAGCCAGAATCCACACTTACTCAACTTTGCATATAACTTCTTGTTTCTGATGACCTGCAAAACTTGGGCAGGATGGTGAGCATGTTCTTCTTTGTTTTTAGAGTAGACTAAGATGTCATCGATGAACATGATAACAAATTGATCTAAGAACTCTCTGAAGACCCTGTTCATCAGATCCATAAAGATTGCCAGGGCGTTGGTTAGCCCAAATGGCATGACCAGGAACTCATAGTGTCCGTACCTGGTTTGAAAAGCTGTCTTGGGTTCTTATCTTCACCTAATGGTAACCTGATCACAGGTCTATTTTAGAAAAGACCTGTACACCCTGCAGCTAATCGAAGAGGTCATCAATTCTGGGAAGGGGATATTTGTTCTTGATCGTAACCTTGTTCAATCCTCTGTAATCAATACACAGTCTCAACATTCCATCTCCCTTCCTTGCAAAAGTGACTCCGGCACCCCAAGGGGACACACTATGTCTAATAAAATCACTATCTTGCAATTCAGTGATCTGTTTCCTCAACTCTTTCATCTCAATGCGGCTCATACGGTAAGGAGCAACCGAAATGGGCTGGGTGCCTGGCTGTAAGTCTATAGTGAACTCGACTTCCCTGTCCACTGGCAGTCTGGGTAGTTCGTCCGGAAATACATCTGGAAAGTCTCGGACTAGCAGAATCTTGTGGATACAAATTTCCTTCTTGGGCTTGCCTAGTTAGAGAAAATAGCAAGATTAAGGTACTAAAAAAATTAAGGAAACTTGCCATCAAGGAATAAGTACTAAATGATTTTATTAATTTATAAATGGCTCTTCATTGGGAGGATTAAATACAACCTCCTTGTTAAAGCAATCTTTGGTGGCGTGATACGCCGCTAACCAATCCATTCCGAATATTACATCGAAATCCCCCGTGTCTAACCCTATCAGGTCTACACTCAGTCTCCTATTTGCTATCTCCACGGTACAAGACCTGTAGATAACTTCCCCTAATAGTGTTTCACCCCCAACAGTAGACACAAATAACAATGAATCAAGTTTATCAAGTGATACATTAAGTTTGGAAGCAAAAACATGTGAAACAAATGAATGAGATGCACCAGTGTCAAATAAAACATGAGCAATATGGTCACAGATAGTGTACATACCCTGTACCACGTCCGGGTCGGCGTCGGCATCATTCTGGGTATGGTTGTAAACCCTGCCCTGAAAATGAGGTCTTCCTTGGTTCTGGTTCCTCGGGCACTCTCTCACATAGTGCTGGGCACTACCACATATGCGACAGGTATTGTCGAGGTGGTAGCATGGTCGGTCCCCGTGATCCCTGCCACAATGCTGGCAGATCTTTCCACGTGCTACCCCTGGAGCCTAAGGAGGGACCTGGATCACTGGTCTGGGCCTCTTATTTGGTTGGACCGATGGACTGATGCAGTAAGTACTGGTCTGCGGGGTGGAGTCGAGGGTCGGTGACTCCCTGCTGACTGAGGACGGGTGTTGAAACTCCTCTCCAGAATCTGTGCCTTTACTAGAACGGCTGAGTATGTCTTGAGCTCTAGTACTAATAAGTGTTGCTTGATTTCTGGGCGGAGGCCCCACTGGAATCTCCTGGCCTTCCTGCCTTCATCCATTAATGTCTTCAGGGAGTATCGGCCCAACTCTAGGAACTTACGAGCATATTCTGATACCGTCATATTTCCCTGGACCAACTAAACAAACTCCATCTCCTTCAAGTGTCGGATGTGCTCAGGGAGATGCTTCGCATGGAAGGCCGCTAAGAACTGCTCCCAAGTGGCTGGTGTAGGCAGGGTGGTCTGCTTGAGCTCCCACCAACGACCTGTTTCCCCTACCAGCATGTAGGAAGCAAAGGCAGCTCTCTGCTCGGGAACCACTCCCAAGGTCTTGAAAGCTCTCTCAGTCTCCACCAACCAGTACTGGGCATCTTCAAAAGAGGATCCTCCTGCAAAAGTGGAAGGGTTCAGTCTCCTGTACCTCTCTATGTAGCCTGGGTCGATCAAGGAAGGAGCTGGGTCCCGTGGAAGAGGGACTGGGCCCCGCTGGGGATAGATTGAGGGACCCTGTGGCGGCACTTACTGATATGGTGGGGGCACCGGATTGTACTATGGTGGTGCCGGGAAGTACGGTGGTTGGGGCACTGGTTCATACTACGGTGGTGGTACCGGGTGGTACTGTGGTGGAGCAGGCTCGTGCCGGGGTGGCTCAGGATCCGCTTGCTATAGCGGTGGCTTAACCCGTGGTAGTGGGGGAGGTTCAGGTAACTCCCTTCTCTCCTCTCGACCTTGCTGGGCGGCCATGATCCTTTCCAGTATCTCAAATTTTCTGTCCACATCTTCCCGAAGCGAATCATCCCGGGCTGCTCGGTTTAGTAGGGGTCTTCCTCTCCTCATTTCTTTGCACCTGCATTTCATATGGAAGAGTTGAGTAACGATTTATCGGTGGGTATTTCTCTAAGCATTATTGTGTAAGGGATGAGTCCGAGGAACGCAACTCTGATACCAACTGTAATGGCCCCGAAAATTAAAATGAAGATGTATGTATTAAAAATTCTAAGTGCGGAAGTGAAACAAAAAATTTTAATTAACATCCCTTACACAATAGCCATAAACGAATTCAACGCATGAAAAAAATAAGCTAATTAAAAGAAATACTTGAAATAAAAACTATAAATAGAACTATAAAATATTTAGGCGTCTAACTCGCCGTCTTCTTGCGGAACGGGCTCGAGAACCACATCTTTCTGATCTGAAATGGTTAAGTAAGGAATGAGCTAAACTAGCCCAGTAAAGATATCACATTATCTCATTGCCACAGAAGTAAAGGTTGGTAGAAAACAAAAACGACCAATGGAGCATAATTCATAGCAAACTCATTTATCAATAATAAAAACCTTTACTGTCCACTTACCTCGGTGAGATTCATGAAAACAATTTATTAAAACAATTACATCATAAACATCATAAAATCATGTACACTTTGTAACATAACACATATCAAACTCTCGTTTTTCAATCATCAGACAACAATTTTTCTCTTTTATCAGCCTACTAGTATCTATGGGGATCCATAGGGGGTTCCCACTACACGTGAACCCTTCACATTAATAACCTGATTCCAGGGTCGTCCCCATACCCCGTCTGGTATGGCGCCAAAACTATAAACCTCAATACCCCATCCAGTATGAGAGTGAAACGGGTCGTCCCCATACCACGTTCGGTATGGGTGCCAAAACACATAAGGTCTCCATACCCCGTCCGATATGAGAGACCACGTTCCCGGTAGGGTTCCTTACGGACCCGGTCCATCCACCATCTCCTAGGATATCTAGTTAGGCTGTCGACATTATCTATTTATCAATTCACAAATTTTTTTCCATTTTTCTTGGTCTCAATTATCCAATGATACACAAACACATAAACCAGTAATGAACACCAAACAAAACATTACAACATCGAGTTCACCATAATTCAAACCATAATAAATGAAACCATGATTCATGCATACGAAACCATAAAACAAACACATCAGATACCATATTGCATTTAAAACTAAAAAATAGATCAAACAACAACTGACCGACAAATACACTAGATTCAGGCTCCATTAGCAACCTTAAGCAATTATACACATCCATTAATTCACGAAATACCGTTTTATCGTTTATTGAACTTTAATACCGTGATAGAAAAATAGGGTGAGAAATCCTTACTTGTTTCGGGGTCTGAAATTAGCTCTACAGTGCGCCTACGGGCTGTCCCTAAATTCCCTGAATTTTTCCCAGAAAACTGAAATGCACTGCTGGTACCTGCACGTGTCCCAAAAAAAAACCCAAAGGAGACCCAGGGCCCCTTTTCGGCCAATATCAGAATTTCAGCACGGCGGCTCCGCCTTGCTCCGGCGACGGCCCTTCTGCCCGCGACGGCGATCTGCCTCGGGTTAGCCATTTTTGGCCGAATTCAGCCAAACTTGCATTGGTTCCTGCGATAGAACAACCCTAGGGCCCTCGGTGGGCCAAAAAATCACGAAAAACTGAGAATTACTGGCGGTGGAGCTCTCGGGTGCGGCGACTTCTCCGGTGCGAGTCGTGGTTTGATGTTTTGCTCTGGTCAACCTGTAGAGAAAAGGACGGTGATCACAGTGTTGTAAAAATTGCATCAAACGGGAACTGAAAAGGGCCTCATCGGAGGCAAAAACCGAAGGAAGCCGCGGCAGCGCCGCTGGACTTCGGCAGTGTTTTTCGGCCGATTGACCGTTGGTTTGGCTCTGATTTGGCCATAGGCGGATTCAACTTCGAAATACGAGCCAAGGGGAGAAAATTTACCTCGTTTGGCAGTCGAAAAACCCTCCGATGTGGTGGCGGGTGGCGGCGGTCGGCTCCTCCAGCGACTGGTTCTTCTTCTCCGGCGAGGGCACTGGAGGCTAGGGTTTGGGGTCGGGTGTGGGTGAGGTTATTTATAACCTTCCCCTTTTAATCTCAGTCGTCCATCACGGTTTAATCTGACCGTCCATCGCGATGCGATCTGGGCTGTCCGTGCGTGATTCAATCTGGGCCGTCCGCACGCGTGAGATCTGGGTCGTCCGTGCGCGTGAGATCTGGACCGTCCGCACGGGTGAGATCTAGACCGTTCGATCGCGTGCACGCTGATCGCTCATGTGGCTCCATCCCGCGTGGCCTCCCGCATCAGCTTCCTTGCTACGTGGCGTGTTCTGATTGGTCGGGGCTGCTGACATAGCTGCTGATGTGATACAACTTTCTTAAATTGCGTTTTGACTCCCAGTTTCTGATTTTCCTTTAAAAAACGTCCCCATAATCCAAATTTTCACCTCTTTTTTCCAAAATCAATTTCAATTAAATACCAAAAATAATTTTACCCTATTTTATCATTATTATTATTTTTATTTTTATTAAATTAAATTAAAACCTTATAAATTAAATATTAAAAAATTAAACTAAAATTCTAATATAAATTAAAATAAATTTAAAAATAAAAATAATAAATTTGGGTATTACAGTAGCAGTAGCAGTAGTATTAGTAGTAGTAGTAGTATTAGTACTAGTAGTAGATGGAGTACTAGTACCTATAAATACCCAAGTACTTGAAAGCTTTTAGCATCAACTACAAATCAAAACTTGAGTTTCTCAATTAGTATCTCTTACTTCTTCCTCTCATATCTCAACAAATTATTATATTCAGCTAGCCTATCTCTTCATTTTTTTCTTACAAAAACAAATCAATGTTAATTTATCATTTTGCCATTTGTAAGTTGATTTGTACATTCAAATTCTTTTTCAATTGAATTAATATGACAACAATTTTTTTTCCTCATTTAAATTAATTAATTAATTCAAGTAAGAAAATTTGAAAAAAAAATGCTGGATGGTTAATAATACTATTAAAATAAGCTAGTTTTTTTGTGATTTTTCATGTAATGCAGTAGCAGTAGCAATAGTAGTAGCAATAATAGCAGAAGTAATAACAGCATTAGCAGTAGTAGTATTAATAGTGCTAGTAGCAGTAGTAGCAATAGTAAATAATAATAGTAGTAGCAATAGCAGTAGTGGTGGCTGTAGCTGCAGTATTTGCTATAACAGGAGTAGCAATAGTTGCAACAATAGAAGTAAGAGTAGTAGCTGTAGCAATAGTATTAGTAGTGGTAGTAACATTAGTAGTAGTAGTACTAGTATCTATAAATAGCCATGTATTTGAAAGCTTTTAGCATCAACCACAAATCAAAAGTTTCTCAATTAGTCTCTCTTATTTCTTTTGCTCATATTTCAACAAATTATTATATTCAGCTAGCCTATCTATTCATTTTTTCTAATAAAAAAAATCAAACCTAATTGATGATTTTGCCATTTGTAGGTTGATTTGTACATTTAAAATCTTCTTCAATTAAATTAATATAGCAACAAAAATTTTTATTTCATTTAAATTAATTAATTAATTGAAGTAAGTAAATATGAAAAAAACATTTTGGATAGTTAATAATATTATTAAAAAATTATATTTTTTGTGGTGTTACATATAATGTAGTAGTAGTATCAACAGTAGGAGCAGTAGTAGCAGTATTAGTAACAGTAGTAGTAACAGTAGTAGTAACAGTAGTAGCAATAGTAGTAGAAGTAGCAGTAGCAGTAATAGCAATAACAATAATAGTATTAGCAGTAGTAATAGTAACAGTGGTAGTAGTAGAAGTGTAGCAGCAGTAGCAGTAATAAAAATAATAGCAGTAGTAGTAGTACCTGCTGTAGTAGTAGTAGCAGTAATAACAGCAGTAAACGTAATAGTAGTAATAGTAGTAGCAGTAGTATTAGTAGTAGTAGTACCATTAATAGTAGTAGTACTAGTACTAGTACCTACAAATACTCATGTACTTTGAAGGCAAGCTTTTAGCATCAACCATAAATCAAAACTTGAGTTTCTCAATTAGTCTCTCTTATTAGTAGTAGTAGTACCATTAATAGTAGTAGTAGTAGTACTAGTACCTACAAATACTCATGTACTTTGAAGGCAGGCTTTTAGCATCAACCATAAATGAAAACTTGAGTTTCTCAATTAGTCTCTCTTACTTCTTCCTCTCATATTTCAACAAATTATTATATTCAGCTAGCATATCTCTTCATTTTTTCTAACAAAAACAAATCAAGCCTAATTGATCATTTTGTCATTTGTAGGTTGATTTATACATTTAAAATCTTCTTCAATTAAATTAATATGACAACAAAATTTTTTTTTTCTCATTTAAATTAATTAATTAATTCAAGTAAGGAAATTTGAGAAAAATATGGGATAGTTAATACTGCTATTAAAATAAACTTAATTTTTTGTGTTATTACATATAATGCAATAGTAGTACCAGTAGTTGTAGCAGCATAGTTATAGCAGTATAGTTATAGTACTAGTGCTAATTGAAGTAGTAGCAATAGTAAAAATAGTAGCAGTAGTAGCAGTAGTAGCTTTAGTAGTAGTAGTAGTAGTAGCAAATAGAAGTAAGAGTAGGAATAGAAGTAGCATAAGTAATAGTAGTAGTAGTAGCATTAGTAGTAGTAGGATTAGTAATAGTAGTAGTAGTAGTAGTAGTAGTACTTATAAATACCCATGTACTTGAAAGCTTTTAGCATCAATCACAAGTCAAAACTTGAGTTTCTTAATTTGTCTCTCTTACTTATTCCTCTCATATTTTAACAAATTATTATATTCAACTAGCTTATCTTTTCATTTTTTCTAACAAAAATAAATGAAGCTTAATTGATCATTTTTCTATTTTTAGGTTGATTTATACATTTAAAATATTGTTCAATTAAATTAATATAACAATAATTTTTTTTTATCATTTAAATTAATTAATTAATTCAAGTAAAGAAATTTGAAAAAAATTTGGGATAGTTAATAATGTTATTAAAATAAACTTAATTTTTTATGTTATTACATATAATGCAGTAGTAATAGCAGTATTAGTAGTAACAAAGTTGTAGCAGTATAGTAGTAGTAGTGGTAATAGCAGTAGTAGCAATAGTAAAAATAGTAGCAGTAGTAGCAGTAGCAGTAGTAACAGTAGTAGCAGCAATAGAAGTAACAGTAGCAGTAGAAGTAGCAGAAGTATTAGTAGTAGTAGTAGCAACATTAGTAGTAGTAGTAGTAGTATTAGTAGCAACAGTAGTAGTAGTACCTATAAATACCCATGTACTTGAATGCTTTTAGCATCAACCACAAATCAAAGCTTGAGTTTCTCAATTCGTTTCTCTTACTTCTTCCTCTTATATTTTAACAAATTATTATATTCAGCTAGCATATCTTTTCATTTTTTCTAACAAAAACAAATAAAGCCTAATTGATCATTTTTCCATTTGTTGGTTAATTCGCACATTCAAATTCTTCTTCAATTGAATTAATATGGCAATGAAACTTTTTTTTTCATTTAAATTAATTAATTAATCTCAAGTAAAGAAATCTTAAAAAAAATACTAGATATTTAATAATACTAGTAAAATAAAATAGATTTTTATGGTGTTACATATAATACAATAATAGTGACAGTAGTAGTATTAACAGTAACAATAGTAGTATTTGCAGCAGTAGCAGTAGTAGAAATAGTAAAAATAGTAGCAATAGCAGCAGTAGCGGCTATATCAGTAGTATCTGTTGTAGCAGTTGTAGCAATACTAGCAACAATAAAAGTAACAGTAGTAACAGTAGCAATAGTATTAGTAATAGTAGTAATAGTATTAGTTGTAGTAGTAGTAGAAGGAGTACTAGTACGTATAAATACACATGTACTTGAAGGCTTTTAGCATCAACCACAAATGAAAACTTGTGTTTCCCATTTAGTATCTCTTACTTCTTCCTCTCATGTTTCAACAAATTATTATATTCAACCAACTTACCTTTTCATTTTTTTTCAATAAAAATAAATCAAGACTAATTGATCATTTCGCCATTTGTTGGTTGATTTGTATATTTAAATTCTTCTTCAATTGAATTAATATGACAACAAATTTTTTTCTCATTTAAATTAATTGATTAATTCAAGTAAGGAAATTTTTTTTAAAAATTTGGATAGTTAATAATACTATTAAAATAAACTAGATTTTTTGTTGTATTATACATAGTGCAGTAGTAGTAGAAGTAATAGTAGCAATAGTAGTAGTTGTAATAATAGCAATTTTAGTAGCAGTATTAGTAGTAGTAGTATTGGTAGTAACAGTAATAGCAGTAGTAGTCGTAGCAGTTGTAGCAACAGTAGAAGTAACAATAGTAGTAACAGTAGCAGTAATATTAATAGTAATAGCAACATTAGTAATAGTAGTATTAGTAGTATTAATATCTATAAATATCTATATACTTAAAGGTTTTTAGCATCAAACACAAATCAAAACTTGAGTTTCTCAATTAGTCTCTTTTACTTTTTCCTATCATATTTCAACAAATTATTTTATTTAGCTAACCTATCTATTTATTTTCTCTAACAAAAATAAATCAAGTATAATTTATTATTTTTTCATTTGTAAGTTAATTTGTACATTCAAATTCTTCTTTAATTAAATTAATATGACAACGAAATTTTTTTTTCTTTATTTAAGTTAATTAATTATTTTAAGTAAGAAAATCTGAAAAAAAATGTTTGATAGTTAATAATATTATTAAAATAAGATTTTTTGTGATGTTATTTATAATGCAGTGTAGTAGCAGTAGTAGTAACAGTAATAGCAACAGTAGCAGTAGCCGTATTAGTAATAGTAGTAGTAGCAGTGGCAATAGTAGTAATCGAGGTAATAGCAATAATAACAGTAGTAGTAGTAGCTGCAGTAACAATAGTAGGAGTAGTAATAGTGGTAAAAGTAATAGTAGTATTAACAGTAGTAGTAGTATTAATAGTAGTAGTAGCATTAGTAGTAGTAGTACTACTACTACTACTACTACTACCTATATAAACTATGTACTTGAAGGCTTTTAAAATCAATCATAAATCAAAACTTGAGTTTCTCAATTAGTTTGTCTTACTTCTTCCTCTCATATTTCAACAAATTATTATATTCAACTAGCCTGTCTTTTTATTTTTTTTAAGAAAACAAATTAATTAATCATTTTGTCATTTGTAGGTTGATTTGTTTATTTAAATTCTTCTTCAATTGAATTTATATGACAATAAAACTTTTTTTTCCTTATTTAAATTAATTAATTAATTCAAGTAAGAAAATCTAAAAAAAAATGTTAGATAGTTAATAATACTATTAAAATAAGATTTTTTGTGGTGTTATATATGATGCAGTAGTAATAGCAGTAACAGCAGTAGTGCAGTAGTAGTAGCAGTAGCAATACTAGCAATAGTAGCACTAGTAGTAGCAGTAAAAGTAGTAAAATAGTAATAATAATAGCAGTAGCAGTTATAGCAGTAGTAATAGTGATAGTAGCAGTAGAAGTAATAGTAGTATTAGCAATAGTAGTAATATTAGTAGTAATAGTAGCATTAGTAGTAACAGTAGTAGTATTAGTACAAGTACCTATAAATACCCATGTACTTGAAAGCTTTTAACATTAACCACAAATCAAAACTTGAGTTTCTCAATTAGTCTCTCTTACTTCTTCCTCTCATATTTCAACAAATTATTATATTCAGTTAGCTTTTCTTTATTTTTTCTAACAAAAATAAATAAAGCCTAATTGTTTATTTTGTCATTTGTAGGTTGATTTGTATATTCAAATTCTTCTTCAATTGAATCAATATGATAATAAAGTTTTTTTTCCTCATTTAAATTGATTCAAGTAAGGAAATTTGAAAAAAGAATTCTAGATAGTTAATAATACTAATAAAAGAAACTAGATTTTTTATATTATGTTGGATATAATTTTATTAAAAATTTTAAATAATTTTGTAATCTAGTTTTAATAGAAATTATAATTCCAACTGTCTAAGTTTAATATAATTTTATTTGAAGATTTATGAAAAAAAATTAATTAATTAATTAATTTTAATATGATTACAATTAAAATATATATAATAAATAAATAAACTAAAAAATAATTATATGAATCATAGTAAATCTGCTCATTTCATAATGTAAGAATTATATTGAGGACAACATTATTTTACTGTTGAAATTTTGATCCATTTTCTTTTGTAATTATAATTGTGTATTTTATTAAAAAAATAGTCTCAAGTTTTTAAATTTTTTTAAATGACTAAAAAAGTTAAAAGTAAATATAAACGTTTTTTTAAAGCTAGAAATAATAAGAATATGTTGTCACTTAGATAAAAATATCTGCATAATATGTTGTCACTCAGATAAAAAACAGTAAGAAGTATAATTGAGCTGAAATGTTTGATTGTACATATAATCTTATCGTTGGATCATCCAAATTTACTTAAGTCAAATTCACATCCAAAATAACGATGAATACATAGAAGCCGGTTGGAAAGTAAGTCATATGATCTTTTTTTTATTTGATATATTATATATAATATATTTTCTTGATATGTAAGTTTATAAGCACTTGTATGCGGGTTTCTAAGCTGGGTCATTACACTGTGTGAAGTGATGCATGGTTTCAAAATATTCTTTTTATTTTTAAATTTGTATATATTTAAATTCATAAAATTATATAATTAATAATAAAAAGATATAACTTTAAAAAATAATAATAATAATATATAGTGAAACTAATTATTTCTAAAATTATTTTGTTTTGAAAAATATTTTGCCTTTTATGAAAAAGACAATTATTTTATTTTATTTTTCTTATTTTATAAATATATAAACTTTATAACAGAAACATGTATACACATCAATACATTTGCTTATTCCATAAATATATAAACTTTATAATAGAAACATGCACACACATTAATACATTTTAAAAATAAAAGTTATAAAACTACATTTTGGTTCTCTATTTGATTAGGTTACTAGAAAGACATTGGTGGTCTTTCTATTTGGTACCATCCTAAATATTATAATTCTAAATAATATTAAAATATTTATTAAATTGAATAATATAATATTTTTACGAATTAACTAATTATTAACAAAGAATAATTAGTTTTATTATTATTAAAAAATAAAATAATATTCAACAACTTATTATTAAAAATTAGCAAGAAGAAGCAAAAAAATTAAGCTGTGCAGGAAAATAATAATATGCAAAAAATTGAAAAATAAAAAAAAAATGGACCTGGCTTGTAGTTGTAAGAGGAGTACTCCCCTGGTTGCGCTCCAGAATGTAGCAAAAAGAAGAAGAATAAGAAGAATAATAATAATAAGAATAAGAAAAAGAAGTGGTAGTGGTAGCAATAGCAGTAGTAGTAGTAATAGCAGCAGTAATAGTAGTAGTAGTAATAACTGTAACAGCAGTAGCAGTAGCAGCAATAGCAGCAACAGCAGTAGCAGCAGTAGCAACAGCATCAACAGTAGTAGTAGTAGTAATAGCAGCAGTAGTAGTAGTAATAACAGTAGTAGTAGTAACAGTAGCAGCAGTACTTGCATTAGTAGTAGCAGTAGCAGCAGTACTTGCATTAGCAGTAGCAGCAGCAGCAGTATTAGCAGTAATAACAGTAGCAACAGTAGTAATAGTAGCAATAGTAGCAACAACAATAGTAGTAGTAGTAGTAGTAATAGTATCTATAAATACTCGTGTACTTGAAGGCTTTTAGCATCAACCACAAATTAAAGCTTGAATTTCTCAATAAGTCTCTCTTACTCCTTCCTCCCATATTTCAACAAAGTATTATATCCAAGTAACATATCTCTTCATTTTCTCTTATAAAAACAAATCAAGGCTAATTGATCATTTTTTCATTTGTAGGTTTATTTGTACATTCAAAATTATTCTTCAATTGAATTAATATAACAACAAAACTTTTTTTTCCTCATTTAAATTTATTAATTAATTCAAATAAGAAAATCTGAATTTTTTTATAATTATTAATACTATTAAAATAAACTAGTACCTATATATATCCATGTACTTGAAAGCTTTTAGCCTCGACCACAAATCAAAGCTTGAGTTTCTCAATTACTCTTTCTTATTTCTTCCTCTCATATTTTAATAAATTATTATATTCAGCTAGCCTATCTGAAAAAAAATGTTGGATAGTTATTAATACTATAAAAATAAGCTAAATTTTTTGTGTTGTGTTACATATAATTTTATTAACAGTTTTAAATAATTTTACAATTTAATTTTAATAGAAATTATAGTTCCAATTGTCTAAATTTAACATAATTTTATTTGAAAATTAATGAAAAAAATTAATTAATTTTAGTATGATTAAAATAAATAAATAAACTAAAAAATAATTATATGAATCATAGTAAATATCCTCATTTCACAATGTAAGAATTATATTGAGGATAAAACATTATTTTACTGTTTAAATTTTGATCTATTTTCTTTTATAATATAATTGTGTATTTTATTTAAAAAAATAGTTTCAAGTTTTTTAATTTTTTTAAAAGACTAAAATAGTTAAAAGTAAATATAAGAATTTGATGTAGGCAACAATATTTTTTAGAAAATTAATTTAAATAATTAATATAATTTACTATAGTTTACTCTCACGAAGAGTTATCGGGACACCAATATCAACGTGGATACAATTACGGTAACAATGATCACATTTTTATCTGATCCCACAGCAAATACAATGCATAGTAAAAATAATCATATTTGTATTAGATCACACAACAAATACAATGCATAATAACATTAATCACATATGTACTAGAACACATAACAAGTACAATTCACAATAATAGCATCACATTTGTACAAAATCACACAGTAGATACAATTCACAATAATAACATCACATTTGTATAAGATCACATAGTAGCTACAATGCACAATAACATTATTCTCATATGCAATAATCATACAAGAGGAAAAGTGTACAATAACCATATCGTCCATGTAATAGAGTTCACTATCACTTAGATAGATCAGATTTTGATCATATACACACCCTCACACACTTGATATTTGACTAAACAGTTAGATGTATCACACAGTTTCGTGCTATTTAAAATTTTTCTTATATTGACACAAATTTTCACTCAGTAGTCTTTATTAAATTTATCTAAAGTTTACTACTATGTTTTGACTTTGTGAATGTATCTTCTTACTCTTATTTTATTTGAATTTTAGTGATTTTTCCTCTAACATTTTGACCTTACGAAAAGTCTTAATCTCTGTATTTTCAATTAAGTTTTTCCCATGTACTCTCCTTAAGCATTGTAAATTTTTTTTACTTTGTTTAATAGTTAATCACGTATTTTCTTTGTAATTTTTACGGTAAAATCCAATTTAAATTTATAAAATCACTCTAACTAATTTTTATCAGACATACAAGGTCTGTTTTTTTATTTGATTATAAGTATTTATAACATTTTTCTGCTTTTTTTTTTGGTGTATTAATACCCTTATAAAGCCCTTTATAGATTTTTATATTCAGTTCATTAACAAACTTCATAATTAAAGGTAGTATTCCCCTGCACCACAATCCCAAACCCACCCGTGCTTTTTTATTTGACCCATTGCAAGTTCTTAATCACCCAGCTCATCCTTTAACTAGGCCGATAGCCAAAACTCCCTATTAAACATACCTTTTTCTTTATTATTATTATTATGTAAATTTTTTTCTTTTATTTTATTTCATAAGTTATATACTCTGGTTTTTGCCCACTAATAATTTTCGAGTATTTTTTTTAGTTTGACCCATTTTCTATTCTGGATTTTACTCCATTTACGTATACAAGTATTTGTACACATATATAATATTTTCATGCATACAGTCACGCACACACACTTATATAGCTATATATATGTATTGATTATATGTATATTTATGAACCAACACACATATATATATATGCAGAAAATGCACATATATAGAATGTATACATATACTCACGGATGCTTATATGTATATATATATAAATAAGTATATATATACATAAAGCAGACGCACACACACATAGTATATATGTACTGACATGCAGAGATAGATACATATATAAGCATATATGTAAATATTTATTTTCGACTTCAAACCTTTCTTTACATGTACCCTCACCTCGCTTCTCCGTTTGCATCCATCAACAGAAAATAAATTTGAAGCTAAAAAAATAGAATTTAAAAGAAAAATAAAAACAAGTGAATAGTCTATGTCGGGTTGAATCCTATATAAAATTTCTTACTAAAAAAAACCCACTAGTTAGATTTAATTTTTAAGGACTTCTAATAGCAACTTGCACCTTCAATTGAATTTAAACTTCGTTGTGGTGTGTGTGTGGCCTATGTTGGCTGTGTGATGTAGAACAGTTGACCCATGCTCAGTCAGCAGAGTGGACCGAATATTAGAGGGTTCAAATGGAAGTGAATCTCCTAAATGCATGTGATAAATGAGGTCAGAGATGTAGTCAAGAAAGAGAAGGCTCCAAAGGGCTTGATTCGATGTGTAAAGTGCAAGCTCTGTGTATGTGCGTGCGTTACATCTGGTGTGACTAATGCAATAGGGAGTTGGGCTGGTGGAGCCGAGTGTGAAATCTGTTGGGAAAGAAATTAAAGAAAAACATATATAAAAGAGGTGTAATGATGAAAATGAAAATTGGAAATATAATTAGGTAAGTTCAGTGGTTGTGTTGAATGATCTTAGTGATATGTATGTCCTGTTATAATGTTCCAACTTGCTAGGAAAATTGCTGCATATATCTAAATTCCAGAATGGATGAAACAGAATACTACAGGTAAATGAGCATAGTTCTGTAGAATGGGTAAAGAGGTAAGAAATTTAATTGTGGATCATTTTGTTAAACTTGCATAATCTAATATAATTGAATGTCTTAAAAGTGTTTTGAAGAAACTTGCAGGATGAGGATATGTAAATTCCCAATAATTGAATAGTGACCCTCGAAGTATGTTAGAAAGATTTAATAGAAACAAAATTTTAAAATACTATAAAAGGTTAAAAGAAAGGACCAAATCTCAAAGGTTTTGAAAAAAGAGAAGCAATATGGAGATGATGTAGGGGCTAGGTGGTAAGGATTTCAAAAAAAAAGGGAAATTTTTTTAAAAAGAGAAATGAGACCAATAACACAAATCTACCCTTGACATCGAATAGTCCTCACAACCCTTATAACAACTTCTTCGTCTCAGCCATTTGGGCGGGAGGGATGGGGGGAACCCTAACAAAAGAGGGAGAGTTGCGATAGAGAGATAGTGAGATCGACTTAGAGGAGAGCAAGCCAAACGAGTACGAGATTCTAGAGAGGAAATAAGATCTTAAAATAGCTAGTCTGATCGAGAGAAGGATGGGCAGAAAGAGTATGAACATCTAAAGAGGAACCAATGGCATTGCGTTACTCGCCAAGGAGGACTTGAGAGAGAACGAGCATTGCAAGTAAAAATCCACACGTTGAGAGGAGGTAAGACAAATTTGGGTTTCGAACACCAAAATTGAGATTTATATTTTTAAATTCCTTCTTTCGGAGGATGTATGCATGATTGGGGTTAAAAAAAAAAGGAAAGATATTTGAACTTTTAGTAGAATGTTAGATCGTGTATTATAAAACGTTAAACCCGAAAGTGTATATAGATATGTGATGATGCAGCAATAGGGTGAAAGGGTTTTCATGATAGAAGGTTGACATTTTGGAGAAAATCAATTAGAGTCTTAAAAACTAAAAAATATGATAAATGGCTAAAATTAACTCTGAAGAATAAATCAGATCTACTAAAGAGAGAGGGATAGCTGAATGTAAATTAATTTAAGAATAAAAAAATGAAAAAAGTATGAATGAACACTGGAGAAAGAAAATAGATGGGAAATCAGGGCCTGCTATAAGGGAGAGCTGAGGGGAGGAAACAACAGAACATAGGTTTTGTTTGCAATGATTTAGAAACATAATTGTGAATAAATGATAGGGGTTTGAGGGAGAAAACAGATGGAGAGATATGGGAATAAATAGAAATGGTTACAAGACAGATAAAGGGAGAGGAGTTAGACGACCTTCTAGGGAACTATGGTGTTATAGATGGAGTGAAGTAGGAATCAAGATAAGATTCACCACCAGCGAAATCCAATACATAGGGGATACAAAAAGAGAATCAACGATATTTACGCCATTATACTCATACGAACATAATCGCTAAAATTAACACACATGTATGAGAATATTTTTTGTCATTCACTGTGGTATAACATATGTTGATAGGAAGCTAAAGAACATTTTGTCTGTGTTGAATTAAATGATGATAAATTTGAGAAGTATGGATTACTGGTAATTTAAAATAGGATAAGAGGAAATTATAGGTAAGTGATTTGAGTTTAGGAAAACACCCACTAGGGTGAATGAGTTATTGCACTGTAATAAAGATTCTGATTGCTTGAGGTGCTGATCTGGGCTTACTGAGAGATTTATGATCATCCTGTTATTTAATGTTGTTTTTCCAAATCAAATAAAATAGGAGGGTGATCCCGATATAGTCAACCTAGTTCTTGAAGCATGGAGGAAACAAGAAAAGGGAAAACTAAAGCTATGTAGGAGTGAGATTAAATAGAGGTTCATACAGTGAATAGGAATACAAGAATAATGCTTCTGAAAAAGAGAAGGAAAAAAAAATAGCAAGAGGTAGTTGGATAGATAAAGAAAATTTATACATTCAGTTGGTAGGATTTTGGAATTATATGAATGGTTGAACACATATTTTAGATCTTCTCAAATTTTGTTTATCTGATATATATATTTTCTTGATATGAAAGTTTATGAGCACTTGTATATGGGTTTTCGGGCTGGGTCATTACACTGTGTGAAGTGATGCATGATTTTAAAATATATATTTTTTTAAATTTGTGTAAATTTAAATTCACAAAATTATATATTAGTTAATATGTAACACCCAATAATTTTATTATTATTATTATTATTATTATTATTAATTATTAATTTATTTTATTTAGTTTATTTTGTAATTATTAAAATTTTAATTGATTTATTTAATTTAATAAAAATAAAAATAATAATAATGATAAAATTGGATAAAAATATTATTTGGATTTAATTGAAATTGATTTTGGGAAAAGGGGTGAAAATTTGGATTATGGGGGTATTTTTGAAAAGAAAATCAGAAACTGGAGGTCAAAATGTAATTTAGAAAAGTTGTACCACGTCAGCACCACGTCAGCAGCCACGTCAACGGCCCAGTCAGCAGCCCCGACCAACCAGGACACGCCGCGTGGCAAGGACACACTGGCCAGGGGACGGGCCACGGGGGCGATCCGCGTGCGCGCGATCGGACGGCCCAGATCCGTTCCCACGCGCACGGACGACCTAGATCAAACGTGCGCACGGACGGCCCAGATTCATGCGCACGGACAGTCCAGATTCACGCGCACGGACGACCCAGATTCAACAAGGCATGGACGACCCAGATTGCATCGCGATGAATAGCCCAGATTTAATCCCAATTAAATCGCGATCGAACGGCCCAGATTCAATCTTGATGGACGGTCAAGATTAAAAGGCGAAGGGTATAAACACCCCCACCCACACCGGACTAAAGAAACCGTAGCCGCCAGTGCTCGCCGGAGAAGAAGAACCAGTCACCGGAGGAGCCGGCCGCCGCCGCACCGGGGAAGTTTTTGATCGCCGATCGAGGTAATTTTTCTCCCCCTTGCTCATTTTTCAATGCTAAGTTCGCTTATGGCCAAACCGGAGCCAAACCACCGACCAAATGGCCGAAAAACTCAGCCGAAATCCAGCAGTGCCGCCACGCCCCTCCTCGATTTTTACCTCCGATGAGGCCCTTCCCAGCCTCCGTTCGATGCAAAATTTATACCACTGTGATCACCGTTCTTTTCTCTAAGGTTGATCGGAGCCGAATCACCAAAACACGATTCACGTCGGAGAGCCACCGCACCCGAGAGCACCACCGCCGGTAAGCTTCGGTTTTTCGTGATTTTTTAGCTCACCGAGGGCCCTAGGGTTGTTTTATCGCAGGGACCGATGCAAGTCTGGCCGAATTCGGCCGAAAACGGCCAAAAATGGCCAACCTGAGGTGAATCGCCGGAGCACGGCGGATCTGCCGTGCCGGAATTGTGATATTGGCCGAAAGGGGCCCTGGGTCTAATTTGGGATTTTTTGGGACACGTGCAAGTACCAGTAGTGCGTTTCAGTTCCCCGAAAAAAATTTAGGGAAAATTAGGGGCAGCCTGTAGGCGCACTGTAGAGCCGTATTCAGACCCCGAAACAAGTAAGAACCACTCACCCTATTTTCTATCACGGTATTAAAGTTCAATAAATGATAAAACGGTATTTCATGAATCAATAGATGTGTGAAATTGTTTAAGGTCGCTAATGGAGCCCGAGTCTGGTGTATTTGTCGGTCAGTTGTTGTTTGTCCTATTTTACAGTTTTAAATGCAGTATGAGGTCTGATGTTTTCATTTCATAGTTTCGTGTGCATATTTCACTGTTTTATTGATTATGGGTTGAATGACTGAGAACTCGATGTTGTGTGTTGTCTTGTTTGGCATAATTACTGGTTTGCCTGTTTGTGTGTGATTTGATGATGCTGACTGAGGAAAAAGGAAATAAAAGGTTACGTAAATTGATAATTGGATAATGTAGTCAGCCTAACTAGATATCCTGGGAGATGGTGGACGGACCGGGTCCGTAGGGGACCCTACCGGGATTGTGGTCTCTCATACTGGACGGGGTATAGAGACCTTATGTGTTTTGGCACCCATACCGAACGGGGTATGGGGACGGCCCGTTTCACCCTCATACCGGACGGGGTATTGAGGTTTATGGTTTTGGCGCCCATACCGGACGGGGTATGGGGACGGCCCTGGAATCTGATTACAAGTGTTAAGGGTTCAAGGGTAGCAGGACCCCTATGGATCCCCATGGATACTAGTAGGCTGATAAATGAGGAAAAATATGTTGTGTAATGATTGAAATGCAAAGGCGTGGTAAGTATTATGTTATACAGTTCATATGATTTCATGATGATGAAAATGTTATTGCTTTTGTATGTTGTTTTATGAACTTCACCGAGGTAAGTGGACAGTAAAGGTTTTTTTTTTATGTTAATAAACGAATTTGTTATAAATTATGCTCCATTGGTCTTTTTGTGTTTTCTATCCACCTTTACCTCCGTGGTGGTGGGATAGTGTGATGTCTTTACTGGGCTGGTGTAGCTCATTCCTTATTTAACCATTTCAGATCAGGAAGACATTGTTCCCGGGCCCGTTCTGCAGGAAGACGGCGAAGGGGACGCCTAAAGACTCTGTAGTTATATTTATAGTTTTTATTTTCGAGTTTCTCTCTTAGTTAGTCTGAAATTTCATATTTTGAGTACGTTTTGGTTATTGTGTAAGGGATGTTAGTCAAAATTTTTATCACGCTTCCGCATTTGACATTTTTAATATATATATTTCATTTAAATTTCCGGGGCCGTTACATAATAATAAAAAGAAGTTATAAAAAAATAATAAAAAGATATAGTGAAATTAATTATTTCTGAAATTATTTTGTTTTGGAAAATATTTTTCCTTTTATGAAAAAGACAATTATTTTTTTTTACTTTGTTTATTTCATAATATATAAACTTTATAATAGAAACACGTATATACGTCAATACATTTGCTTATTTCATAAATATATAAACTTTATAATAGAAACACGAATACACATCAATACATTTTATAAATAAAAAATAAAAAATTATTTTTTTGTTTGCTATTTGATTAGGTTACTAGAAAGACATTGGTGATCTTTCTATTTGGTAACATCCTACATATTACAATTGTAAAGAATATCAAAATATTTATTAAATTGAATAATCTAATATTTTGACGAATTAACTAATTGTTAACAAAGATTAATTTGTTTTTTATTATTAAAAAATAAAATAATACTTAACAACTTATTATTAAAAATCAGCAACAAGAAGCAAAAAAAATTAAGTTGTACAGAAAAATAATAAAATGCAGAAAATTGAAGAAGACAAAAAAAAAAAGAAATAGAACAAGTTTATAACTGTAAGAGGAGCGCTTGCCTGGTTGCATTTTAGAATGCAGTAAAAGAAAAGAACAAGAAAAATAAGAAGAACAAGAAAAAAGTGATAGTAGTTGGAGTAGTAGTAGCAGCAGCAGTAGTAGCAGTATTTGTAATAGTTGCACTAATAGCAGCAGTAACAATATTAGTAGTAGTAGCAGGAACGGTAGTAGAAGTTGTACCAGTAGCAGCAGTTGTAGCTGTTGTACCAGTAGTAACAATAACAACAGTAGTAGCAGAGTAACAGTAACAGTAATAGTCTCAGTAGTAGAAACAATAAAAGTAACAATAGTAGCAGTAGTAATAGTATTAGTAATAGCAGTAGTATTAGTAGTAGTAGTAGAAGGAGTAATAGTACCTATAAATACCCATGTACTTGAAGGCTTTTAGCATCCACCACAAATGAAAACTTGTGTTTCTCAACTAGTATATCTTACTTTTTCCTCTCATATCTCAACAAATTATTATATTCTGGTAGCCTATCTCTTCATTTTTTTCTAACAAATTGATCATTTTGTCATTTGTAGGTTGATTTGTACATTAAAATTCTTCTTTGATTAAATTAATATGACAATTTTTTTTTTCTTATTTAAATTAATTGATTAATTCAAGTAAGAAAATATAAAAAAAATGTTGAACAATTAATAATACTATTAAAATAAACTAAACTTGTTGTGATATTACATATAATATAGTAGTAGTAGCAGTAGTAGTAGCAGCAACAACAATAACAGTATTAACAGTAGTAGTAGTAGTAGAACAGTGCTAGTAGTAGTACTAGCAGTAGTATAAACAGTAATAGTAGCAGCAATAGAAGCAGTGGCGGTTGTAGCTATAGTATCTGTTGTAGTAGTAGTAGCAACAATAGAAGTAACATTAGTAGTAGTATCAGCAGTATTAGTAGAAGTAGTAGCATTACTAGTAGTCGTAATAGTAGTAGTAGTATTAGTACCTATAAATACCCATGTACTTGAAAGCTTTTAGTATCAACCCCAAATTAAAATTTGTGTTTCTTAATTAGTCTTTCTTATTTCTTCCTCTCATATTTCAACAAATTATTATATTCAGCTAGTCTATCTCTTCGTTTTTTCTAACAAAAACAAATCAAGCCTAATTGATGATTTTGCTATTTGTAGGTTGATTTGTACATTCAAATTCTTCTTCAATTGAATTAATATAGTAACAAATTTTTTTTTCATTTAAATTAATTGTAGGTTGATTTGTACATTCAAATTCTTCTTCAATTGAATTAATATGGCAACAAAAGTTTTTTTCATTTAAATAAATTAATTAGTTCAAGTAAGAAAATCTGAAAAAAAAATGTTAGATATTTAATAACACAAATAAAATAAACTAGATTTTTCGTGGTATTACATATAATGCAATAGTAATAGCAATAGTAGTAGCAGTAGTAAAAACAATAGTGGTAGTATCAATAACAATACTACCAATAGTAGTAGTAACAGCGGTGGTAGTAATAGTAAAAATAGTAATAGTAGTAGCAATAGTAGTTACAGTAGCAGTAATAGCAGTAGTAGTAGAAGTATCAATAACAGTATTAGAAGTAGTTGCAGTAACAGTAATAGCTACTATTTCTTCCTCTTATATTTCAACAAATTATTATATCCAACTAGCTTATCTCTTCATTTTTTTCTAACAAAAACAAATCAAGACTAATTGATCATTTTACCATCTGTAGGTTGATTTGTACATTCAAATTCTCTTCAATTGAATTAATATGACAACAAATTTTTTTTCCTCATTTAAATTAATTGATTAATTTAAGTAAGAAAATATGAAACAAAAATGATGGATAGTTAATAATACTATTAAAATAAACTAGATTTTTGTGGTGTTACATATAATGCAATAGTAGTAGATGTAATAGTAGCAGTAGTAGCAGTAGCAATAGTAGTAGCAGTATTAGCAACAGCAGCAGTAGTAGTAGTAGTAGCAGTAGCAGTAGTAGACGTAGTAGCTGTAGCAGTAGTAGCACCAGTAGAAATAATAATAGTAGTAGCAATAACAGTAGTATTAATAGTAGTAGTAGTAATAACAGTAGTATTAATAGTAGTACTAGTACCTATAAATACCCATATACTTGAAAGTTTTTAGCATCAACCACAAATTAAAACTTGAGTTTCTCAATTAGTCTCTCTTATTTCTTCCTCTCATATTTCAACAAATTATTATATTCAGCTAGCCTATCCATTCATTTTTTCTAACAAAAACAAATCAAGCCTAATTGATCATTTTGCATTTGTTAGTTTATTTGTACATTTAAATTCTTCTTTAATTGAATTAATATGACAACAAATTTTTTTTTCTTTAGTTAAATTAATTAATTATTTTAAGTAAGGAAATCTAAAAAAAAATGTTGGATAGTTAATAATACTATTAAAATAAGATATTGTTGGGTGTTATATATAATTCAGTAGTAGTGGCAGTAGTCTTAACAGTAGTAGCAACAGTAGCAACAATAATAGTAGCAATATTAGTAGTAGTAGTATTAGCAGTAGTACTAGTAATAATAGAAGTAGTAGTAATAATAACAGTAATAGCAATAGCAGTTGTAGCAATAGTAGCAGTAATAAAAGTAACAATATTACTAGTAGTAGCAATAATATTAGTAGTAGTAGTACTACTACTACTACTACTACCTATATATACTATGTACTTGAAGACTTTTAGCATCAACCATAAATCAAAACTTGAGTTTCTCAATTGTCTGTTTTACTTCTTCCTCTCACATTTCAACAAATTATTATATTCAGCTAGCCTATTTTTTATTTTGTCTAAAAAAACAAATTAATTGATCATTTTGTCATTTATAGGTTAATTTGTACATTTAAATTCTTATTCAATTGAATTTATATGACAACGAAACTTTTTTTCGTTATTTAAATTAATTAATTAATTCAAGTAAAAAAATCTGAAAAAAATGATGAATAGTCAATAATACTATTAAAATAAGATTTTTTTTGGTGTTATATATAATGCAGTAGTAGTGGCAGTAGTCTTAACGGTAGTACAAATAGTTGCAAAGTAGTAATATCAGTATTAGTAGTACTAATAGTAGCAATGGTAGTAGTAGTGATAGAAGTAGTAATAATAACAGTAGTAGCAGTAGTAGTAGCTGTAGTAATAGTAGTAGAAGCAGTAGAAGTAACAGTAGTACTAACAGTAGTAATATTAGTACTAATAGTAGCATTAGTAGTAGTAATAGTATTAGTGCTAGTACTTATAAATATTCATGTACTTGAAGGCTTTTAACATCATTAGTAGTAGTAGTATTAGTGCTAGTACCTATAAATATCCATGTACTTGAAGGCTTTTAACAGTAATAACAAATCAAAACATGGGTTTCTCAAATAGTCTATGTTACTTCTTCCTGTCATATTTCAACAAATTATTATATTCAACTAGCCTATCTCTTCATTTTTTCTAACAAAAAAAAATTAAGCGTAATTGATCATTTTACCATTTATTGGTTAATTTATACATTTAAAATCTTCTTCAATTGAATTAATATGACAAAAAAATGTTTGTTTTACTCATTTAAATTAATTCAAGTAAGAAAATTTGAAAAAAAAAAATGATAGACAGTTAATAATACTATTAAAATAAACTAAATTTTTATGATGTTACATATAATGCAGTAGTAGTGACAGTAATAGTAGCAGCAATAACAGCAGTATCAATAGTAGTATTAATAGCAGTAGTAGTAACAGTAGCAACAATAGTAGAAATAGTAATAGTAGTAGCAATAGCAGCAGTGGTGGCTGTAGCAGCAGCAGCAGTAGTAGTACTATTACTTATAAATACCCATGTACTTGAAGGCTTTTAACATTAACTACAAATCAAAACTTGAGTTTCTCAATTAGTCTCTCTTACTTCTTCCTATCATATTTCAACAAATTATTATATTTAGCTAGCCTATCTCTTCATTTTTTCTAACAAAAACAAATCGAGCCTAATTGTTTATTTTGCCATTTGTCGATTGATTTGTACATTAAAATTCTTCTTCAATTAAATTAATATGACAACAAAATATTTTTTTTCCTCATTTAAATTAATTCAAGTAAGAATTTTTTTTTAAAAAATTCTGGATAGTTAATGGAGCATTAAAATAAATTAAATTTTTTGTATTGTGTTAGATATAATTTTATTAAAAGTTTTAAATAATTTTGTAATTTAATTTTAATAGAAATTATAGTTCCAACTGTCTAAGTTTAATATAATTTTATTTGAAGATTTATGAAAAAAAATTAATTAATTAATTTTAGTATGATTATAATTAAAAATGTATAATAAATAAATTAACTAAAAAAAATTATATGAATCATAGTAAATCTGTTCATTTCATATTGTAAGAATTATACTATAGACAAAACATTATTTTACTATTTAAATTTTAGTCCATTTAAATTTTTTTAAATGACTATAATAGTTAAAAGTAAATATGAAATTTTTTTAAAGCTAGAAATAATAGCAATATTTTGTCACTTAGACAAAAATCTCTTAATAATATATTGTCACTTAGACAAAAAATAGTAAGAAGTATAATTGAGTTAAAATTTTTGATTGTGCATATAATCTTATCGTTGGATCATTTAAATTTACTTCAAGTCAAATTCACATCCAAAATAACGATGAATACATAGAAGCCGGTTGGAAAGTAAGTCATATGATCTTTTGGTTCTTTTTCTTTTCAGATGTTGGGTTAAATTTATTCTCAAACATAATTAAAACTACAATGGAAGGTTAGCAACAATTATTATTATTATTTTTCTATTTTCATAGAGATATTTATATTTTTTTATTAGATTAATATGCATATGTCATTAAAAAATTTATCTTATTAACATGTGTATTTTTGTCGATATTTTAATTCATTTTGTTTTGCTCGAAAGGACATACCTCTTGATTTTTCTCTTCCAAAATTTCTAGACGTGGTTTAGAAATATATTCTTATAAATTCACAATTTTTTGGGTAAAAATATGAATATATTAATTTAGTAATTACGTATAATTTATTTTTATTTTTTAATTGAGAATTTTTTTTATTGATGTTAAATTAGGATGGTTGGCATATAAAGATGAGGAAATTGTATTTTGGCTATCACAAAGATTTTCTTTTTTAAAGAATTTGGCTACTTACATGAGCTAGGGAAGAGAAGTTTGGTCTTGCATTTTTTTATGGTGGTCTTGGAAAGTTAAAATGAAATTAATCTTTCTTTAAATTACATGATAATGTATTATCTTTTCTCTTAAAAGAAATTTTTAAATGTTATATGTATAATATATATATTTGTTTTATGTGTATATATATAATATTGAGGTGTGGTAGGAAGAAATAAATATGGTAAAGTATATTTCCCAAGCCTCCATCCCATCCTTGGTTTTATGTTTGGATGAGATGTACTAGATAATTATGTTTTTTTGAATTTCATTAATGTCATTAAGAAATAAGCAAAGCAAGCATAAAGCAAGTAAATTAAACATTAGAATAGAAAATTTTTATGCTGGAAAAATCTAAATTTTTAAAACATTAATCTGAACATTTTTATGATATGACTGGATCTAGTCCGATCAATTATAGTACGGACTGACAACCAATGTTGTTATAATTTTTTTGTTTGATTTAGTTCATTTTGTATTCTTATATTCATACATATAAGAATATGTATATTCTTATTTACATTCAATTTTTTTATCTATTAATAAAAATGTGTATTCTTATATACATATATTCATTTTATATCACTTTACTTCATAAAATAACACATATATTCATGTAATTAATGAATTAAATGCATCTTTTAATTAATTGCATAAAAAATCGATATTCCTTGATGATGTGGCTTAGTGTAGTGCGCACTTCACTAACTGTATATATACATATATATATATATATATATCAAATAAGATTAATTCATTAATAATAAAAAGTCTAGTGTCTTCATTTTTTTGAAGTAATCAATTCATTAAGAGTTAGGAAAATATTACAGCAATATTGGGAGGAAAACTCTCCCAAACATACAAATAAGAATGGGAACTAGCAGTCTGCGCAATGTTATGGGATACCGTTGCCTTGTCTTCGAACCCAATTTATGGATACATTAGCTCGAAGTGCCAGAAGAGTCCTAGGACATTCAATAATGAATCCGAACTTAGAACAATCTTCCCCATTGGTCATTAAAGTATTTTTTACCATTTGTGTGTCTACTTCGACAATGCTCGACCAAGTGATATTAGAGATTATATATTGCAGTGAATTACGGTAGCCAAGTAGTTCAGTTAGATAGGGAGATCGGCACCCTCATAACCTATCAGAGAAAACTATCAATACTCTTTTTGCCGAGTCTTGGACGATTACTCCCTATCCTACCTTATAACTTGTATAAAAAATTGTACTGTTCACATTGCATTTCCAGACCCCAGGCGATGGAGCTTCCCACGACAAGGACCTTGACTTGATGCGCGAGAGTTGTACCTTGCCTCTGTCTATAACTTAACGTGCATGTCTCCGTTCATACGAAAACTTCCTCATTAGAAAGATGGAGGTCTACCTTCAAGTCCACAGAAATTCATTCCGCTCAAGTTAGAGGTGCCATAAATAGCAAAGTATCTCCATTAACTCCCCCTTTACCATTTTTTTAGCTTGATGTTCCATATGTTGAATACTTCTTGGTCTGTCTTACCTGGAAGTGTATACCCAGTTTTTGCCAGCAAGCCCTGGCTTTATTCACAATCAAATAAGAAATACTCGGTGGTTTCGTCCTTGTCACATCTAGGGCGCACGTTTACAATTCAAATCCCTTTCTCCTGTAGTTTAGATTTTACCAGAGGGATATTATTCAATAATCTCCATGTGAAATTCTTAATTTTGGAGGGGACTTCTAACTGCCACAAATACTTTCACATGTTAAATGATCGTTGTGCACGGTTTGCATGGAAACCCATCAAATGCTCGTATGTCGATTTTACGATGTATTTGCCATCCTTCAAGTGACTCCAAATACATTTGTTAGCCCTGCTTCTCAGGCTTATTGGAATACTCATAATGAGATCAACTTCTTCATCCACAATACACCCCTAACATTTCTATCGACATTTATTTTTATTTATTAAAGAGTTTCATCTGATGATGTTGTTTTTACCGGAACCATTGAGGGCATTAAGGATTCCTTCTACAACATGGATAGAAAATACTAATCACTTAACACTCAAATCCCCAGTCCACGTACAGTAATTGGTATCACTAAACTCTTTCTCAAACATGTTCAGTATGGGGCTTCGCAGCCTTGTCTGACTAAGGCACATCAGTTACCAAAAATGGTTACACACGCACCCTCTTTCTCTAATACATACTAAACAAGTTTTATAGTCTTTCAGTAATTCTTTTATTTTTATTTGTTGTTATTTCTAATTTTCTTATCTCCTATTGTAATATTCTTTAACTTATTTATATTATTCCAATTTTATTGCTTATTTGGTTCCTTTTTAATTTTTTAATTGGTGTTTCTTTTATTTGTAATTTAACTTAATATATTTTTTTATTCTAATTTCATTTGTTATTCCAAAAATTTTGTTATCATATCACTTTACCACTTTGGTCAATGATTCATAATTTAATTGTCTATTTATTTTATTCATGTAATTTTTGAATGTACTTACATTGGTTCTCCATTTGCTTTATTAAGGTATTATTATTATTTTACTATTCTTTTATTTTCAATTAATTGTTCTTATGACCTTTTTTTTTATTAATTTTATAAGTGTTTAAACAAGTTTAGTGGCAGACTTCTTGTAACGACCCCGGAAATTTAGAATGAAATATGTGTAGAAAAAATGTCAAATGCGGAAGCGTAATAAAAATTTTTATTAACATCCCTTATACAAAACCAAAAACGTGCTCAAAATATAAAAGAACAAACTAACTAAAAGAGATACTCGAAAATAAGAACTATAAATATAACTACGGAGTCTTTAGGCGTCCCCTTCACCGTCTTCCTGCGAAATGGGCTCGGGAACAATGTCTTTCTGATCTTAAATGGTTAAATAAGGAATGAGCTACACCAGCCCAGTAAAGACATCACACTATCTCACCGCCACGGAAGTAAAGGTGGGTAGAAAACAAAAATGACCGAATGAGCATAATTTATAACAAATTCATTTATTAGTAATAAAATCCTTTACTGTCCACTTACCTCGGCGAGATCCATGAAAACAATATATGAAAACAATAACCTTATAATATCATGAAATCATACACACTTTATAATATAACATATATCACACCTTTACATTTCAATCATCAGGAAACAGATTTCTTCTATTACCAGCCTACTAGTATCCCTGGGGATCCATAGGGGGTCCCCTCTACACGTGAACCCTTAACATTTATAACTTGATTCCAAGGCCGTCTCCATACCTCGTCCGGTATGAGGGTGAAATGGGCCGTCCCCATACCCCGTCCGGTATGGGTGCCAAAACACATAAGGTCTCCATACCTCGTCCGGTATGAGAGACCACGTTCCCGGTAGGGTTCCCTACGGACCCGGTCCATCCACCATCTCCCAGGATATCTAGTCAGGCTGTCCACATTATCCGCTTATCAATTCACATAACCTTTTTGCCCTTTTTCTTGGTTTCAATCATTCAAACACACAAAACATGTAAACCAGTAATGGACACCAAACAAGACAACACAGTATCGGGTTCATCATAATACAAACCATAATAAAAGAAACCATGATTCATGCATACGAGACCATAACGTAATTACATCAAACATCATGCTGCATTTAATACTGGAAATTAAATCAAACAATAACAGACCAACATTATATCAGACTCGGGCTCCATTGGCAACCTTAATCAATTATACATTTATAAAGTCACACAGTACAGTTTAATTATTTATTTAGCTTTAATACCGTGATAGGAAATAGGGTGAGGGGTCCTTACTTGTTTCAGGGTCTGAATACGGCTCTACGGTGCGCCTACAGGCTGTCCCTAATTTTGCCTGAATTTTTTCTAGGAAACTGAAACGCACTACTGGTACCTGCACGTGTCCCAAAAAATCCCAAATTAGACCTAGGGCCCCTTTCGGCCAATATCGCAATTCTGGCATGGCGGCTCCACCGTGCTCCGGCGACGACACCGTCGTTTGCGGCGGCGATTCACCTCGGGTTGGCCATTTTCGGCCGTTTTTGGCCGAATTTGGCCACGCTTGCATCAGTCCCTGCGATAGAACAACCCTAGGGCCCTCTGTGGGCCGAAAAATTACGAAAAACAGAAACTTACCGGCGGCGGTGCTTTCGGGTGCAGCGACTCCTCCGGCGTGAGTCGGGTTTTGATGTTTGGCTCTGATAAACCTGTAGAGAAAAGAACGGTGGTCATAGTGGTATAAAATTTTCATCAAACGAAGGCCGGGAAGGGCCTCATCGGAGGCAAAAACTGAGGAGGGGAGCAACGGCGCCGCTGGGTTTCGGCTGGGTTTTCTGGCCGTTTAGCCAGTGGTTTGGCTCCGGTTTTGCCATAGGCGGACTCAGCGTCGAAAAACGAGCAAGGGGGAGAAAATTTACCTCGATCGGCGGTCGAAAACTTCCCCGGTGCGGCGGCGAGTGGTAGCGGCCGGCTCCTCCGGCGTCTGGTTCTTCTTCTCCGGCAAGCACTGGCGGCTAGGGTTTCTTTAGTCAGGTGTGGGTGGGGGTATTTATACCCTTTGCCTTTTAATCTCAACCGTCCATCAAGATTAAATCTGGACCGTTCGATCGCGATTTAATTGGGATTAAATCTGGGCCGTCCATCGCGATGCAATCTGGGCTGTCCGTGCCTGATTGAATCTGGGTTGTCCGTGCGCGTGAATCTGGGCCGTCCGTGCGCGCGGGAACGAATCTGGACCGTCCGATCACGCGCACGCGGATCGCCCACGTGGCCCGTCCCCTAGTCAGTGTTTCCTTGCCACGCGGCGCGTCTTGGTTGGCCGGGGCTACTGACCGGGCCGCTGACGTGGCTGCTGAGGTGGCACACTTTTCTAAATTGTGTTTTGACCCCCAGTTTCTGATTTTCTTTTCAAAAACACCCCCAGAATCCAAATTTTCACCTTTTTTTTCCAAAATCAATTTCAATTAAATCCATATAATATTTTTACCCAATTTTATCATTATTATTATTTTTATTTTCATTAAATTAAATCAAATTAAATTAAATTAAATAAAAAAATAAAATAAAATAAATAAAATAATTTGAAAAAATAATAATAATAATAATACACTTGGGGTGTTACAACTCTCCCCCCCCCCTAAAGAAATTTGGTCCCCCAAATTTGCCTCTTACTCTTGGTCGAACAAATGGGGATACTGGGCTCTAAATTCTGATTCTAGCTCCCAAGTAGCCTCCCTGGGCATGTGGTTCTGCCACACGACCTTTACAAATGATATTTCCTGGTTATGGAGTATTCTGCTCTTTCGGTCCGTGATACCGACCGGTACTTCTTCATAAGACAAGTCCTCTTGGAGTGGAAGCGGTTCATGAGCCAAGACATGAGAAGGGTCCGGGTTGTACTTACGTAGCATAGATACGTGAAACATGTTGTGGACTTTGGAGAGCTCGGGAGGCAGTGCTAGTCTGTAGGCAGCAGTACCAATCCTGTCTAAGATTTCAAAGGGTCCAATATATCGGGGGTTTAATTTTCTCCTCCTGTCGAACCTACTAATTTCCTTGAAAGGAGTGACCTTAAGAAACGCCCGATCGCCTTTCTCAAACGCTAGGTCTCTCCTCCGGGTATCTACATAACTCTTCTGCCTACTCTGAGCTGTCTGAATGTTCTTCTTGATTTTAACTATCTTGGACGTGGTCTCCTCTACCAACTCCGGGCTGAACAATCTTCTATCGCCCAACTCCTCCCAGCAAATCGGTGATCTGCACGGGCGCCCATATAACGCCTCATATGGAGCCATGCCGATGCTTGCTTGGTAGCTGTTGTTGTAGGCAAACTCTATCAGGGGCAGATGGTCATCTCAATGACCCCCGGAGTCAAGGACACAAGCTCGGAGCATATCCTCAAGCGTATAAATTGTCCTCTCTGATTGTCCATCAGTCTGGGGATGGAAAGCAGTACTAAGAGATAGCTTTGTTCCCATAGCTTGCTGGAAGCTACTCCAAAATCGAGAAGTGAACCTAGGATCCCTGTCGGATATTACTTTCACTGGAACCCCATGCAATCTGACTATCTCCCGGATATACATCCTTGCCAACTTGTCCAATGAATTGGTCATCCTGATGGCCAGGAAGTGGGAAGACTTGGTAAGTCGGTCAACGATTACCCATATGGCATCGTGTCCTGAACGTGCCTTGGGTAGCCCCGATACGAAGTCCATGGTGATATGTTCCTACCTCCACTCCGAGATCGGTAAAGGCTGAAGTAACCCACCTGGGCGCTGATGCTCTTCCTTGACCTACTGACATACCAAATATTTAGAT